>NC_088710.1:24181013-24506013 GCF_963576615.1 Watersipora subatra
ATCAGTTGTCCTGCACAAAACCTTTTCCTCATGATTTGATGTTTGAAAGATATAGTTGTTTGAAAAAGTCTGAAAACCTTGACAGTTGATTTATTTTCTCTCCTAATTTATTTCAACTACACAAAACACTTCTCGCATGATATGTAGTTTGAAAGTTAGAATGGTAAATGTTGTTATGTGTTGAGTACAAATCAATTTTCTGTCCAAAGACTTTTTTTATTACCCTGGCAATGCCGGGTAGCACAGCTAGTGGTAACTATTTTTGTGTGCTAACCAAAGATAACCTTTCTCTGCAAGGACTTTTTTTATTATTCGAGCAACATCGGTCATTCACCTAAGCTTGAATGACACAAAAATGAAACAAAAGGCTTTTTTGTGAACAAGCACAAAGTATTTTTGACCAAATTGTTCCTATAGAGGAACCAACTTGTTGCAAGCCCAAAAGCTTTAAAATCCTTTTGAGAACTGAAAAGCTTCATTTGGATACAATAGAAAGACGTCTTATTTGACAAGTACAGAGCTTACTCATTTAGTCCTAAATTAAAAAAGAACTACATAAATGCTAAAAATAAAGTTTAATCTCATATCAAAAAAACAACAGCTGATTACTATTCTGTTGAATCACTAAAAGTTAATGACCCTTGAAATTAAATAAATATTTATTGTGGACGAGACCGAGGTAAAACCCAAGAATTTACTGAGCTTTTAGACTCTAACTCTAAAGATATAACTGATGACAAACAAATAGCTACATAATTTAACACTTATTTTATAGAAATATGAACCAGATTTGCGTAAGCTTTTTCTAATACAAATATAAAGCGTCAAGTGTCAGGAATAAATACATTCCAAGATTAATTTTGTAGACGTTCATGAGTGTATTGTTCACAAAGTTATTGCGAATCTAAATGAACACGAAGCAGAAGGCTTAAATGGAATTTCCGCGAAATTAGTAAAAGCTTGTTCACATGAGCTATCAAAATATTTGGCCTACATATTCAACATGAGCATAAAACAATGTGTTTTCCCACAAAAATGAAATGTGCTAAAGTTTTACCCATATTTAAAACCGAAGGGAATAAGCTGTTATCTAACAACTACTAGCTGTGTTACCCGGAGTTGCCCAGGTAATAAAAAGGTCTTCGGACAGAAAATTGATTTGTATTTAGTATATAACAACATTTGCCATTCTAACCTTCAAAATACATATCATGGGAAAAGTGTTTTGTGTAATTGAAATGAATTAAGAGAGAAAATAATAAAAAATGTAAACGTTTTCAAATTTTTTCCAACAGCTGTAACTTTCAAACTTCATATCATGAGGATAAGGTGTTTAAACGACTGCATATTTGAAAGTTCATAACTTTTTGCAACGTATAGCTTTTAATAACACACAGTGGAACCTGTTCTAGCAGAACTGTTTTAGCGTTGCTAACCGAGTTCTTCGAGATCCGAAACAATTTTTCCCATTAAAATAATATTATGTAGATTTTAATTCGTTCCAAGATTAGAAAAACTTTTTAAAATTTGGAATATACTTCAGTAAATTATTTTTTCAGCATTTTATACCATAAGCTGTACTGTATACTGCATACTGTAAATAGAAACGGGTATATATAGATCGTGTTCAAATTTAATAAACGTTTTATATTTATGATGATGAAAAAAGAAAGCAAAAGTAAACCTTTTGTATGTTTGGCTTTTAAAACATCCAAAGCATTAAAGGTTAAAATACAGTGCTAAAATCTATAAAAATAGATAAGGAAACAGCAAAAAATGCAACAGAAAATTACATCACAAATCGAAGCAAAATCAAATTTAGTCAAGAAACCATAATAAAATATGAATCACTTTAAAATATAAAAATTTCGTATGTTTGGCTTTTAAAATGTCCAAAGCATTAATGTTTAAAGTGCAGCACTAAAAATTATAAAAATAGATTATGAAGCGGCAAAAATTTCAAAGAATTACATAATAAATCGAAGCAAAATCAAATTTAGTCAAGAAACCAGAATAAAATATGGATCACTTTTAATATAAATGTTGAATGGAGTTAGGACATCGGTCGGTGCAGAGTATGATTTCCATTATGGTTCACTTTAAACAACTGTTTTCATGTTAAGTCAAAACCATACAAATGTTGAAGCTCAATAAACTAAAATTTCAGCAACCATATTTAATAATGACTCTACTTGTATACTGTTAGATAACTGAATACTCTTGTCTCATCGTTTGCATTTGACCAATGAATCCTAATAAACTGGTAGATGTTATTTTACACAAACGTGTAAATTATTTATTAAGTTATTTTACACTAACATGTTATTTTACACAAAATATTATTGTAAAATTGAATTTTTTATTCTTTAGGAAGTATCACAATATTAAAAATGAAAAGAATGATGTAAAAAAGCTGTCCGAAAAATATAAGAGAATTATAGAAGAAAAATATAACATCAAAGAGCCAAGTGCAGCCACGTTGTTCTGTTGACAAGGGATCAGCAGTGAACACAACCCCTTTTCAACATTCCAAGATTCTGGTCATTTTTTTCTTCGGTTGGTTCCAGAAGTACTAAAAGAATTGGCTTCATCAGAAGTACTTGACATGCGCTACAACAATATCAATCAACTCCCTGACAAATGACAAATAAGGATTACTCTGTAGTGCCTTGATTGCATCTTTTCTTATATAAAAGCCATAATCTGTATTTTGGTTCAATGACATAGAAAAGATTTACATATATGTAAATTTATCATATATGTAATATATATCATATATAAATATTAACAATATAAATATCATATATGATAAGTCCCACTTCAAAGCCAGGCTTCAGCATACGTTATAACTAGATAGTTGGTAAAAAGGGTTTATTATTTTCTCAAGGACTGTACCTTGTTGGTGGTAACCACAATATACCCTTTATTTGTTTAAGTTTTTTGGGTAAATACCTTAAAAATTTGCAAACCACACTAGTTGATTACATGAGCAATTATTATAGAGGTTTTTGTATATGATTCAAATATGCGCATTTTAAATGTCTAGACTAATGGGAATCTCACAAAAATTTTGAAACTGGACTTGAACCAAGAAATTAATGATATTTTATAGTATACTAATCTTACAGTAGGGTAATAGAGTAGCTGTCAGAATTATGGGTGGTATTCAAAAGCAGTGATACAATTATTTACTATCAAAGTCTAACTGGTAATATGAAAAAATAGAACAGTCATGTTCTTGTTCTTTTATGAGCAAATCCACCACAAATTCATATAAGTTCATATTTATATTTATGTGAGTATGTATAGTTTTTGAGTTATTTAAAAAACACAAAGCTGATACTATAGATGTTATACATGCAAAATTTTACAAAAGCTGCGAACGTCACAGTTTGAATTTGGGAATTGAACTTCGTTATACTCTATATAAAGGTGTTTTTTTGTAAACATCTTAGAATAAGATTTAAATATTCTATACAGTCATGTACATACTTGCAATCCATTCTACCTACAAATCCTTCAGAACACAAACCAACACTTTTAAAAATATTTTCCTTCATACAAAGTATTTTCATTGATACTCTGCTCAAAACTTGCCACCTATTTTATTGTTCAGATAAAATATATTTATAGTATGTATAGATATTAAGCATGATTTATAAATATATAGTACTTATAAAGATTTCAATGAAAATTGTTGGAGTAGTATACCAAATAGGAAAATTATTGACAAAATGGGTATGCAACAACCTTTGGCAATGCTGAAATCATTACTTTGTAAAGTGCTCAAAATAAAGTTTTTTGATTACAGAAGAAACTTTCATCTTGAATACTGACTAAAAACCTTCTAAATAGTTGATGTTATACTTACATATACTGCTAGTTACTGTTATAAAACTTTGTTGATAATCAATTAGCAGCATAATACTAATATCTTAGACACTCTTGATGTAAAAACTTTTATGTAGTGAGTGATATACAAAATATTGACAAATGTTAGTTACTCACACTGCTGATATGCTGCCAAAATTAAATTCATAATTTTAAAACTCTGCTACCAACAATAATCTTTGTCTTACAGAAGACATTATGCCCTGGACTAATTATTATAAATCATCATAACATTTAGTAACTATTTTAGTTACTAGAAATTCCACTGTCATACAGCCCACGACCAAAGAGATGGCCAGAGATACTGGCAAAAAAATAAAGGGTACTGATGGTTGAGAAATGCAATATTAGCAATCAAATGGCTCTGCAGTGCAATAGGATAACTGCAATGGTAGCTGTAATGTACTGGGTGTGGGTGTTATTATATACAACAATAAGCAATAATGAATGGAAAAGATGTTTATATTTTCCCCCTGCAATAGGAGAAATGCAATATTGGCCAATATTAGAAGTAAAATGCACTGATATTCTTAGAATAATCAATTTTATTAATATAGTAATAATAGAAAAACAATACACAATTTTGATTACATTTCAAAACGTAATAGGTAGCAATATCGAGAAGTGGTATTTATATAGGTTTTTAGAAAATTTATTTAAAAAGTGTTTGGTCATGACAAACAACAACAATGAAAGGAAAATATTACACGTTTATATCTCTCCCTTGCAATAGGAGAAATGCAATGTTGGCCAATATTATAAGTAAAATGCACTGATATTATTAAAATAACCAATATTGTTAATATAGTAATACAACAATAATAGAAAACCTATGAGCGTTCATGCGTCTCGAAGATTTCTGCAAACTGCAGCAAAATAAAAGCTGTTATTAAAGTGTTATAAAGCTGTAGGCCTAATTTACTGTAATGTATGTAATTCAACAACAATAAAGAAATATGTTTATTATAACTCTGAAATGCAAAATTAGAAGTAAAATGGCAAGCTACTGTGTACTATACACAGTTTAAAAGTTGGTTGCGTTGAATGTGGAATGGCTTTGATAAGCGATCTTTAACAGAAAGCGAATAAGAGTATTCACGCGTATAAAACTGTAGCAAAATAAAAAATGTTCTCGTCATGAAGGGGCGTTGTAGTTCGGCCCTAGCTTGTACATAAGTTGTAAAGAATTTCGGTTAACGTTTCAAATAATGAAACCTTCGGTGATTGGACAAAAAACACAGGCTGATAAACTGTGTACCACAATTTCGTACCTGTAAATCGGTCTACGCCTCAAACGGTCTACGTTTATTACAGAAACCTTCGAATAAATTTGATTACAAGTGAAAAATGCCATAGACTGATGAAATGAGCACGGTTTTATCGTGAAATGCGCACTGCTAAATAGTTCTACAATCGGTCGCACGGCTTTATTGGCGTTTCAATTTTCGGTCTTAACTTTTATTAAACCGAGCTTTTCAAGCTTTTTGTGGCAATTTACGTTCAAATTAATCCGTCAATTTGTGTATAATCCGATCAGATGGGTAAGTTTTAAGATATTATCGATGGTTTACAAAGACTTGGTAACATATTTAAATAGGTTTAAATGTGTTTTGTATCGTTATTATACTTTAACGACTTTAAATTCCGATGCTTAAATTTTTTGATGAAATTTCTTGACGAGGGTTCGTCTCATTGTTGATGAATAATTTTCGTAAGTTGTGTGCGCATGCATTTATCATAAAACTCCCACACTTCCGCTCCGCTCGTGTGGTCGTGGGACTATTGAAACTTTGTTGAAGATACACTACCAATATGATAAAAATATTCTAGTCCCTGTTAGCACAAATCATGATAATTCAATGGCATACAAGTGTTATCTGCATTAACTGTTGGTTATTAAGTTATCTGGACATCATTTATATATTATTTATGTATTATTCATATATGCACCAGTATCACGATATGACTTGTAACCTTGGAACACTTGAGAAAACTTTTACACACCTGTTAGCTAAACTCTACTGAGAGTGAGAGAGAAACAATGTAGCAATGTAAAAACTATATAATTACGCAATTGGTTTTTAAAATGGTTTATAATGTATATATAACTTGGTATAATGCTTGAGCAAAACCGTTTTGGTCAGAACTGCAATTGTCTACTGGCTCTTCATCAGAAAATTAAAACTGTATTTTCAATGAACTAACGGAGGATACACTGAAATTGATTTCAACTGTTTCAAATATTGCGCAAATTTTCTCATTTGATGAGAATTAATTGATTACTTGATTTCAGTTATTGTTAAAATTGGATAACTAAATGATGTTTTGTATTGTCTGACTAGCTAGCTTTTTTTCATCTCAGAGGGTCGACATTAAAGAGATTTAAAAAAGTTATTGTAAATATAGTAAAACATTCTTGCATAGGCTGTTCTTAACTAGTTATAAATTCCATACAAAATGATATGCAGAGATTGTAAAACTTTTTTTCAATTTCACAAAAAAGATTCATCAGCATTAAAAATATTTTCTTGTCAATTTTGAGGTATGAACATTTGAAGATTTTTTCAATTTCTGGTTCTTTAAAATCTCTTCCCAAACCGAGTATATCAAAAAAAGGGGTAATGAAACTCATATTGAATTATGATGTTCCTGAGGAAAAAGGTAAATCAACGACCAAACACGAGGTAAGCGATTGTTTGGGAGATTTATGATAAATGCTTATGTGCACAAAACTCACAAAATTTTTTCATCAACGGCCGTCGCCAACCCTTGTACCGAAATCTCATCAACAAAGTTAACAATTTTCAATGGAGTCGTTTAAGTATAATAATGATACAAAACACATATAAACCTATTTAAATATGTTACCAAGTCTGTGTAATTTGTAGAAAATTTCCTAATCCTTTCCCATCTGATCCCATAAATAAACAGATTAATTCACTTAAAATCGTTGTTAATATTTGACAAGCCTTATTTTTATCAAAATTAAGACCGGCGATTGAAACACCGAGCGACAGAGAATAGAACCATCAAGTCATGCGCATTTCACAAAAAACCTGCACATTTTACTAGTCTATAGCATGTTCCAATTGCCGCAGCTTTCTGTAATTAACATAGAAGTACTGAAAACTTTGTTTCTTTTTTGTCGATTTTAAAGTAACTGACATTTTGGACACTCATGAATACTTTGGTATTTCAACTGATGTCCAAAGCAGTGAAAGCAAAAGAAATCACGATGATTTTTTTCTAACGATAGGCATGAGATTATTACAATATTTAATTATAAGAATAATTATTCGATTTTATAGGATTTAATTACAAGAATAAGTGTTCAAATTTACAAGATCGAAGTATATAGTGACCGATGTTGTGCAATATGCTACTGTTATTATTTTCTAAATAGTTTTGTTAAATAGATTTTCTAAAAATCTGTACGAATAACCCTACTTCTTGATATTGTTAGCTATGACGTTTTGAAATGTAAACAAAATTGTGCATTGGTTTTATATAATTACTGTATCACTATATTGAAGGTCAACAAAATTCACGTTACCGTTATTTGATATGAAAAGATTCACCATGTCTTACTATGCTGTGATGTAGGTGCAAAATATGTGGAAAGGTGATTACAAGCTCTTAAAAGCTCAAAAACCAACAGAAAACCGCAGCCACACGAGACCGCCGTAGTTTGGATTCCCTTTCCAAAACGACTCAAATGTGATGTAGTTGTGAGAGATGGTTTCTGTTTACATTTTCTTGCAACCTTACTCGTCAAAATATTTTTACAAATATACTTCACGATTCAATAAAACTATGTCTATTGTTCTTACGCGTCTATTTTATCGTCATTGTAATGCTGTCACTTTTAGCACTGATATCTTATAACCTACCGTAAAAAATTGCTAAACTTTTTAACCTTAGCTCGAAGCAGTACATATCATTGTCTTATAATTATGGCGAGCCTGTTGGTCACCTGTGATAATCGAAAATTGCTGCAAAAATTATTTTCGAAGTATTGGGTCACATGATCAGAGAACGACTTGACGATTGAATAATGCCGAAACAAAACTGTAAAGTATCAAACATCTATATTTGATACAGGGTATTTGGTAAAACCCGAAGTTTTTGTCATAAACTAGTACTACTATAAGTTTTATATTGAGCTTTGTATTGGCCTTTCAATTCACGAGAGAACATACGTGACAAGACGATAACCAAATTTCGTGGCTACGTCATTGAAATAAAGAGATTCCAATCTACGGCCGCATTTTGTTTTTGAGGTTTTAAAAGCTTGTAATCACATTTCCGCATATTTGGCACATACAACATAACAGAGTAAGACATGGTTAATCTTTTGATACCAAATAACTGTAATGTGAATTTTGTTGCAAGTCAACTTTTAATAATATTGGTTATTCTAATAATATCAGCGCATTTTGCTTCTAATATTGCATTTTTCCTATTGCGGGGGAGATATATAAAGATAATCTTTTCCTTTCATTATTGCTGTTTGTTGTACATAATAACACTGAGTAGGTTACGGCTACCATTGCAGTTATTCTATTGCACTGCAGTGCAATTTGACTGCTAATATTGCATTTCTCAACCATCAGTACCCTTTTTTTTCCAACATCACTTTGGTCGTGGGCTGTATGACAAGGGGATTTCTAGTGATTAGAATGAGAAAATTTATTTTCACATTATGCCAGGGTGTAAAAAAGGATAGTTGGGATTGAGCAAAAAGTTCACTTTTTTCACCTAGAACTCTATGTAAGTTTAGAAGAATATTATATCATATTTTATATTATATTTGATTATTACATGATTTACACCAATATAACTGTATGGAACCTAAAATTTACTTTTCAATTTTTGAAAATGTTTAACTGGTATCCTTTTTAATTACTAAACATTTTTTGTTATTTTTGTGTATATATAATATTTAAAAATACATTACAATCAATACTTTCTTTTCACTGTTCGCTTATAGCAAAGCCAACATAGACCTTGTAGTACAAGTAGTTTGTGTGAAAGTGTACCAAGGGCACTAGCTGATCTTTTTTTGTTTCATCATCTGAAGATGCAAATGCACTGACATGACTTTAAAAGTTGTTGCTTTTTAATATAATCTATATTTTATCTAGTTATGAACAATCGCAATAAGACATAAATCAGTTTTAATGTAAGATTTTATTTAAATTGTAATCTTGGTCTATCATTACTTTTTTGTACTAATATGGTTTTAGTTATAATTTACTTTCTATTAGTGCTTGTTGCCGTAGCTACAGTTGTTTAAATAACCCAACACTTTAGCATGTCTTTAAAAACAATAGTTCAGTTTGCAACATTGTATTGTTTTGTGCACCAAAAGTAGTAGAAGTAAATTAGCTTAAATTTTATTTCAATTGTCCAACAATGTTTTTTTTTTAATTTAAAATGTCACCCTTGCTGAGTTTTCAAGATTTAAGTGATAATGCTCATGAATGTATGATATGGATAATACAATATTTGTAAAAGATGGATTAAACTACCGCAACAACTAAACGGAAATCAGTTGGAATAGAAGATAAAAAAAATGATGCAAACAACGAAATGCAGGAATTAGTGTAATCAGGTGATTAAACGTATACATACATGTTACAGAAACTGTGTAAAAGGAGATTTGTATACCACTGGATATTGAGCCAAGGTGCATCAGAGTTTTTAAAACTAAATCAGGTTAGAAATAGCAGCACAACAACAGCAGCATATGAATGTTACAGTGATTGTTACATCTTACAATGATCTTACATTGTTACCGGCCTTTAGCAGTACTGCTTTAATGAAATATTAGCGAAATACTTTCACAAATATACTTCATGCATTCAAAAAAACTATGTCTATTGTTCTTACGCGTCTATTTTATCGTCATTGTAATGCTGCCACTTTTAGCACTGATGTCTTATAACTTACCGTAAAAAATTGTTAAACTTTGTAACCTTAGCTCGAAGGAATACATATCATTGTCTGATAATCATGACAAACCTGTTGGTCACCCGTGATAATCGAAAAGTGCTGCAAAAATTATTTGCGAAGTATTGGGTCACATGATCAGATTACGACTCGACGATTAGATAATGCCTAAACAAAACTGTAAAGTAGCGAGCATCTATACTTGATACAGGCCTTCGGTAAAACCCAAAGTGTTGATCATAAACTAGTCCTACGATAAGTTTTATATTGAACTTTTTATTGGCCTTTCAATTCATGTGAGAACATCACGTGACAAGACGATAGCCAAACTGTAATGACTACGTCAGAGAAGTACACAGATTTCAATCTATGGCGGCTTTTCGTTTTTGTGCTTTTAAGAGCTTTTAATCGCATTTCCACATATTTGGCACCTACAACACAACAGAGTAAGACATGGTTAATCCTTTGATACCAAATAACTGTAATATGAATTTTGTTGCGAGTCAACTTTTAACTTACAGCATTTCTCTAAGAAATGGCGGGTGTTAAAGGTGGATCACATGAAAGTTAGTCGGTTGCGAATGAGTCAATATATATTTTGTATTCAGTGCCTCATAGAGTTATTAACGTGTAGATTGTTTCTCTTTATTAATGAATTTAGTCTACCAAGTTTTATCAGTTTTTTGCAAATTAGCCTCTCCCCTCTGTTTTTGTTCTATTTATTTATGATATGATAGACATCAGAAGACTTATAAAAAAAAATTAAGCGCAGTGATGAAAAGTCGCAGTAGAAATATTTTACCCTTATGATTTTTCTTTCACTATATTTGTGGTTTTTTTAAAATCAATGTTGAAACTTATTGATTCACCAGGAAGAATATATTGTTAGTCTCATTATTCAGATTGTTTTCATAACTAGAGATACAGCTTATGTCTTGTTCAGATTATTATAGAAACTTACACTGATCTATTGTATGCTATGGTCTAATTTTGTTGGTAAATTTAATCAATAGTGTTATTGATTCAGTTATTTTTATTGTCTCAGAATAAGTAAGCACCTGATTGTGAGGAGTTCTTTGGTGAGTAATTCTTGTGCAAAATATTTTAGCATGGATAATCTTTAGCTTTAATATAATAAGAGCTGTGTCTGTCGCCTTGCTAAAAGCTTTAGGAAGAAGGTTTGCCTCGCACAGGAATGAAATCTGAATATTTGATTTAATATTTAATTTATTTTAATTATTAAAATATTTTTTTAAATATGTAATTTTAATTAATATTTAAATTTATTTTAAATTTTATGGTAATTTAATTTTGATCCCCACATTTAATTTTGAGACATCACTTTTATTTCATGGTTCACATGCTAATTTAAATCAGCTCTCTTTAGCGCTCAAACACAGTTAAAAATTAAAGCAAAATGTTGAAAACCTTTGATAATTTAGCAATTGGTAGACACTTGTAGCTCATTTATATGATATTTTAAATAAAAAGTTGATGATAATGACTTGATTGGTTAAATAAAGGTTTTTACTGTATAGCTGTGTATCACTGCTGTGTTTAAAGCAAATTTGTATCTTTTAGCAAATTTATTAAAATTAAGGCTAAGGATATGAACATTTCATGAGAGAAAAATCTGTTTTATATAATTCATTTGCAGCTTGGCCTCTCTGACATCGCTGAGAAAGTTGAATCTCCATGGAAATCCTATTGAAGTGCTCCCTGAGTCTATCACTGCATTGGGTTCACTAGAAGAGCTGAACTTGTCAAGGTGCAGGATAAGCCAACTCCCAGATAGGTAAATATACACATAGTTTGTATGAACTGCGATGAAGTTTTTATGAGCGACCATGATAAACTTGCTGCTGATTAAATATTGACTACTATAAGTTGGTTACTTTACCCTAAAAATCTATTAAAATAGAATCAAAGTGTAGAAATTATCCAAAACTTTCATGAAGTTTTATTATTTTTCTGATGAGCACCTTTCTTAATCTAATGTAGAAGATTATAATTACTATTATTAATCTAAAGGATTAATATTTTTATTGCTGTATTATTCAGATTACTTAAACTTTGAGTAGTCTGAACTAATTTTAACATGCATCGAGTTTTTACCAAAACCGCTGTTATTGAATAAGTATGGGCTTCTGTAAACCAGTCAAAACATAAATGGCAGCCATAAAAATTGATAAATGTTCATACAAAGATTTAATTATTGTTAGTTAATCATTTCAAATTTGTTACTGCTCACCATAAAACTTGCTGATAGTTATGGAAAATTTTGTTTACTTTCCTACAGCAGTGGTCCGACCTTATCTAAACTTTTGACAGCAATATTTAACAATCCTCTAAACCTGTCATATAACAGATCTATCTTTATTTACTGAAGAGGTCTCAGAGCAACCAAACGTATTAATATTAGCAATGAAATTATTTGCCAACTTACAAGGGCGCTGAAAATTTTTTAAGGATAGGAACTAGTAGAAACATGTCAAAATTTACTGAAACTACAATTTTAATGGATATGAACACTAAAACATCAAATTGCCCTTTTGAAACATGAAAACCTGAAGGTTGACTTGCAACAAAATTCTGATTGCAGTTATTTGGTATCATAAGATTCACAACGTAATACTCTTTTGCATTGTAGGTGCAAAATGTATGGAAATGTGATTACAAGCTCTTAAAAGCTAAGAAATGAACATTTAATCGCAGCCACACGAGACCGCCGTAGTTTGGATTCGCTTTCCAAAACGGCTCAAATGGGACGTAGTTGTTACAGGATGGTTCATGTTTACACTTTCATGCAACTTTATTTGTCGAAATATTTTCGCAAATATACTTTAGCATTCAATAAAACCGTGTCTATTGTTCTTCCGAATCTGTTTTATCGTTATTGTAATGCTGTCACTTTTAGCAGTGATATCTTATAACTTACCGTAAAGATTCATTTAATTTTTAACCTTAGCTCGAAGGAATACATATCATTGTCTGATAATCATGACAAACCTGTGGGTCACCTGTGATAATCAGAAAGTGCTGCAAAAATTATTTGCGAAGTATTGCCTCACATGATCAGATTACGACTCGACGAATAGATAATGCCGAAACAAAACTGTGAAGTAGGTAACATCTATATTTGATTTGGGGTCTTCGGTGAAACCCACAGCGTAGATCATAAACTAGTGCTACGATAAGTTTTATATTGAGCTTTTTATTGGCCTTTCAATTCACGTGAGAACATCACGTGACAAGACGATAGCCAAACTGTAATGACTACGTCAGAGAAATAAACAGATTGCATTATATGGCGCCTTTTCGTTTTTGTACTTTTAAGAGCTTGTAATCGCATTTCCACATATATGGCACCTACAACACAACAGAGTAAGACATAGTGGATCTTTTGATACCAAATAACTGTAATGTGACATTTGGTGCAAGTCAACTTTTAACTTATAGCATTTTTCTGAAAAATGGCGGGTGTTAAATGTGGATCACATGAAAGTTAGTCAAGTGCAAATCGGTCAATAGATATTTTGTATTCAGTGCCTCATAGAGGTATTAACTTGTAGATTGTTTATCTCTATTAATAAAATTAGTTTACCAAGTTTTATTGAGACTAATTACTAGCTGCATTAGTAGCTGTATTTCTTATTGTAAGAAATCAGTTTTTTGCAAATTAGCCTCTCACTTCTGTTTTTGTTCTATTTATTTATGATATGATAGACATCAGACGACTTATGAAAAAAGATTAAGCGCAGTGATGAAAAGTCGCAGTAGAAATGTTTTACTCACATAATTTTTCTTTCACTATATTTGTGGCTTTTTGTAAATCAATGTTGAAACTTACTGATTTACCAGGAAAAATATATTGTTAGTCTCATTATTCGGAATGTTTTCATAACTTGAGATACAGATTATGTCTTGTTCAGATTATTAGCGAAACTAAAACAATGTACTGTATGCTTTGGTTTAATTTTATTTGTAAAAGTAATCAATAGTGTTATTGATGCAGCTTTTTTGATAGGAGTTTCTGATTGTGAGGAGTTCTTTGGTGAGTAATTCTTGTGCAAAATAGTTTAGTAAATATAATCTTTAGGTTTAGTATATTAAGAGCTGTGTCTGTCGCCTTGCTAAAAACTTTAAGAAGAAGGTTTGCCTCGCACAGGAATGAAATCTGAATATTTGATTTAATTTTTAAGTAATTTTAATTGGTTAAATATTTTTTTAAATATTTAATTTTAATTAATATTTAAATTTAATTTAAATGTTATGTTAATTTTAATCCCCACATTTGATTTTGAGACATCACTTTTATTTCGTGGTTCACATGTTAATTTAAATCAGCTCTCTTTAGCGCTCAAACACAGTTACAAATTAAAGCAAAATGTTGAAAACCTTTGATAGTTTAGCAATTGGTAAACATTTGTAGCTCATTTATATGATCTTTTATATAAAAAGTTGATGGTAATGACTTGATTGGTTAAATAAAGGTTCTTACTGTATAGCTGTGTGTCACTGCTGTGTTTAAAGCGTATTTGTATCTTTTAGCAACTTTAATAAATTTAAGGCTAAGGATATGAAAATTTCATTCGAGAAATATTTGTTTAATATAATTTATTTGCAGCTTGGGCTCTCTGAAATCGCTGAGAAAGTTGGATCTCTTTAGTAATTTCATTGAAGTGCTCCCTGAGTCTATCACTGCATTGAGTTCACTAGAAGAGCTGAATCTGTTTGGTTGCAAGATAAGCCAACTCCCAGATAGGTAAATATACACATAGTTTGTATGAACTGCGATGAAGTTTTTATGAGCAGACATGATAAACTTGCTGCTGATTAAATATTGACTACTTTAAGTTGGTGACTTTACCCTAAAAATGTATTAAAATAGAATCAAAGTGTAGGAATTATCCAAAACTTTTATGAAGTTTCATTATTTTTCTGATACGCACCTTTCTTAATCTAACGTAGTACATGTAGATTATTACTATTATTAATCTAAAGTATTAATATTGTTATTGCTGTTTTATTCAGATTACTTAAACCTTGAGTAGTCTGAACCAATTTAAACCTGCATTGAGTTTTTACCAAAACCGCTGTTATTGGTTAAAGATGGGCTTCTGTAAACCGGTCAAAATACAAATGGCAGCCACAAAAAATGCTAAATATTCTTACGAAGACTAAATTATTGTTAGTTAATGATTTCAAATATGTTAATGCTCACCATAGAACTTGCTGATATTATGGAAAATTTTGTTTAGTCTCTTACAGCAGTGGTCCGACCTTATCTAAACTTCTGACAGCAATATTCAAAAATCCTCTAAACCTGTCATATAACAGATCTATCTTTATTTACTGAAGAGGTCTCAGAGCAACCAAACTCATTACTATTAGCAATTTTTTATAGGTCGGAAATAGTAAAAAAATGTAAAAAATTACTGAAATTACAATTTTAAATGATGTTTAAACATGAACACTAAAACATCAAATTGCTAGAAAACGAACAGTTAATCGAAGCCACACGAGACCGCCGTAATTTGGATTAGGTTTCCAAAACGGCTCAAATGGGGCGTAGTGGTTACAGGATGGTTCCTGTTTACACTTTCATGCAACCTCAGTTGTCAAAATATTTTTACAAATATTCTTCATGCATTCAATAAAACTATGTCTATTGTTCTTACACGTCTGTTTTATCATCATTGTAATGCTGTCACTCTTAGCAGTGTTATCTTATAGCTTACCGAAAAGTTCATTTAATTTTTAACCCAAGCTTGAAGGAGTACATATCATTGTCTGATAATCATGATGAACCTTTTGGTCACCTGTGATAATCCAAAAGTGCTGCAAAAATTATTTGCGAAGTATTGGGTCACATGATCAGATTACGACTCGACGATTAGATACTGTAATGCCGAACCAAAACTGTAAAGTAGCGAGCATCTATATTTGATACGGGGTCTTTGGTAAAACACCAAGTGTTGGTCATAAACTAATGCTACGATAAGTTTTATATAGAGCCTTTTATTGGCCTTTCAATTCACGTGAGAACATCACATGACAAGACGATAGCCAAACTGTAATGACTACGTCAGAGAAATAACCAGATTGCAATCTACGGCGGCTTTTCGTTTTTATGCTTTTAAGAGCTTGTAATCGCATTTCTACATATTTGGCACTTACAATACAACAGAGACAGACATCGTGGATCTTTTGATATCAAATAACTGTAATGTGAATTTTGGTGCTAATCAACTTTTAAATTATAACATTTTTCTAAGAAACGGCGGGTGTTAAAGGCGGATAACATGAAAGTTAGTCGGTTGCGAATGAGTCAATAGATATTTTGTATTCAGTGCCTCATAGAGTTATTAACTTGTAGATTGTTTATCTCTATTAATAAAATTAGTCCACCAAGTTTTATTGAGACTAATTACTAGCTGCATTAGTAGCTGTATTTCTTATTGTAAGAAATCAGTTTTTTGCAAATTAGCCTCTCGCTTCTGTTTTTGTTCTATTTATTTATGATATGATAGACATCAGACGACTTATGAAAAAATATTAAGCGTAGTGATGAAAAGTCACACTAGAAATGTTTTACCCTCATGATTTTTCTTTCATAAGTTTTGGCTTTTACAAAATCAATGTTGAAACTTACTGATTTACCAGGAAGAACATATTGTTAGTCTCATTATTCGGAATGTTTTCATAACTAGAGATACAGATTATGTCTTGTTCAGAGTATTAGAGGAAATAAAACAATGTATTCTATGCTTTGGTTTAATTTTAATTGTTAAAGGAATCAATAGTGTTATTGATGCAGTTATTTGGGAGGATTTTCTGATTGTGAGGAGTTCTTTGGTGAGTAATTATTGTGCAAAATGATTTAGCATGGATAATCTTTAGATTTAATATAATAACAGCTGTGTCTGTCGCCTCGCTAACAGCTTTAGGAAGAAGGTTTGCCTCGCACAGGACTGAATTCTGGACATTTGATTTATTATTTAATTAATTTTAATAGTTAAATACTAGTTACAATATTAAATTTTAATTGATATTAAATTTTAATTTAAATGTTATGTTAATTTTAATTCCCACATTTAATTTTGAGACATCACTTTTATTTCATGGCTCATATACTAATTTAAATCAGCTCTCTTTAGCTCTCAAACACAGTTTAAATTAAAGCAAAATGTTGAAAACCTTTGATAGTTTAGCATCTGGTTGACATTTGTAGTTCATTTACATGTATATGATATTTTAAATAAAAAGTGGATGATCATGACTTGATTGGTTCAAGAAAGGTTCTTACTGTATAGCTGTGTATCACTGCTGTGTTTAAAGCGTAGTTGTATCTTTCAGCAAATTTAATAAATTCAAGGCTAAGGATATGAACATTTCATGAAAGAAAAATCTGTTTAATATAATTCGTTTGCAGCTGGGCCTCTCTGAAATCGCTGAGAAAGTTGAATCTCTCTGGTAACCCTATCAAAGTGGTCCCAGAGTCTATCACTGCATTGAGTTCACTTGAAGAGCTGGACCTGTTACATTGCAGGATAAGCCAACTCCCAGAGTGGTAAATATACACATAGTTTGTATGAACTGCGATGAAGTTTTTATGAGCAGCCATGATAAACTTGCTGCTGAATAAATATTGGATGTTATAAGTTGGTTACTTTACATAAAACTGAGTTAAAATAAAATCAAAGGGTAGTAACTGACCACAATTCTTTTGAAGTTTTATTATTTTTCTGATACGCACCTTTCTTAATCTAACGTATTAGATTAATACTATTACTAGAAATTCCCCTGTCATACAGCTCACTACCAAAGTAATAACGGAAAAAGAAAGGGTACTTCTGGTTGAGAAATGCAATATTAGCAGTCAAATGTCACTGCAGTGCAATAGGAGATCTGCAATAGTAGCTGCAATGGTAGCTGTAATGCATTGGGTGTTATTACATACAACAAACAGCAATGATGAAAGGAAAAGATTACATGCTTATATCTCTCCCCTGCAATAGGAGAAATGCAATATTAGAAGCAGGGAGAAATAGAAAGAAATATATACATATACATATATATATATATATATATATATATATATATATATATATATATATATATGTCTGACAGCAGACCAAATTCTTCCAAACCTATCACACAACTGATATATTTATACATACTAAAGATAGAGTGGACTCTATCTCTGGCTGGCTAAACCAAACACCTGTTTGCCGGCTCGTGGTGCTGTAGAGGACTGGTTAGCTAGATCTTGAGCCAAGTTAGACAATGCCGGGTTAACAGGCATTTGCCCCATCTTCCTCTTTTCTTAGAAAGGTATCATAGAGAAGCTGAAAGACTGCTCCTGAATTTTGGGTTTCAGATAATGCTTTTTGTCACTGGTTGTCTCGGTTCTGAGAGGTTAGTTCTGCCTCAAAGATAGCGTCAAGATAGAAATTATGATAAAATTTGAGATAAATGTTATGTGTTGTTCAGACTATTAGAGGAATTAGAGCAATTTATTGTATCGTTTGGTGTAATTTTGTAAAGTTAATCAATATTGTTATTGTATGCAGTTATTATTCTGTTACAGTCATACTTCAGCTTACGAGCTTAACGCGTTCCGAGACTGAGCTCGTATGTCAATCTACCCGCATGTTGGTGCAATTTATTTATATATAAATCAATTAAATATATTTTGATTGGTTTCCATATTATATAAAATGCAACATAAAACACTCAAAGCAAGATATTGTAACAGAAAGAACATGTTGGTTATTCTCCTAACTTACCACATGCCCTCAAAAAGCAACAAATAAAAAATAATGCAAGGAAATGTGATAAATTATAAGGTAAAATTAAATACATGCAATAGCAGCTAACGCTAGCATTTTCCAGAGAGGGAGATATAAGTTATCCTTCATTACAACAGTTGAGTTTGACAAATTTGGATTTTATCAAAGTCGTAAAAGACAAACTTAGAAGCAAATCTAAAAGCAAACTTTCATTTTTAACTTAACGTAATTAAAATTTATTCGGCGTTCATTGTTTGAAGTTCCTCGCTGGTTAGCAAAAAATGTTCCTTTGTTTCGCTTTCACGACTAGCCGGCCGTTTTAAGATGAACCTATCTAAAGACGTTTGCTTTTGTCGCCCTTTCAACATGTTGCGATTAGGACGAACACTGGTGTCATCACAAATGTTTAATGCACAAACACTAGCCAACTTGTCCGAATGTCTATTTTTACAGTTTTGTAACGATAGCACCAGCCTTTTTAAATAGCGTCGTTTCAGTTACGCTGTCACCGGCCAATAGTTTATCTTTTATCAAATGCCTGAGCGGTCTCTCCATCAGCGGTCGTGAAGATCGCCGCGCCGTTCAGGGACTATGATTAGTCCTTTGCAAGCTAAATACCCTAAATATAATTCTTCTGTTTGATAATTGTGGATGTAGTTCTGTCATATTTCTGAGCCAGCTCAATCACGCATAAACATTTAGCATATTTTTCGATAATTTTCCGTTTAATATCAATTATTATCATTCGCTTTTTCTTAGCATTATTTTTCATTTTACTGGCAAACTTTTGGTCTACGCACAGTACTTTTAATTCAGATAATTCTGCACTGAAAAGCGCGCACAAAGGCGCGGTACAAAAGTATAACCTGAGCCGTTGAAAAATACAGATTGATGCTGTTGTCATATAACACTTTTGGCATACTTGGCAACTGACTCACGTGCTCGTATCTCAAACATGGCTCGTATGTTAGTGCTAAAACTTGCTTTAAGGCTGGCTCGTGTCTCAAGTTTCTCATACGTTGGAGCACTCGTAAGTTGAAGTATTACTGTATCTCATAATAAATAGGCAAATGACTGTGAGTAGCTCTTTAGTGAGTAAGTTTTGTACAACATATTTTACCATGGGTAATCTTTAGCTATAGTATAGTAAGAGTCATGTCGGTCGGCTAGAAAATTGATAAGATTAGGAAACGGTGGAAGAAAAAGTAAAATTTATTAAAACTACATATTTAATGAATATTTCAATAAAAACAATATAACATCATAATGCTTTTTGGATGTTTTGACATTTACATTTTGACATATGTAAACTTAAATTATAGCAGTTGTCAGAGAAATGACCGGTAATAAAGATAGATCGCATGAAAGTTAGTCGGTTGAAAATGAGTAACCACTTTCAAGTCTGGTCGCTTTAGTACAATCCTTCTCGCAGGGGCTGGCGGCTTTTGAGGTTTTCCATTGAAATAACACGTCCAAGATAATGATAGTAAAGCTATGTATGAGCACACCATTGTGGAGCTGGACACATGTGCTTTTATATCATACTAAATATGAGTTTATTTTGTTGAATCTAATCTATGTAACTTCAGGACAAATAATCCCTTTTCAAACCAAATATGTTCAATTACCTAAATGTTGATACAAATGTGCCCTTTTAATGGTAATTCCCTGAACTGCTAAAAGTGTCCAAGTTTCCAGTTCTTTGAAATATCTTCAAAAATCCGAAATGACAAGATGATGGTCATCAAAACTGTTCATATTTAATTATTATGTTCCTGAAAAAAAACTTGTAATAAATTTAAGTATATTGTAAAGAGTTTTGTCTACTAAAGCAGAAATTGG
Source organism: Watersipora subatra (assembly GCF_963576615.1). Lineage (NCBI taxonomy): Eukaryota > Metazoa > Bryozoa > Gymnolaemata > Cheilostomatida > Watersiporidae > Watersipora > Watersipora subatra. Next base: position 24,201,494 of record NC_088710.1, read on the forward strand.
GAATCGAATAGAAACCGTGTGAATTGCCTCATATAGTGAGCATTCTCTGATAACCAAATTTTTAGGTTTTATGGTATCTTTGGACGTCTCAGAAGATTTCCAGGTATTTTAGAACATTGCTTAATAAATAAAATCATTTTAGTTTCCTTGTTGCCAGCTATCTATAGATCGCATACAAAATGATATGCAGATTTTTTTTTTTTTTTTCCACATGAAAATTAGTTACCGACCTTAAAATAGTTCTCTGTCAGTTGATGTTCTGAAAACTAAAATAATTTGCATGATGTTAACTTGCTTTAAACCACCTCTTCACGAGTCTAACATATCAGAAGTGAGGCAGCAAAACCTTTTATATTTAACGAACATATTATCAAAGAAAACATAAAAATAAAAATGACAAAGGATATTTTTACCTATTGTTGTCCTGTAATAAATCAATGGTAAAAGTCCCAAAACCATGACCATTGTCGGCTAGAGCTCTTCTAACTTCAAACACTTTCTATCATACTTTACTTATACTATATGTTATTACTTCATGGTTTTCCATTAAATAACTGTAAGGAATTTAAAGGTTATTACACCATTTTTTAAATTTTCTCTGTTTTTTTATGTAAATTAAAAAAAAACTTCTGTTATTCTATATATGTAAATATTATCGGTTGCAAATACATAAAAATAATAATGCATAAAATAATTTTCTATCATATATTACTTATACTATATGTTATTACTTCATGATTTTCCATTAAATAACTGTAAGGAATCTATAGGTTATTACACAATCTTTTGAACGTTTAGTTATGTTTTTGTTTTTCTAAGAAACTTGAAAAAATTATTTGTGTTATTCTATATATAAATATTATTGTTTGCGAATGCATAGAAATCAGTTTTTTATTTTACTCTATAGCAATGGTGAACAATATAAATTGCAGGCAATTTAGTTAAGGCACATTATGTTTGAGTAAAATAGATAATCATTTTATCATTTTATTAAGTAAATGCCCCAACACAGTTTTACTAATGTTACCTATTTAATATCACATGCAATTTGTAAATGTAGTCAATAATCTAATTCCAGCCCTATTTTATGTTGTTGACTTTGAAATGGATATCAAGCTCAATATTTTTATACCTATTATATACCACCATAAACTTACATATACTACATACATAAGGCAGAAAATTATTAATCTTATCGATAAGTTTTGTCAAATAAGTACTGCTTTGTCCTGTCTATGCAGATGACTGTTTTCAGAATTTATCTAACAATAAGCAATGCAAAGCATCTAACATATAATATTTACCAAAATAAATTTTGTTTCCAGTGATCATCAGATGAAACGTACCACACAGTTATATTCACAATGATCCACAAGCATTGATAACAACGTTTATGTTAGTTACACAATTCTTTCATTATTAAATGAAGGTTCAGATTTGATAAAACGATTTGAATATCACTTTAACATAAGTCCATTCTGAAGCTGTTGTTGAATATATCATTATCAATTTATCGTATAAATATAGATTATGCTATTTATTACTAAACAAATTTCCTACACTCTACATTAAAAGAAGATTCAACATAAAAATAAAAGATAAAAGACATAAAATAGAAAGATATGAAGGAATCATATGGAGCTGAAAAAATTAAAACACTTTTATTTAAAGTTGAATACTGTGAAAATTTACTGTGATGATAACTCACTCTACCAGTATTTGTAACGTGGATATTGCAATTGAATATGAAAGCTTTCATTCATTTTTTATAGAAAATTGGATTTTTTTGATGTCCTGATCAAACTTTATTAGCTACAGTTTTTCACTAGTTGTGTGCAAAAAGTTGCTGTCATACTTTATGGGTTTTTTATCTGGAAGACTGTTTATGCTAAAACTACTGAGTTAATAGAAAGCTTATTCATAACACTAAAATAACTGACTTTATTAAAATCCTGGACAGCAGCTCTAACACATGTTAAGCAAAAATGATTGTTGATACCTTAGCACATAAAAAATCTGGCACTGTAATAATTATGTTTTGAACTCTGTATAAAAGTTAAATCTATTAATTGAAATTTGTAACAATAAAACAAACTATTGCTCTCAATACATAAAATATATTATTTTTAACTTTTATGTTGGTTATTTTCTAGATAACCTTTATTTGCATTAATTTATTGAATGAACAATAAAAGGCATAAATGGAATTCCCGAGAAATTAGTAAAAGCTCATTCCCATGAGCTATCAAATTAATTGGCCTACCTATTCAACCTAAGTATTTCAACATGAGCATAGAACAATGTGTTTTCCCACAAAAAATGAAATGTGCTAACGTTTTGCCCATATTTAAAAACAGAGGCAAAAAGCTGTTATCTAATAACTATAGACCTGTTTCATTTCTGTCAGTTTTTCGCAAGTTTCTGAGCATCTTAACAACCAACAAATGCATAATTACGCTATTAAAGAAATAAATATTACAAAAACTAAAACTGGATTTCAAAAAGGGAAAGGAACTCACAAATCATCAATAGAGTTTACAAATGATGCTCTTGCTGCTTTAAACAATATTCTTTTTGTTTCAGTTGTACTCATTGACTTCTCAAAGTCTTTTGATACGATAGATCTCTCTATTTTGATAAATAAGGTTGAACAGATATATTTTCTTCCTTCATGTTTAGAATTTATTCAAAATTAACTTTCAAATCATTTTCAAAGTGTTATAATAACACAAAAAATATCCCAACCTCTATTAATTAAATGTGGATTACCACAAGAATTCATCCTTGGACCAACATGATTTTTGCCATATATAAATGATCATGTTAAAAGTACTGATAAATTTAAAACTACTTTGTTTGCCGATAATACAAAGTTATTTTATACCTCTAAAAACTTGAATAAAAATTAATAGAGCAATAATTACCAGAGAATTAAATGTGATAAAACGTTACCGTGACCAAAACAAACTAACATTGAACGTTGACAAAAAAAAACTTCATAGTAATTCATAATCCACAAAATAAATTTTGATTTACAAAAAACATTTCAAACTGGACAAATCTTACAAATGACGGATAGTATAATATTTTTAGCTGTTACAATGAATAGTGCCCTAAACTGGTCAAGACACATGAAACTATTGAGAAAACAACTACGGCAAAGCTCAGGGCTAATTTACCAGGTCTCATTGAGTTTTACAGAAATGCCTCTTTTATATAATACTCCTAATTAATAGTATATTAGTCTATTGCTTGGAATCATGGCGCAATGCTCTGATGAGCTACTTAAGCAAAGTTTTGGTCATCTAGAATCAATTGCTTAAAAAAACATATCAGAAAACTCTCATTTTCCATCAACTCATTTGTTAAATAATCTCGGGTTTTGCCTACACAACAACTATATCAACTAAGAATATGTCTTTCAGCCTTCACACAATTTAAATATCAACTAATTTGTCAAAATATTACAAAACTCATCATTCCTTATTTGCTTTATCTTTTCCACCCTCTTCTACTGGTTGGCATACACAGGCTGCCTATTGTGTGTCATAGCATGGAGTTCCTTGCCAATTCGCTTATGGAAATTGATAGTCATGACAATTTCAGGTCTGCTTTGAAGTGGTATATGCTGGACTCTCTGGAATAAATTTGTTCTGACTTAGTTTGCTTAGACACGCGCTTTCTTTATTAACAATTTCATCTGCGCCTCGAATTGCCCTGCTACTGTGCATATCGGCCCTCATTGCACCTTATTTCTTTATCATTTTTATGTTATTTAGTGAATGTGAATAAAGCAAACAAACAAACCGCCAAATATTGCCGTGTAAACATGAGCGTCATTTAAAACAACAGATAAACTTGATGAGAAAGAGAATCTTCATATAATGATATTTTTATATAATATTTGTTATACACTCTATCGTACAAATAATCTACAACATGTAAATAAACGAAAGCAGGTGGTTTTTGAAAAAAGTGCCAAAGGTTTACGAATTTGAAGAAGTTTTTTAAAATATTATTATGCATGCTAACTTAAATTATTTTAATTTTTACCGAAGGATATTATCAACAGATTTGTAAAGTTCTTGGAATTATCACACCAGTTCAAATAAGTTAATATTTAATGCTAGTCAATGCAAGATAAACTAATATTTTATATTTTCTCTGCATTATTATTATTTCCCACATTATTATTCGAGCTATCTTTAAAAATGTGGTTGCGTCAAATTTGAGTTGATTTTAAAATAAAGTATTTATTTTGATTATCAGTTGATATGTTGTTTTTTAAGTTAGGCAGCAATCTCATTGTCAAGATATTTGAAGAATTAAATCAAAAAAACTGATCGCGGTGAAAACGCAAGGGCTAAAAAAACATGCCCAGACTTGCCCAAAATGATGTCTCCATCTCTCGTATTCACATCGGCTAATGCAATAAAAGTCTAGTAACTACATGGCTCTATTGGCATATATTTTATTTTGTATTTGCTCATGATGGCTAGAATAAACTTTCGAATCCAGCTACAGATACATTATTATGAATGTTTCTGACGCCTCAAATAAGGGAGATTGAAAACTTGTCATATTAACTTTCTTTAAATGCTTTGTAAACATTTGAGTACCGACTACCAATTCTACCGGTCTATGGTATTTAGGTTTTTGAGTTAGCTTATTTCATTACGGGGTTTGTGTCAGCTAAGTTCTCAGTTGCTATGCGCACACGGGAAACTAGCTACAAAATAAAATAGGCACGCTGCCATCGATGGAAAAATATGTTCAAATGGGTGGCGAAACCAACTACATCCCCAAAAGGTCATGTATAGTCAACGTTATCTAGTCATTATTAGTATCAACTTGTAGAAGAGTTTACTGGTCCCATTTGATTGGTTAATTCAAGTACAAAACAAATGGTTTTATTAGTTGAATGCAATAGTGACCTCAAAGCACTGTCAAGTTTGTTGCAATTAATTTTTCCACCGATTCTAGCAAAGGGTTAATAAAACTATTCTTGCACCCGGTTGGCGGTTTGTGGATTAAGCCGTTTTCTGTGCACCGACTTTTTTATTACCAGGGTGACACCCGGGTACAGGTGGAGCTTTTGGTGTAAAATAGCAACTACAAGTACAAGCTTAGTAAGTACAGCTTATGGTGTAAAATATTGAAAAAGTACTTAACCAAAGTTTTTTCTTGCCTTGAATCGGATTAAAATTTACATAATCTTATTTTAGTGGGAAAATTGGTTTCAGATTTTGAACCACTCGGTTTTCGAACTGTCTCCTGGAACTTATTATGTTCGAGAACCGAGCTTCCACTATACGTTATTAAAATATATAGGTCGCTGAAAGTTAGGAAATATTAAAGTTACATTGGTTTGAAAACCTTTACAGTTGTTTTATTTATTTTTAAATCAGTTGTCCTGCACAAAACCTTTTTCTCATAACATGAAGTTTGAAAGTTATAGTTGTTGGAAAAAGTCTGAAAAACTTGACAGTTGTTTTATTTTCCCTCTTAATTTATTTCAACTACACAAAACACTTCTTGCATGATATGTAGTTTGAAAGTTAGAATGGTAAATGTTGTTATGTGTTGACTACAAATCAATTTTCTGTCCAAAGACTTTTTTTATTACCTGGGCAATGCCAGGTAGCAAAACTAGTGGTAACTGTTTTTGTGTGTTAAGCTAAGATAACTTTTCTGTGCAAGGTCTTTTTTTATTATTCGAGCAACATCAGTCATTCACCTAGGTTTGAATGACACAAAAATTAAACAAAAGGCTTTTTCGTGAACAAGCACAAAGTATTTTTGACCAAATTGCTCCTATACAGGAACCAACTTGTTGCAAGCCCAAAAGCTTTAAAAACCTTTAGAGAACTGAAAAGCTTCATTTGGATATACCAAATAAGGACGTCTTATTTGACAAGTACAGAGCTTACTCATTTAGTCTTAAATTAAAAATTAACCACATAAAAGCTAAAAATAAAGTTTCATTTCATATCAAAAAAGCAATAGCTGATTACTATTCTTATGAAATACTAAAAATTAATGACCCTTGAAATTTAATAAATATTCATCGTGTACGAAACCAAGGTAAAACCCAAGAATTTATGGATCTTTTAGACTCTAACTCTAAAGATATAACTGATGACCAACAAATAGCTACATAATTTAACACTTTTTTATCAGAAATATGAACCGGACTTGCGTAAGCCTTTTTAATACAAATATAAAGCATCAAGTGTCAGGGATAAATACAATACAAGATTAATTTGGTAGACGTTCATGGGTGTATTGTTCAGAGAGTTATTGCGAATCTAAATGAACACAAAGCAGAAGGCATGAATAAAATTTCCGTGAAATTAGTGAAAGCTTGTTCACATTAGCTATCAAAATATTTGGCCTACATAATCAACATAAGCATAAAACAATGTGTTTTCCAACAAAAATGAAATGTGCTAATGTTTTGCCCATATTTAAAACCGAAGGGAATAAGCTGCCCGGGTAAGGCGATGCCCGGGTAATAAAAAAGTTTTTGGACAGAAAAATGAATTGTATTTAACATATAACAACATTTGCCACTCTAACCTTTAAACTACATATCATGAAAAAGTGTTTTGCTTAAGTGAAATGAATTAAAAGAGTAAATAAAAACAACTGTAAAAGTTTTTAAACTTTTTCAAACAGCTGTAACTTTCAAACTTCATATCATGAGGATAAAGTGTTCAAACGCCTGTAAATTTAAAAGTTTTAATAACTTTTTGCAAAGTATAGCTATTAATAACCTACAGTGGACCCTGTTCTAGCAGAACTGTTTTAGCGTTGCTAACCGTTCTTCGAGATCCGAAACAATTTTTAGATCGTTTTCTTATAATTTTAATTTAATTATAATTATTATAAATACTAATAAATTATAATTATAATTTTTTATAGATCATGTTTAATTTTAATAAATGTTTTATATTTATGATGATTGAAAAACAAAGCAAAAGTAAACATTGCGTATGTTTGGCTTTTAAAACATCCAAAGCATTAAAGGTTAAAATACAATAGGAAAAATTATAAAAGTAGATAATGAAACAGCAAAAAATGCACAGAATTACATCAAAAAATGAAGCAAAATCAAATTTAGTCAAGAAACCAAAATAAAATATGCATCTCTTTTAATAAAAATGTTCAATGGAGTTAGGACATCGGTCGGCGCAGAGTATGATTTCAATTATGGTTCACTTTAAACTACTGTTTTCATGTTAAGTCAAAACCATACAAATGTTGAAGCCCAACTCTTAACTAAAATTTCAGCTGCCATGTTTAATAATGACTCTACTTGTATACTGTTAGACCACCGAATACTCTTGTTTCATCATTTGAATATGACCAATAAATCATATTAAACTGGTAGATACATGTTGTTTTACACAAAATATTATTTTAAAATTGAATGTTTTAATCTTTATGAAGTATCACAGTATTAAAAATGAAAAAATAAATGTAAAAAAACCGTAATATAGAAGTATAGAATATAGATATATATAATATAGAATATAGAAATATAGAATATAGAAATATAGAAGAAAAATATAACATCAAAGAGCCAAATCCTGCCACGTTGTTTTGTTGACAAGTGATCAGTGGTGAACCCAACCCCTTTTCAACTTTCCAAGATTCCAGTCATTTTTTTCTTTGGTAGGTTCCAGAGGTAGTAAAAGAATTGGCTTCATCAGAAGTACTTGACATGCGCTACAACAATATCAATCAAATCCCTGACAAGTGGCATTTAAGAATTACTCTGCAGTGCCGTGATTCCATCTTTTCTTATATAAAAGCCATAATCTGTATTTAGGTTCAATGACATAGAAAAATATTTACATATATGTAAATTTATTATATACAATATATACGATATATAAATATTAATAATATAAATATCATATATGGTAAGTCCCACTTCAAAGCCAGGCTTCAGCATACGTTATAACTAAAAAGTTGGTAACAAGGTTTATTATTCTCTCAAGGACTGATTTTAGCAAAATGATGCTGTCGGAGATCATAAAAAGACTGAATAAGGTTTTTCATCAATGAAGCAGCGGTTGGATACGCTATCTGCTGTATTCGTAAGGTATTTCCCAAGGCATAGAACATCGCTAGATCCTACACTACTGATAACATACACCGCACAATAGAGTTGATCTGTCTGCATGAATAATCTCATTCATAATCTCATTATAACCTTGACATTTGTTGCACATTTATACGGTCTTTTAGATAAAAAGTTGATGGTTATGAGACTAATTACTAGCTGTATTAGTAGCTGTATTTCTTCATGTAAGAAATCAGTTTTTTTGCAAATTAGCCTCTCGCTTCTGTTTTTGTTCTATTTATCTATGATATGATAGACATCAGACGACTTATGAAAAAAGATTAAGCGCGTTACTCACATGATTTTTCTTTCACTATATTAGTGGCTTTTTCTAAATCAATGTTGAAACTTACGGATTTACCTGGAAGAATATATTGTTAGTCTCATTATTCGGAATGTTTTCATAACTAGAGATACAGATTATGTCTTGTTCAGATTATTAGAGAATCTAAAACAATGTATTCTATGCTTTGTTTTAATTTCATTTGCAAAGTTAATCAATAGTGTTATTGATGCAGTTAATTTTATTGTCTCAGAATAAGTAAGCACCTGATTGTGAGGAGTTCTTTGGTGAGTAATTATTGTGGAAAATATTTTAATAAATATAATCTTTAAGTTTAATATAATAAGAGCTGATTGTGTCGCCTCGCTAAAAGCTTTAGGAAGAAGGTTTGCCCCGCACAGGAATGAAATCTGAATATTGGATTTAATCTTTAATTAATTTGAATTATTTAAATATTTATTAAAATATTTAATTTTAATTAATATTTAAAATTAATTTAAATTTTATGTTAATTTTAATCCCCACATTTAATTTTGAGACATGACTTTTATTTCATGGCTCACATGCTAATTTAAATCAGCTCTCTTTAGCGCTCAAACACAGTTAAAAATTAAAGCAAAACGTTGAAAACCTTTGATAGTTTATCAATTGGTAGACATTTGTAGCTCATTTATATGATCTTTTAAATAAAAAGTTGGTGATAATGACTTGATTGGTTAAAGAAAGGTTTTTACTGTAAAGCTGTGTGTCACTGCTGTGTTTAAATCGTATTTGTATCTTTCAGCCATTTAAATAAAATTAAGGCTAAGGATATGAACATTTTATGAGAGAAAAATCTGTTTAATATAATTCATTTGCAGCTTAGCCTCTCTGACATCGCTGAGAAAGTTGAATCTCTTTAGTAATCCTATTGAAGAGCTCCCTAAGTCTATTACTCAATTGAGTTCACTAGAGGAGCTGAACCTGAGATATTGCAAGATAAGGCAACTCCCAGAGTGGTAAATATACACATAGTTTGTATGAACTGTGATGAAGTTTATATCAGCAGCCATGATAAACTTGCTGCTGATTAAATATTGACTACTATAAGTTGGTTACTTTAGCCTAAAAACGTATTAAAATAGAATCAAAGTGTAGGAATTATCCAAAACTTTTATGAAGTTTTAATATTTTTCTGATACGCACAGTTCTTAATCTAATGTAGAAGATTATAATTACTATTATTAATCTAAAGTATTAATATTTTTATTGCTGTATTATTCAGATTACTTAAACTTTGCGTAGTCTGAACTAATTTTAACATGCATCGAGTTTTTACCAAAACCGCTGTTAAATGGTTAAAGATGGGCTTCTGTAAACCGGTCAAAACAAAAATTGCAGCCACAAAAATTGCTAAATGTTCTTACGAAGATTTAATTATTGTTAGTTAATGATTTCAAATTCGGTTATGCTCACCATAAAACTTGCTGATAGTAATGGTAAATTTTTGTTTACTTTCCTACAGCAGTGGTACGATTTTTTCTAAACTTCTGACAGCAATATTTAACAATCTTCTAAACCTGTTATATAACAGATCTGTCTTTATTTACTGAAGCGGTCTCAGAGCACCCAAAATTATTAATATTAGTAATGAAATTCATTGCCAACTTACAAGAGCGCTGAAAATTTTGTAAGGATTGGAAATTGTAGAAACATGTCAAAATTTACTGAAACTACAATTTTAATTGATATTTAAATATGAACACTAAAACATTAAATTGCCCTTTTGAAACATGAAAACTTAAAGGTTGACTTGCAACAAAATTCACATTACAGTTATTTGGTATCAAAAGATTCACCATGTCTTACTCTGCGGTGTTTTAGGTGCTTTTTCTAAATCAATGTTGAAACTTACAGACTTCCCAGGAAGAATCTATTGTTAGTCTCATTATTCAGAATTTTTTCATAACTAGAGATACGGATTATATCTTGTTCAGACTATTAGAGGAACTAAAACAATGTATTCTATGCTATGGTCTAATTTTATTTGTAAAGTAAATCAATAGTGTTATTGATGCAGTTATTTTTATTGTCCCAGAATGAGTAAGCATCTGATTGTGAGGAGTTCTTTGGGGAGTAATTCTTGTGCAAAATATTTTAGCATGGATAATCTTTAGGTTTAATATAATAAGAGCTGTGCCTGTCGCCTCGCTAAAGCTTTAGGAAGAAGGTTCGCTCCGCACAGGAATGAAATCGGAATATTTGATTTAATTTTTAATTTATTTTAATTAAATATTTATATAATATATTTAACTAATATTTAATTAATTAATTGTTAGCTAAAATATTTAATTTTAATTAATATTTAAATTTAATTTGAATGTTATGATAATTTTAATCCCCACATTTTATTTTGAGACATCACTTTTATTTTATGGTTCACATGCTAATTTAAATCAGCTTTCTTTAGCGCTCAAACACAGTTAAAAATTAAAGCAAAATGTTGAAAACCTTTGATAGTTTATCAATTGGTAGACATTTGTAGCTCATTTATATGATCTTTTAAATAAAAAGTTGATGATAATGACTTGATAGGTTAAAGAAAGGTTTTTACTTTATAGCTGTGTGTCACTGCTGTGTTTAAAGCGTATTTGTATCTCTTAGCAAAATTAATAAAATTAAGGCTAAGGATATGAACATTTCATGAGAGAAAAAATCTGTTTAATATAATTTAATTGCAGTTTGGGGTCTCTGACATCGCTGAGAAAGTTGGATCTCCATGAAAATCCTGTTGAAAATCCTTGTTAAAAAGATTCTAGTGCCTGTTAGCATAAATCATGATAATACAATTGCATACAAGTATTATCTGCATGAATTGATTGTTATAAAGTTATTTGGACATTATGTATATACTATTCATGTATTATTCGTATATGCACCGATATCATGACATGACTTGTAACTTTGGAACGCTTGATAAAACTTTTACACACATGTTAGCTAAACTCTACTGAGAGTGAGACAAAGAGAGAAAAAATATGGCAATGTAAAAATTATATAATTACGCAATTGGTTTATAAACTGTCTCTCCTTGTCAAACTAGAGTTTGCTATCAGTGTACTATTGGTACATTATCAAAAACTTTTGGGTCGGGTTTAATGTTTGAGCAAAACCGTGTTCGGTCAGAACTGCACCTTGCCTACTGGATCTTCATCATAAATTTAAAACTGATGAAATTACAATGAACTAACGGAGGGAACACTGAAATTGATTTCAACTGTTTAAAAATTTGCGTAAATTTTCTCATTTGATGAGAATTTAAGAGTATTGTTGAAGTTGGATAATTAAAATATTTTTGGTTTTGTCTGACTAGCTAGCTTTTTCATTTCAGAGGGTCAAAATTAAAGATATTATAAAAAGTTAGTGTAAATATAGTAAAACCTTCTTACATAGGCTGTTCTAAACTAGTCATACATTCCATGCAAAATTATATGCGAATATTTTTAAATTTGTTTTGGATTTCACAGAAAAAGATTCATGAACGTTAGAAATATTTTCTTGCCAATTTTGAGGTATGAACATTTGCAGATTTTTTTCAATTTCTAGTTCTTTAAAATCTTTTGCCAAACCGAGTATATCAAAAAGAGAGGTAAGAAAACTCCTATTTAATTATGAGGTTGTTGAGGTAAAAGGTAATAATTAGAATGACAAAACTTATTTTCACATTATGCCAGGGTGTGAAAAAGGATAGTTAAGCCTGATTAAAAATTTCAGTTTTTTTTCAGTTAGAACTCTATGTAAGTTTAGAGGAATATCATATCATAGTTTATATTATATTTAATTATTACATGATTTACACCAAGATAACTGTATAAAACCTAAAATTTACTTTTCACATTTTTAAACCGTTTAATTAGTAATCTTCAGTTTGATAAACTATTTTTTGTTAAATTTAATTTATATATAATACTCGTAAATACATTATAATCCATACTTTCTTTTCACTGTTCACATATAACATTACTAACATAGACCTTGTATTACAAGTATTTTGTGTGAAAGTGTACCAAGGGCACTAGCTGATCTTTTTTTGTTTTATCATCTGAAGATGCAAATGCACTGACGTAACTTTAAAATGTTTTGCTCTTTAATATAATCTATATTTTATCTAGTTATGAACAATCACAATGAGACATAAATCAGTTTTAATGTAAGATTTTATTTAAATCGTACTATCGGTCTATCATTACTTTATTTTTGTACTAATATGGTTTTAGTTATAATTTACTTTCTATTTGTTGTGTGCCCCAAAAGTAATATGAGTAAATTAGATTAATGTTTATTTCAACTGTCCAACAATGTTTTTTCAAAAATTCCAAACGTCACCCTTGCTGAGTTTTAAAATTAGGAAATGCCATGAAATATCATTTTAGATAAGTTGTCTATTGACAAATGATATATTCAGGCAAATAACAACTGTTCCGTTATATTAAAATTATATTACATATGCATAGACCATAATAGAGAAACTTAACACATGAAGTATTTTGATAAAAATAACACATTTGCTACCAAAACAGAAACCGTTTTCAAGATTTAAGTGATAATGCCCATGAATGTATGATATGTATAATACAGTATCTGTAAAATATGGATGAAACTACTGCAACAACTAAACGGAAATCAAGAACAGTTGGAATAGAGGATAAACAAAATGATGCAAACAAGGAAATACATGAATTAGTGTAATCAGGTGATTAAACGTATACATACACGTTACATAACCTGTGTAAAAGGAGATTTGTATAGCGCTGGATATTGAACCAAGGTGCATCAGAGTTTTTAGAACTAAATCAGGTTAGAAATACCAGCACAACAACAGCTACAGATGAATTTTACAGTGATTACATTGTTACCGGTCTTTAAAAAGTACAGCTTTGGCAATTTATGCCGCAAAGATGCACCTTGCAATTCGAATGTACAATTTTAGCATAATGATGCTGTCGGAGATCATAAAACGACCGAATAAGGTTTTTCATTGCTGAAGCAGCGGTTGGATATGCTCTCTGCTGTATCCGTAAAGTATTTCCCCAAGGCATAGCACATCACTAGATCCTACAATACTGATAACATACACTGCACAATAGAGTGGATCTGACTGTGTGAATAATCTCATTCATAATCTCATCGTAACCCTGACATTTGTAGCACATTTATATGGTCTTTTAGATAAAAAGTTGATGATAATGAATTGATGGGTTAAAGAAAAGTTTTTACTGTAAAGCTGTGTGTCACTGCTGTGTTTAAAGCATATTTTTATCTTTTAGCAAATTTAATAAAATTAAGGCTGAGGATATGAGCATTCCATAAAAGAAAAATCTGTTTAATACAATTCATTTGCAGCTTGGGGTCGCTGAAATCGCTGAGAAAGTTGGATCTATCTAGTAATCGTATTAAAGTTCTCTCTGAGTCTATCACTTCATTGAGTTCACTAGAAGAGCTGAACTTGTCAGATTGCGAGATAAGCCAACTCCCAGAGAGGTAAATATACACGCAGTTTGTATGAACTGCGATGAAGTTTTTATAAGCAGCCATGATAAACTTGCTGCTGATTAAATATTGACTACTATAAGCTGGTTACTTTACCCTAAAAATGTATTAAAATAGAATTAAAGTGTAGGAATTATCCAAAACTTTTATGAAGTTTTATTATTTTTCTAATACGCACCTTTCTTAATCTAACGTAGTTAGATTAACGTTGCAAAAGTTTTATATGTGTTTTTTATTGTTATCATACTTAACTGACTCCATTGAAAGACTGTTAAATTTGTTGATGAAATTTTGGTACAAGTCTTTGCGACGGTGTTGATGAATAATTTTCGTGAGTTGTGTGCACATATGCATTTATCATAAAGCTCCCAAACAAATGCTTCGCTCGTATTTGGTCGTGAGATTAATCTAAAGTATTAGTGTAGTTATTGCTGTATTATTCAGATTGCATAAACCTCAAGTAGTATGAAAAAATTTTAATCTGCACTAAGTTTTCATCAAAGCCGCTGTTAGTGATTAAAGATGAACTTCTCTAAACTGATCAAACAGTAACTGGCAGGCACATAAAAGCGCTAAATTTTTTACGAAGGTTTAATTCTTGTTAGTTAATAATAGTAAATATGTCAATGCTCACCATAAAACTTTCTGATAGCTGCAAACCAAATTCTTCCAAACCTATCACACAACTGATATATTTATACATACTAAAGATAGAGTGAACTCTATCTCTGGCTGGCTAAACCAAACACCTGTTTGCCAGCTCGTGGTGCTTCAGAGGACTGGTTGGCTAGATCTTGAGCCAAGTTAGACGATGCCGGGTTGGCAAGAATTTGCCTCATATTCCTCTTTTATTAGGAATATGCTGAAGCTTTAATATGTATCATAAAGAAGCTGAAAGACTGTACTGCTGAATTCTGTGTTTCAGATAATGCTTTTTGTCACAGGTTGTCTCGGTTCTGAGAGGTTAGTTCTGCCTCAAAGATGACGTCAAGATAGAAATTATCATAAAAGTTGAGATAAATGTTATGTCTTGTTCAGACTATTAGAGGAACTAAACCAATTTATTGTATCTTTTGGTGTAATTTTGTAAAGATAATCGATATTGTTATTATATGCAGTTATTATTTTGTTATCTCAGAATAAGTAGGCAAATGACTGTGAGTAGCTCTTTAGTGAGTAAGTTTTGCGCAACATATTTTACCATGGGTGATCTTTAGCTTTAGTATAGTAAGAGTCATGTTGATCGGCTAGAAAATTGATAAGAATAGGAAATGGTGGAAGAAAAGGTAAAATTTATTGAAACTCCATATCAAATGAATATTTTAATATAAACACTTTAACATCATAATGCTTTTTGGATGTTTTGACATTTACATTTTGACATATGTGAACTTAAATTATAGCATTTTTCTGAGAAATGGCTGATATTAAAGGTAGATCACATAAAAGTTAGTCGGTTGCAAATGAGTTAACACTTTCAAGTCTAGTCGCTTTAGTACAATCCTTCCCGCAGAGGATGGCAGCTTTTGAGGTTTTCCATTGAAATGATATATCCACGGTAATGCTAGTAAAGCTATGTATGAGCGCACCGTTGTAGAGTTGAAAACATGAGCTTTTATATCACACTAAATATGAGTTTATTTTGCTGAATATAATCTATGTAACTTCAGGACAAATAATCCCTTTTCAAACCAAGTAAGTTCAATTACATAAACGTTGCTACAAATGGGCTTTTTTAATGGTAATTCCCTGATCTGCTAAAAGTGTCCAAGATTCCGGTTCTTTTAAATCTCTTCAAAAATCCGAAATGACAAGATGATGGTCATCAAAACTGTTCATGTTTAATTATTATGTTCCTGAAAAACAAAACTTGTATTAAATGTAAGTTTATTGTAAAGAGTTTTGTCTATCAAAGAAAAATTGTGGATCGGATAGAAACCGTGCAAGTTGTCTCATTTAATGAGCATTATCTGATAACCAATTTTTTAGGTTTTATGGTCTCTTTGGACATCTCAGAAAATTTCCAGGTATTTTAGAACATTGCTTAAATATTAAAATAATTTTAGTTTCCTTGTTGCCAGCTATTTATAGATCACATACAAAATGATATGCAGATATTTTTGAATTTTTGGACTACTTGAAAATCAGTTACCGACATTAAAAATGGTTCTATGTCAATGTTATGAAAACTAAAAGAATTTGCATGATGTTAACTTGCTTTAAACCACGCCTTAAAGAGTCTGACATATTATACATGTAAGTGAGGCAACAAAACCTTTTATATTTAATGAAAATATTATCAAAGAAAAGATGAAAATAAAAGTGACAAAGGATATTTTCACCTTTTGTTGACCTGTAATAAATCAATGATAAAGTTACCAAAACCATGATTATTGTCTGCTAGAGCTCTTCTAACTTCAAACACTTTCTATCATATTTTACTTATACTATATTTTATTACTTCATGATTCTCCAATAAATATCTGTAAGGAATCTAAAGGTTATTACACAGTCTTTTGAATGTTTTTTTATGTTTTTGTTTTTCTAAGAAACATGAAAAAATTATTTGTGTTATTCTATATATACAGTAAATATTATTGGTTGTAAATGCATAGAGTTCAGTTTTTTATTTTACACTACAGTGATGATGACCAGTAGAAATTGCAAGCAATTTAGTTAAGGCATATTATGTTTGAGTAAAATAGGTAATCATCTTATCATATTATGAAGTAAATGCCACAACACAGTTTTACTAATGTTAACTTTTTAATATCACATAAATTTTTTAAATGTAGCCAATAATCCAATTCCAGTCATATTTTATGTCGTTGACTTTAAAATGGATATCAAGCTCAATATTTTTATACCTTTTACATACCAACATAAACTTACAAGATACTATATACATAAGGGAGAAAATTATTAATCTGATCAAAAAGTTTGTCAAATAAGTAGTACTGCTTTGTCCTGTATATGCGGATGACTGTTTCCAGAATTTATCTAACAATAAACAATGCAAACCATCTAACATATAATATTTACCAAAATAATTTTTGTTTCCAGTGATCATCAGGTGAAAAGCACCACACAGTTATATTCACAATGGTCCACAAGCACTGACAACAACTTTTATGTTAGTTAAGGTCCGGCCACACGTAACGAATTATTCGTTCAATCTCACCGAATCCACGAATTTCACAAAATTCACAGATTTATTCTGCCGAATATCATAGATTCGTCTGAGCTGTGCATGCACACCGAATTCGTTAATGAAACGCTTTTAATTGGCTAACCATTTTTTTAACGAGCACGATTCTAGTAGCTTTGACAAGTGGTATAGTCCAAGACACGTACGACGACACACAATAAAAGTATGACCGCGATATGACTTGATACATACGATGCAACCGCCTATATGCGCTAGAGATAGCGACTGTTTTGCGACAGAGCTTTTGCTGCATAAAAAGAAATTATTATTATTGAAAAAGAAATAATTAATAGCCTCTAAAACATCTAAAAGAAAATTCTGGATACACGATGGGAAGTTCCTGTCATGGTGAACCAACGAGAGAGAACCAACAATAGCGCATATAGGCCGTTGAATCGTATGTATCAAGTCATATCGCGGTCATACTTTTATTGTGGGTCGTCGTACGTGTCTTGGACTATACCACTTGTCAAAGCTACTAGAACCGTGCTCGCTAAAAAAATGGTTAGCCAATTAAAAGCGTTTCGTTAACGAATTCGGTGTGCATGCACAGCTCAGACGAATCTATGATATTCGGCAGAATAAATCTGTGAATTCTGTGAAATTCGTGGATTCGGTCAGATTGAACGAATAATTCGTTACGTGTGGCCGGACCTTAACTAACATAAAAGTTGTTGTCAATGCTTGTGGACCATTGTGAATATAACTGTGTGGTGCTTTTCACCTGATGATCACTGGAAACAAAAATTATTTTGGTAAATATTATATGTTAGATGGTTTGCATTGTTTATTGTTAGATAAATTCTGGAAACCGTCATCCGCATATACAGGACAAAGCAGTACTACTTATTTGACAAAACTTTTTGATAAGATTAATAATTTTCTCCCTTATGTATATAGTATCTTGTAAGTTTATGTTGGTATGTAAAAGGTATAAAAATATTGAGCTTGATAGCCATTTTAAAGTCAACGACATAAAATATGGCTGGAATTGGATTATTTGTTACATTTAAAAATTTATGTAATATTAAAAAGTTAACATTAGTAAAACTGTGTTGTGGCATTTACTTCATAAAATTATAAGATGATTACCTATTTTACTCAAACATAATATGCCTTAACTAAATTGCTTGCAATTTCTACTGTTCATCATCACTGTAGTGTAAAATAAAAAACTGAACTCTATGCATTTACAACCAATAATATTTACTGTATATATAGACTAACACAAATAATTTTTTCATGTTTCTTAGAAAAACAAAAACATAAAAAAACATTCAAAAGATTGACTTGCAACAAAATTTACATTACAGTTATTTGGTATCAAAAGATTCGCCATGTCTTACTCTGCGGTGTTTTAGGTGCTTTTTCTAAATCAATGTTGAAACTTACTGATTTACCAGGAAGAATCTATTGTTAGTCTCATTATTCGGAATGTATTCATAACTAGAGATACAGATTATGTCTTGTTCAGACTATTAGAGGAACTAAAACAATGTATTCTATGCTATGGTCTAATTTTATTTGTAAAGTAAATCAATAGTGTTATTGATGCAGTTATGTTTATTGTCCCAGAATGAGTAAGCATCTGACTGTGAGGAGTTCTTTGGGGAGTAATTCTTGTGCAAAATATTTTAGCATGGATAATCTTTAGCTTTACTTTGTCGCATCTCTAAAAGCTTTAGGAAGAAGGTTGGCTCCGCACATGAATGAAATCTGAATATTTGATTTAATTTTTAATTTATTTTAATTAAATATTTATATAATATATTTAACTAATATTTAATTAATTAATTGTTAGCTAAAACATTTAATTTTAATTAATATTTAAAATTAATTTGAATGTTATGATAATTTTAATCCCCACATTTTATTTTGAGACATCACTTTTATTTTATGGTTCACATGCTAATTTAAATCAGCTTTCTTTAGCGCTCAAACACAGTTAAAAATTAAAGCAAAATGTTGAAAACCTTTGATAGTTTATCAATTGGTAGACATTTGTAGCTCATTTATATGATCTTTTAAATAAAAAGTTGATGATAATGACTTGATAGGTTAAAGAAAGGTTTTTACTTTATAGCTGTGTGTCACTGCTGTGTTTAAAGCGTATTTGTATCTTTTAGCAAATTTAATAAATTCAAAGCCAAGGATATGAACATTTCATGAAAGAAAAATCTGTTTAATAAAATTCGTTTGCAGCTGGGCCTCTCTGAAATCGCTGAGAAATTTGAATCTCTTTCGTAACCCTATCAAAGTGCTCCCTGAGTCTATCACTGCATTGAGTTCACTTGAAGAGCTGGACCTGCTACGTTGCAGGATTAGCCAACTCCCAGAGAGGTAAATATACACATAGTTTTTATGAACTGCGAGGAAGTTTTTATCAGCAGCCATGATAAACTTGCTGCTGAATAAATACCGGATACCATAAATGGGTTACTTTACATAAAACTGAGTTAAAATAAAATCAAAGCGTAACTCAAGGTAACTAACCAAAATTATTTTGAAGTTTTATTCTTTTTCTGATACGCACCTTTCTTAATCTAACGTATTAGATTAATACTATTACTAGAAAATCTCCTGTCATACAGCCCACTACCAAAGTGATAACGGAAAAAAGAAAGGGTACTTCTGGTTGAGAAATGCAATATTAGCAGTCAAATGTCACTGCAGTGCAATAGGAGATCTGCAATAGTAGCTGCAATGGTAGCTGCAATGGTAGCTATAATGAATTGGGTGTTATTACATACAACAAACAGCAATGATGAAAGGAAAAGATTACATGCTTATATCTCTCCCCTGCAATAGGAGAAATGCAATATTAGAAGCAGCGAAAGATAGAAAGAAATATATATATATATATATATATGTATATATATATACGAAATATATATATATATATAAGAAATATATAAGAAATATATATATATATATATATATATATATATATACAATGTATATATATGCATGTATATATATATACAATGTATATATCTATTTGTATTAATATATATATATATATATATATAAATATATATATATATATATATATATATATATATATATATATATATATATATATATATATATGTATGTATGTATGACAGCAGACCAAATTCTTCCAAACCTATCACACAACTGATATATTTATACATACTAAAGATAGAGTGGACTCTATCTCTGGCTGGCTAAACCAAACACCTGTTTGCCGGCTCGTGGTGCTGTAGAGGACTGGTTGGCTAGATCTTGAGCCAAGTTAGACGATGCCGGGTGTGCAGGCATTTGCTTCATCTTCCTCTTTTCTTAGAAAGGTATCATAGAGAAGCTGAAAGACTGCTCCTGAATTTTGGGTTTCAGATAATGCTTTTTGTCACTGGTTGTCTCGGTTCTGAGAGGTTAGTTCTGCCTCAAAGATAGCGTCAAGATAGAAATTATGATAAAATTTGAGATCAATGTTATGTCTTGTTCAGACTATTAGAGGAACTAGAGCAGTTTATTGTATCGTTTGGTGTAATTTTGTAAAATTAATCAATATTGTTATTGTATGCAGTTATTATTCTGTTACAGTCATACTTCAACTTACGAGCTTAACGCATTCCGAGACTGAGCTCGTATGTCAATCTACTCGCATGTTGGTGCAATTTATTTATAGATAAAACAATTAAATATATATTGATTGGTTTCCATATTCTAAAAAGTGCAATATAAAACACTCAAAGCAAGATATTGTAACAGAAAGAACATGTTGGTTATTCTCCTAACTTACCACATGCCCTCAAAAAGCAATAAATAAAAAATAATGTAAGGAAATGTGATAAATTATAAGGTAAAATTAAATACATGCAATGGCAGCTAATGCTAGCATTTTCCAGAGAGGGAGATAGATATAAGTTATCCTTCATTACAACAGTTGACTTTGACAAATTTGGATTTTATCAAAGTCGTAAAAGACAAACTTAGAAGCAAATCTAAAAGCAAATTTTCATTTTTAACTTAACGTAATTAAAATTTCTTTGGCATTCATTGTTTGAAGTTTCTCGCTGGTTAGCAAAAAATGTTCCTTTGTTTCGCTTTCACGACTAGCCGGCCGTTTTAAGATGAACCTATCTAAAGACGTTTGCTTTTGTCGCCCTTTCAACATGTTGCGATTAGGACGAACACTGGTGTCATCACAAAGGTTTAATGCACGAACACTAGCCAACTTGTCCGAATGTCTATTTTTACAGTTTTGTAACGATAGCACCGGCCTTTTCAAATAGCGTCGTTTCAGTTACGCTGTCACCGGCCAATTGTTTATCTTTTATCAAATGCTTGAGCGGTCTCTCCATCAGCGGTCGTAAAGATCGCCGAGCCGTTTAGAAACTACGATTAGTCCTTTGCAAGTTAAATACCCTGAATATAATCCTTTTGTTTGATAATTGTGAATGTATTTCTGTCATATTTCTGAGCCAGCTCAATCACGCATAAACATTTACCATATTTTTCGATAATATTCCGTTTAATATCAATTGTTATCATTCGCTTTTACTTTGCATTATTTTTCATTTTACTGGCAAACTTTTGGTCTCTGCACAGTACTTTTAATTCACATAATTCTTCACTGAAAAGCGCGCACAAAGGCGCGGTACAAAAGTATAACCTGAGCCGTTGAAAAATACAGATTGATGCTGTTGTCATAGAACACCTTTGGCATACTTGGCAACTGACTCACGTGCTCGTATCTCAAACATGGCTCGTATGTTAGTGCTAAAACTTGCTTTAAGGCTGGCTCGTGTCTCAAGTTTCTCATACGTTGGAGCACTCGTAAGTTGAAGTATTACTGTATCTCATAATAAATAGGCAAATGACTGTGAGTAGCTTTTTAGTGAGTAAGTTTTGTGCAACATATTTTACCATGGGTAATCTTTAGCTTTAGTATAGTAAGAGTCATGTCGGTCGGCTAGGAAATTGATAGGAATAGGAAACGGTGGAAGAGAAAGTAAAAATTTTTTAAACTTCATATCTATTGAATATTTCAATAGAAACAATTTAACATCATAATGCTTTTTGGATGTTTTGACATTTACATTTTGACATATGTAAACTTAAATTATAGCAGTTGTCAGAGAAATGACTGGTATTAAAGATAGATCGCATGAAAGTTAGTCGGTTGAAAATGAATTACCACTTTCAAGTCTGGTCGCTTTAGTACAATCCTTCTCGCAAGGGCTGGCGGCTTTTGAGGTTTTCCATTGAAATAAAACGTCCAAGATAATGCTAGTAAAGCTATGTATGGGTACACCATTGTAGAGCTAAACACATGAGCGTTTATATCGTAATAAATATGAGTTTATTTTGTTGAATCTAATCTATGTAACTTCAGGACAAATAATCCCTTTTCAAACCAAATATGTTCAATTACATAAATGTTGCTACAAATGTGCTCTTTTAATGGTAATTCCCTGATCTGCTAAAAGTGCCCAAGTTTCCAGTTCTTTGAAATATCTTCAAAAATCCGAAATGAAAAGATGATGGCCATCTAAACTGTTCATGTTTAATTATTATGTTCCTGAAAAAAAACTTGTAATAAATGTAAGTATATTGTAAAGAGTTTTGTCTAATAAAGCAAAAATTGGGAATCGAATAGAAACCGTGTAAATTGTCTCATATAGTGAGCATTCTCTGATAACCAAATTTTTGAATTTTATGGTATCTTTGGACATCTCAGAAGATTTCCAGGTATTTTAGAACATTGCTTAAATAATAAAATCATTTTAGTTTCTTGCTTGCCAACTATTTATAGATCGCAAACAAAATGATATGCAGATATTTTTTTATTTTTTTCTGCATGAAAATTAATTACCAACCTTAAAATAGTTCTCTGTCAGTCGATGTTCTGAAAACTAAAAGAATTTGCATGATGTTAACTTGCTTTAAACCACGCCTTAACGAGTCTGACATATTATACATGTAAGTGAGGCAACAAAACCTTTTATATTTAATGAAAATATTATCAAAGAAAACATAAAAATAAAAGTGACAAAGGATATTTTTACCTTTTGTTGACCTGTAATAAATCAATGATAAAGTTACCAAAACCATGATTATTGTCTGCTAGAGCTCTTCTAACTTCAAACACTTTCTATCATATTTTACTTATACTATATTTTAGTACTTCATGATTCTCCATTAAATATCTGTAAGGAATCTAAAGGTTATTACACAATCTTTTGAATGTTTTTTTATGTTTTTGTTTTTCTAAGAAACATGAAAAAATTATTTGTGTTATTCTATATATACAGTAAATATTATTTCTTGTAAATACATAGAAATCAATGTGTTTATTTTAGTCTAAAGTGATGATGAACAGTAGAAATTGCAAGCAATTTGGTTAAGGCACATTATGTTTGAGTAAAATAGGTAATCATCTTATAATTTTATGAAGTAAATGCCCGAACACAGTTTTACTAATGTTAACTTTTTAATATTACATACATTTTTTAAATGTAGCCAATAATCCAATTCCAGTCATATTTTATGTCGTTGAATTTAAAATGGATATCAAGCTCAATATTTTTATACCTTTTACATACCAACATAAACTTACAAGATACTATATACATAAGGGAGAAAATTATTAATCTTATCAAAAAGTTTTGTCAAATAAGTAGTACTGCTTTGTCCTGTATATGCGGATGACGGTTTCCAGAATTTATCTAACAATAAACAATGCAAACCATCTAACATATAATATTTACCAAAATAATTTTTGTTTCCAGTGATCATCAGGTGAAAAGCACCACACAGTTATATTCACAATGGTCCACAAGCATTGACAACAACTTTTATGTTAGTTAAGGTCCGGCCACACGTAACGAATTATTCGTTCAATCTGACCGAATCCACGAATTTCACAGAATTCACAGATTTATTCTGCCGAATATCATAGATTCGTCTGAGCTGTGCATGCACACCGAATTCGTTAACGAAACGCTTTTAATTGGCTAACCATTTTTTTAACGAGCACGATTCTAGTAGCTTTGACAAGTGGTATAGTCCAAGACACGTACGACGACACACAATAAAAGTATGACCGCGATATGACTTGATACATACGATGCAACCGCCTATATGCGCTTTTAATTTATTTTAATTACATATTTATATAATATATTTAACTAATATTTAATTAATTAATTGTTAGCTAAAATATTTAATTTTAATTAATATTTAAATTTAATTTGAATGTTATGATAATTTTAATCCCCACATTTTATTTTGAGACATCACTTTTATTTTATGGTTCACATGCTAATTTAAATCAGCTTTCTTTAGCGCTCAAACACAGTTAAAAATTAAAGCAAAATGTTGAAAACCTTTGATAGTTTATCAATTGGTAGACATTTGTAGCTCATTTATATGATCTTTTAAATAAAAAGTTGATGATAATGACTTGATAGGTTAAAGAAAGGTTTTTACTTTATAGCTGTGTGTCACTGCTGTGTTTAAAGCGTATTTGTATCTCTTAGCAAACTTAATAAATTCAAGGCTAAGGATATGAACATTTCATGAAAGAAAAATCTGTTTAATATAATTCGTTTGCAGCTGGGCCTCTCTGAAATCGCTGAGAAAGTTGAATCTCTCTGGTAACCCTATCAAAGTGCTCCCTGAGTCTGTCACTGCATTGAGTTCACTTGAAGAGCTGGACCTGTTACGATGCAGGATAAGCCAACTCCCAGATAGGTAAATATACACATAGTTTGTATGAACTGTGAGGAAGTTTTTATCAGCAGCCATGATAAACTTGCTGCTGATTAAATATTGGATACATCATTTTTCATAGAAATTTGGGTTTTTTACTGTCGTAATCAAACTTTATTAGCTACAGTTTCCCACTAGTTGTGCGCAAAAAGTTGATGTCATACTTTATGGATTTCTTATCTGGAAGACTTTTTATGGTAAAACTACTGAGTTAATAGAAAGCTTATTCATAACACTAAAATAACTGACTTTATTAAAATCCTGGACAGCAGCTCTAACATATGTTAAGCGAAAATGATTGTTGATACCTTAGCACATAAAAAATCTGGCTATGTAATAATTATGTTTTGAACTCTGTATAAAAGTTAAATCTATTAATTGAAATTTGTAACAATAAAACAAACTATTGCTCTCAATACATAAAATATATTATTTTTAACTTTTACGTTGATTATTTTCTAGAAAACCTTAATTTGTATTTTTTTATTGAATGAACAATAAAAGGCATAAATGGAATTCCCGCGAAATTAGTAAAAGCTCGTTCACATGAGCTATCAAAATATTTGGCCTACCTATCCAACATGAACATAAAACATCGTGTTTTCCCACAAAAAATGAAATGTGCTTACGTTTTGCCCATATTTAAAAACAGAGGCAAAAAGCTGTTATCTAATAACTATAGACCTGTTTCATTTCTGTCAGTTTTTCGCAAGTTTCTGAGCATCTTAACAACCAACAAATGCATAATTACGCTATTAAAGAAATAAATATTACAAAAACTAAAACTGGATTTCAAAAAGGGAAAGGAACTCACAAATCATCAATAGAGTTTACAAATGATGCTCTTGCTGCTTTAAACAATATTCTTTTTATTTCAGTTGTACTCATTGACTTCTCAAAGTCTTTTGATACGATAGATCTCTCTATTTTGATAAATAAGGTTGAACAGATATATTTTCTTCCTTCATGTTTAGAATTTATTCAAAATTATCTTTCAAATCATTTTCAAAGTGTTATAATAACACAAAAAATATCCCAACCTCTATTAATTAAATGTGGATTACCACAAGAATTCATCCTTGGACCAACATGATTTTTGCCATATATAAATGATCATGTTAAAAGTACTGATAAATTTAAAACTACTTTGTTTGCCGATAATACAAAGTTATTTTATACCTCTAAAAACTTGAATAAAAATTAATAGAGCAATAATTACCAGAGAGTTAAATGTGATAAAACGTTAGTGTGACCAAAACAAACTAACATTGAACGTTGACAAAAAAAAACTTCATAGTAATTCATAATCCACAAAATAAATTTTGATTTACAAAAAACATTTCGAACTGGACAAATCTTACAAATGACGGATAGTATAATATTTTTAGCTTTTACAATGAATAGTGCCCTAAACTGGTCAAGACACATGAAACTATTGAGAAAACAACTACGGCAAAGCTCAGGGCTAATTTACAAGGTCTCATTGAGTTTTACAGAAATGCCTCTTTTATATAATACACTAATTAATAGTATATTAGTCTATTGCTTGGAATCATGGCCAAATGCTCTGATGAGCTACTTAAACAAACTTTTGGTCATCTAGAATCAATTGCTTAGAAAAACATATCAGAAAACTCTCATTTTCCATCAACTCATTTGTTAAATAATCTCGTGTTTTGCCTATACAGCAACTATATCAACTAAGAATATGTCTTTTAGCCTTCACACAATTTAAATATTAACTAGTTTGTCAAAATATTACAAAACTCATCATTCCTTATTTGCTTTATCTTTTCCACCCTCTTCTACTGGTTGCCATAGACGGGCTGCGTATTGTGCGTCATAGCATGGAGTTCCTTGCCAATTCGCTTATGGAAAGTGATAGTCATGACAATTTCAGGTCTGCTTTGAAGCCGTACATGCTGGACTCTCTGGAATATGTTTGCTCTGACTTAGTTTGCTTAGACACGCGCTTTCTTTATTAACAATTTCATCTGCGCCTCGAACTGCCCTGCTACTGTGCATATCGGCCCTCATTGCACCTTATTTCTTTATCATTTTTATGTTATTTAGTGAATGTGAATAAAGCGAACAAACAAACTGCCAAATATTGCCGGGTAAACATGAGCGTCATTTAAAACAACAGATAAATCTGATGAGAAAGAGAATCTTCATATAATGATATTTTTATATAATATTTGTTATACACTCTATCGTACAAATAATCTACATGTAAATAAACGAAAGCAGGTGGTTTTTGAAAAAAGTGCCAATGGTTTACGAATTTGAAAAAGTTTTTGAAATATTATTATGCATGCTAACCAAAATTATTTTAATTTTTACCAATAGACATTATCAACATATTTGTAAAGTTCTTGCAATTATCGCACCAGTTCAAATAAGTTAATATTTAATGCTAGGCAATGCAAGATAAACAGATATTTTATATTTTCTCTGCATTATTATTATTTCCCACATTATTATTCGAGCTATCTTTAAAAATGTGGTTGCGTCAAATTTGTGTTGATTTTAAAATAAAGTATTTATTTTGATTATCAGTTGATATGTTGTTTTTTAAGTTAGGCAGCAATCTCATTGTCAAGATATTTGAAGAATTAAATCAAAAAAACTGATCGCGGTGAAAACACAAGGGCTAAAAAAACATGCCCAGACTTGCCCAAAATGATGTCTCCATCTCTCGTATTCACATCGGCTAATGCAATAAAAGTCTAGTAACTACATGGCTCTATTGGCATATATTATATTTTGTATTTGCTCATGATGGCTAGAATAAACTTTCAAATCCAGCTACAGATACATTATTATGAGTGTTTCTGACGCCTCAAATAAGGGAGATTGAAAACTTGCCATATTATCTTTCTTTAAATGCTTTGTAAACATTTGAGTACCGACCACCAATTCTACCGGTCTACGGTATTTAGGACGTCGAGTTAGCTTATTTCATTACGGGGCTTGTATCAGCTAAGTTCTCAGTTGCTACGCGCACACGGGAAACTAGCTACTAAATAAAATAGGCTCGCTGCCATCTATGGAAAAATATGTTCAAATGAGTGGCGAAACCAACTACATCCCCAAAAAGTCATGTATAGTCAACAATGTCTAGTCATTATTAGTATCAACATGTAGAAGATTTTACTGGTCCCATTTGATTGGTTAATTCAAGTACAAAACAAATGGTTTTATTATTTGAATGCAATAGTGAGCTCAAAGCACTGTCAAGTTTGTTGCAATTAATTATTCCACCGATTCTAGCAAAGCGTTAATAAAACCATTCTTGCACCCGGTTGGCGGTTTGTGGATTAGGCTGTTTTCATAATTTTCTGTGCACTGACCTTTTTATTACCAGGGTGACGCCCGGGTACAAGTGCAGCTTTTGGTGTAAAATAGCAACTACAAGTACAAGCTTAGTAAGTACAGCTTATGGTGTAAAATGTTGGAAAAGTACTTAACCAAAGTTTTTTCTTGCCTTGAATCGGATTAAAATTTACATAATCTTATTTTAGTGGGAAAATTGGTTTCGGATTTTGAACCACTCGGTTTTCGAACTGTCTCCTGGAACTTATTATGTTCGAGAACCGAGCTTCCACTATACGTTATTAAAATATATAGGTCGCTGAAAGTTATGAAATATTAAAGTTACATTGATTTGAAAACCTTTACAGTTGTTTTATTTATTTTTAAATCAGTTGTCCTGCACAAAACCTTTTTCTCATAACATGAAGTTAGAAAGTTATAGTTGTTGGAAAAAGTCTGAAAACCTTGACAGTTGTTTTATTTCTCTCTTAATTTATTTCAACTACACAAAACACTTCTTGCATGATATGTAGTTTGAAAGTTAGAATGGTAAATTTTGTTATGTGTTGACTACAAATCAATTTTCTGTCCAAAGACTTTTTTTATTACCCGGGCAATGCCGGGTAGCAAAACTAGTGGTAACTGTTTTTGTGTGTTAAGCTAAGATAACTTTTCTGTGCAAGGTCTTTTTTTAATATTCGAGCAACATCGGTCATTCACCTAGGTTTGAATGACACAAGAATGAAACAAAAGGCTTTTTCGTGAACAAGCACAAAGTATTTTTGACCAAATTGCTCCTATACAGGAACCAACTTGTTGCAAGCCCAAAAGCTTTAAAAATCTTTGGAGAACTGAAAAGCTTCATTTGGATACAAAAGAAAGACGTCTTATTTGACAAGTACAGAGCTTACTCATTTAGTCTTAAATTAAAAAACAACCACACAAAAGCTAAAAATAAAGTTTAATCTCATATCAAAAAAACAATAGCTGATTACTATTCTTATGAAATACTAAAAATTAATGACCCCTGAAATTTAATAAACATTCATCGTGGACGAAACCAAGGTAAAACCCAAGAATTTACGGATCTTTTAGACTCTAACTCTAAAGATATAACTGATGACAAACAAATAGCTACATAATTTAACACTTTTTTATCAGAAATATGAACCAGACTTGCATAAGCCTTTTTAATACAAATATAAAGCATCAAGTGTCAGGGATAAATATATTCCAAGATTAATTTGGTAGACGTTCATGGGTGTATTGTTCAGAGAATTATTGCGAATCTAAATGAACACAAAGCAGAAGGCATGAATGAAATTTCCGCGAAATTAGTGAAAGCTTGTTCACATGAGCTATCAAAATATTTTGCCTACATATTCAACATAAGCATAAAACAATGTGTTTTCCAACAAAAATGAAATGTGCTAAAGTTTTTCCCATATTTAAAACCGAAGGGAATAAGCTGCCCAGGTAAGGCGATTCTCGGGTAATGAAAAGGTTTTTGGACAGAAAATTGATTAGTATTTAACATATAACAACATTTGCCACTCTAACCTTTAAACTACATATCATGAAAAAAGTGCTTTGTTTAAGTGAAATAAATTAAGAGAGTATATAAAAACAACTGTAAAAGTTTTTAAACTTTTTCAAACAGCTGTAACTTTCAAACTTCATATCATAAGGATAAGGTGTTCAAATGACTGTAGAATTAAAAATTATAAAAGTAGATAATGAAACAGCAAAAAATGCACAGAATTACATCAAAAAATGAAGCAAAATCAAATTTAGTCAAGAAACCAGAATAAAATATGCATCACTTTTAATAAAAATGTTGAATGGAGTAAGGACATCGGTCGGCGCAGAGTATGATTTCAATTATGGTTCACTTTAAACTACTGTTTTCATGTTAAGTCAAAACCATACAAATGTTGAAGCTCAACTCTTAACTAAAATTTCAGCTGCCATATTTAATAATGACTCTACTTGTATACTGTTAGACCACCGAATACTCTTGTTTCATCATTTGAATTTGACAAATAAATCATATTAAACTGGTAGATACATGTTATTTCGCACAAAATATTATTTTAAAATTGAATGTTTTAATCTTTAGGAAGTATCACAGTATTAAAAATGAAAAAAATAAATGTAAAAAAACTGTCAGAAAAACATATGAGAATTATAGAAGAAAAATATAACATCAAAGAGCCAAGTTCTGCCACGTTGCTCTGTTGACAAGTGATCAGCGGTGAACACAACCCCTTTTCAACTTTCCAAGATTCTGGTCATTTTTTCTTCGGTAGGTTCTAGAGGTAGTAAAAGAATTGGCTTCATCAGAAGTACTTGACATGCGCTACAACAATATCAATCAATTCCCTGACAAGTGACAAATAAGAATTACTTGGTAGTGCCGTGATTGCATCTTTTCTTATATAAAAGCCATAATCTGTATTTAGGTTCAATGACATAGAAAATATTTACATATATGTAAATTTATCATATATAATATATATGATATATATGTATACAATACAATATATACGATATACAAATATTAATAATATAAATATCATATATGGTAAGTCCCACTTCAAAGCCAGGCTTCAGCATACGTTATAACTAAAAAGGTGGTAAAAAGGTTTTTATTGTCTCAAGGACTGTACCTTGTTGGTGGTAACCACAACATACCCTTTATTTGTTTAAGTTTTTTTTTGGGTAAACAACCTGAAATTTTGCAAACCACACTAGTTGATTACATAAGCAATTATTGTAGAGCTTTTTGTTTATGATTCAAAATTTAATTCACAATTTCGAAACTGGACTTTAACCGAAATATTAATGATATTTTGTAGTTTACGAATCTTACAGTAGGGTAATAATAGAGTAGCCGTCAGAATTATCTGTGGTATTCAAAGGCAGTGATACAATTATTTACCATCAAAGTCTAACTGGTAATATAAAAAATAGAAAAGCATGTTCTTGTTCTTTTATGAGCAAATCCACCACAAATGCATATAAATTTATAATTACAATTATGTGAGTATGTATAGTTTTTGAGGTATTTAAAAAAACACAAAGCTGATGATATAGATTTTATACATGCAAAATTTTACAAAAGTTGCGAACGTTACAGTTTGAATCTGGGAATGGAACTTTGTTATACCCTATATAAAGGTGTTTTTTTGTAACTATCTTAGAATAAGATCTAACTATTCTATACAGACATATACATACTTGAAATTCATTCTAGCTACAAATCCTTCAAAACACAAAGCCACACTTTTAAAAAATACTTTCTTTCATACAAAGTATTTTCATTGATACTCTGCTCAAAACTTACCACCTATTTTATTGTTCAGAGAAAACATATTTATAGTATGTATAAATATTAAGCAGGATTTATCAATATATAGTACTTATAAAGATTTCAAAGATAATTGTTGGAGTAGTATACCATATAGGAAAATTATTGACAAAATGTGTATACAACAACCTTTGGCAATGCGGAAATCATTACTTTGTAAAGTGCTCAAAATAGAGTTTTTTGATTACAGAAGAAACTTTCATCCTGAATACTGACTAAAAACCTTCTAAATATTTGCTGTTATACTTACCTATACTGCTAGTTACTGTTATAAAACTTTGTTGAGAATCAATTAGCAGCATAATACCAATATCTTAGACAATATTGATGTAAACAACTATTGTGTAGTGATATACAAAATATTGACAAATGGTTTTTACTCACACAGCTGATATGCTGCCAAAATTATATTCATAATTTTAAAACTCTGCTACTACCAATAATCTTCGTCTTACAGAAGACTTTATGCTTTTGAGTAATGATTATAAATCATCATAACATTTAGTAACTATTTTAGTTACTATAGAAACTTTGTTGGAGATACACTAGCAATATGATAAAAATATTCTAGTCCCTGTTAGCACAAATCATAATAATTCAATGGCATACAAGTGTTATCTGCATGAACTGTTGGTTATTAAGTTATTTGGACATCATTTATATATTATTCATGTATTATTCATATATGCACCAGTATCGTGATATGACTTGTAACCTTGGAACACTTGATAAAACTTTTACACACATGTTAGCTAAACTCTACTGAGATTGAGAGAGAAAAAATGTAACAATGTAAAAACTATATAATTACGCAATTGGTTTATAAAATGTTTTATAATGTATATATAACTTGGTATAATGTTTGTGCCAAACCGTTTTTGGTCAGAACTGCAACTTGCCTACTGGCTCTTCATCAGAAAATTAAAACTATATTTACAATGAACTAACGGAGGGAACACTGAAATTGATTTTAGCTGTTTCAAATATCACGCAAATTTTCTCATTTGATGAGAATTAATTGATTACTTGATTTCAGTTATGGTTGAAGTCGGATAATTGAATGATGGGTTGTATTGTCTGACTAGCTAGCTTTTCTCATCTCAGAGGATCGACATTAAAGAAATTTTAAAAGGTTATTGTAAATATAGTAAAACCTTCCTACATCGGCTGTTGTTAACTAGTTATACATTCCATACAAAATGATATGCAGAGATTTTTAAAAAAATTTTGGATTTTGGAAATTATTTTCTGGTCCATTTTGAGGTATGAACATTTGAAGATTTTTTCTATTTCTGTTTCTTTAAAATTTCTTCCCAAACCGAGTATATCAAAAAAGAGGTAATTAAACTAATATTTAATTGTGATGTTGCTGAGGAAAAAGGTAATTCCACGACCAAACACGAGCGAAGCGATTGTTTGGGAGATTTATGATAAACGCATATGTGCACACAACGCACGGAAATTTTTCATCAACGGCTGTCGCTAACCCTTGTACCAAAATCTCATCAACAAATTTAATCATATTCAATGGAGTCGTTTAAGTATAATAACGATACAATACACATATAAACCTATTTAAATATGTTACCAAGTCTTTTTTTATTTGTAGAAAATTTCCTAAACTTGTCCCATCTAATCGGATTATACAAAAATAGACAGATTAATTCGCCTAAAATCATTATGATTACTTGACAAGCCTTATTTTTATCAAAATTAAGACCGGTGAACGAAACGCCGAGCAACATAGAATAGAACCATCAAGTCATGCGCGTTTCACAAAAATCGTGCACATTTTACCAGTCTATAGCATGGTCCAATTGCCGCAGGTTTCTGTAATTAACATAGAAGTACTGAAAACTTTGTTTCTTTTTTGTCAATTTCAAAATAACTGACATTTTGGACACTTATGAGTACTTTGGTATTCCAACTGATGTCCAAAGCAGTGAAAGTAAAGGAAATCATGATATTTTTTCTAGTGATAGGCATGAGATTATTACAATATTCAATTATAAGAATAATTATTCGGTTTTATGAGATTTAATTACAAGAATAAGCGTTCAAATTTACAAGATCGAAGTATATAGTGACCGATGTTGGGCCATACGTTACTGTTATTATTTTTTCTAAATATTTTTATTAAATAGATTTTCTAAAAATCTATATAAATATCGCAACATCTTGATATTGTTAGCTATGACGTTTTGGAATGTAAAAAAATGTGCTTTGGTTTTCTATTATTACCGTATCAATATATTGAAGGTTGACTTACAATAAAATTCACATTACCGTTATTTGATATGACTAGAAATTCCACTGTCATACAGCCCACGACCAAAGAGATGGCCAGAGATATTGGCAAAAAAATAAAGGGTACTGATGGTTGAGAAATGCAATATTAGCAATCAAATGGCTCTGCAGTGCAATAGGATAACTGCAATGGTAGATGTAATGTACTGGGTGTGGGTGTTATTATATACAATAATAAGCAATAATGAATGGAAAAGATGTTTATATTTTCCCCCTGCAATAGGAGAAATGCAATATTGGCCAATATTAGAAGTAAAATGTACTGATATTCTTAGAATAATCAATTTTATTAATATAGTAATAATAGAAAAACAATACACAATTTTGTTTACATTTCAAAACGTAATAGGTAGCAATATCGAGAAGTTGTGGTATTTATATAGGTTTTTAGAAAATTTATTTAAAAAGTGTTTGGTCATGACAAACAACAACAATGAAAGGAAAATATTACACATTTTTATCTCACCCTTGCAATAGGAGAAATGCAATGTTGGCCAATATTATAAGTAAAATGCACTGATATTATTAAAATAACCAATATTGTTAATATAGTAATACAGCAATAATAGAAAACCTATGAGCGTTCATGCGTCTCGAAGATTTCTGCAAACTGCAGCAAAATAAAAGCTGTTATAAAAGTGTTATAAAGCTGTAGGCCTAATTTACTGTGTTGTTATGTCGCGACGTGGTGTTATGGGAAGTTGTATGTCCATGGCAGTTGTCAAGTTGTTTTGAAATTAAATTCAAAGTCAATTATGCAAAACAAAAGGTTGTAAAAAAATCACACCTAATCCACTACTATCCCAAAGATATGCTCTACAACCCGATTTTACTGAAAATCGCCACAAAACGTTTAAAAAACTTGATTTAATACAACAATAAATCACACCTAATCTACTACTATCTCAAACCTGTTTCACAACACTAAAAAATATTAATTAAAGCTATAGGCCTAACCTACTGTAATTTAACAATAAGTAAATTAACAATAACGTAATTTAATAATTAATTTAATAATGTTAATGGAATTTCTAGTTTAATAATGTAACTTAACAACAATTAGCAATAAGGAAATATGTTTATTATAACTCTGAAATGCAAAATTAGAAGTAAAATGGCAAGCTACTGTGTACTATACACAGTT
The DNA here is from genome assembly GCF_963576615.1 of Watersipora subatra. Taxonomy (NCBI): domain Eukaryota; kingdom Metazoa; phylum Bryozoa; class Gymnolaemata; order Cheilostomatida; family Watersiporidae; genus Watersipora; species Watersipora subatra. Next base: position 24,236,521 of record NC_088710.1, read on the forward strand.
TGAAAGTTGGTTGTGTTGAATGTAGAATGGTACTGATAGCTATCTTTAACAGAAAGCAAATATGAGCTTTGACGCGTCTGCAAGTTTTCTGCAAACTGCAGAAAATAAAAGCTGTTATAAAAGTGTTATAAAGCTGTAGGCCTAATCTACTGTATTGTATGTAATTTAACAACAACAATAGGGAAATATGTTTATTATAACTCTGAAATGCAAAATTAAAAGTAAAATGACAAGCTACTGTGTACTATACACAGTTTGAAAGTTGGTTGTGTTGAATGTAGAATGGTTTTGATAGCGATCTTTAACAGAAAGCAAGTATGAGCGTTCACACTTCTGAAAGTTTTCTGCAAACTGCAGCAAAATAAAAAAAATGTTATCGTCATAAACGGGCGTTGTAGTTCGGCCCGAGCTGGTACGTAAGTTGTAAAGAATTTCGTCTAACATTTTAAATAATGAAACCTTCGGTGATTGGACAAAAAACATAGGCTGATAAACGGTGTACCACAATTTCGTACCTGTAAATCGGTCTACACCTCAAACAGTCTACGTTTATTACAAAAACCTTCGAATAAATTTGATTACAAGTAAACAGCACCATAGACTGGTAAAATGAACACGGTTTTCTCGGGAAATACGCACTACTAAATAGTTCTACAATCGGTCACACGGCTTTATTGGCGTTTTAATTTTCGGTCTTAACTTTTATTAAACCAAGCTTTTTGTGGCAATTTTCGTTCAAATAAATCTGTCTATTTGTGTATAATCCGATCAGATGGGTAAGTTTAAAGATAATACCGACGGTTTACAAAGACTTGGTAACATATTTAAATAGGTTTAAATGTGTTTTGTATTGTTATTATACTTTAACGACTTTACATTCCGATGCTTAAATTTCTTGATGAAATTTCTAGCCAAGGGTTCGTCTCATTGTTGATGAATAATTTTCGTAAGTTGTGTGCACATGCATTTATCATAAAAACTCCCACACATCGCTCCGCTCGTTTGCTCGTGGGAAAAGATTTACTATGTCTTACTATGATGTGTTGTAGGTGCAAAATATGTGGAAATGTGATTACAAGCTCATAAAAGCTCAAAAAAAGAACGGAAAATCGCAGCCACACGAGACCGCCATAGTTTGGATTCCGTTTCAAAAACAGCTAAAATGTGATGTAGTTGTGAGAGATGGTTTCTGTTTACACTTTCTTGCAACTTTATTCGTCAAAATATTTTCACAAATATACTTCACACATTCAATAAAACTATGTCTATTGTTCTTATCCGTCTATTTTATCGTCATTGTAATTCTGTCACTTTTAGCACTGAGATCTTATAACTTACGGTAAATTTTTTTAAACTTCTTAACCTTAGCTCGAAGGAGTACATATCATTGTCTTAAAATTATGATGAGCCTGTTGGTCACCTGTGATATCCGAAAAGTGCTGCAAAAATTATTTGCTAAGTATTGGGTCACATGATCAGAGAACGACTTGACGATTGAATAATGCCGAAACAAAACTGTAAAGTAGCGAGCACCTATATTTGATACGGGGTCTTCGGTGAAACCCAAAGTGTTGATCATAAACTAGTGCTATGATAAGTTTTATATTGAGCTTTTTATTGGCCTTTCATTTCACGTGAGAACATCACATGACAAGACAATAGCCAAACTGTAATGAATACGTCAGATAAATAAACAGATTGCAATCTTTGGCGGCTTTTCGTTTTTGTGCTTTTAAGAGCTTGTAATCGCATTTCCACATATTTGGCACCTACAACACAACAGAGTAAGACATGGTGAATCTTTTGATACCAAATAACTGTAATCTGAATTTTGGTGCAAATCAACTTTTAACTTATAGCATATTTTCTAAGAGATGGCGGGTGTTAAAGGATGATCACATGCAAGTTAGTCAGGTGCAAATCGGTCAATAGATATTTTGTATTCAGTGCCTCATAGAGTTATTAACTTGTAGCTTGTTTATCTCTATTAATAAAATTAGTTTACCAAGTTTTATTGAGACTAATTACTAGCTGCATTAGTAGCTGTATTTCTTATGGCAAGAAATCAGTTTTTTTGCAAATTAGCCTTTCACTTCTGTTTTTGTTCTATTTATTTATGATATGATAATTATCAGACGACTTATGAAAAAAATTTAGGCGCAGTGATGAAAAGTTGCGGTAGAAAGGTTTTACTCACATGATTTTTCTTTCATAATATTTGTGGCTTTTTCTAAATCATTGTTGAAACTTACTGATTTACCTGGAAGAATCTATTGTTAGTCTCATTATTCGGAATGTTTTCATAACTAAAGATACAGATTATGTCTTGTTCAGATTATTAGAAGAACTAAAACAATGTATTGTATGCTTTGTTTTAATTTCATTTGTAAAGTTAATTAATAGTGTTATTGATGCAGTTATTTTTATTGTCTCAGAATAAGTAAGCACCTGATTGTGAGGAGTTCTTTGGGGAGTAATTCTTGTGCAAAATATTTTAGTATGTTTAATCTTTAGGTTTAATATAATAAGAGCTGACTGTGTCGCCTCGCTAAAAGCTTTAGGAAGAAGGTTTGCCCCGCAGAGGAACAAATCCGAATATATGATTTAATATTTAATTAATTTTAATTAAATATTAGGTAAAATAATTAGTTTTAATTAATATTTAAATGTAATTTAAATGTTATGGTAATTTTAATCCCCACAATTAATTTTGAGACATCACTTTTGTTTCATGGTTCATATGCTAATCTAAATCAGCTCTCTTTAGCTCTCAAACACAGCTAAATATTAAAGCAAAATGTTGAAAGCCTTTGATAGTTTAGGAATTGTTAGACATTTGTAGCTCATTTATATGATATTTTAAATAAAAAGTTGATGATAATGACTTGATTGGTTAAAGAAAGGTTCTTACTGTATAGCTGTGTGTCACTGCTGTGTTTAAAGCGTATTTGTATCTTTTAGCAAATTTTATAAGAAGACACTTTCATCTTGAATACTGACTAAAAACCTTCTAAATAGTTGATGTTATACTTACTTATACTGCTAGTTACTGTTATAAAACTTTGTTGAGAATCAATTAGCAGCATAATACCAATATCTTAGACACTATTGATGTAAACAACCATCATGTAGTGATAGACAAAATATTGACAAAATGGTTTTTACTCACACAGCTGATATGCTGCCAAAATTATATTCATAATTTTAAAACTCCGCTACTAACAATAATCTTTGTCTTACGGAAGACTTTTTGCCTTTGAGTAATGGTTATGAATCATCATAACATTTAGTAACTATTTTGGTTACTATAGAAACTTTGTTGGATATACACTTCCAATATGATAAAAATATTTTAGTCCCTGTTAGCACAAATCATGATAATTCAATGGCATAAAAGTATTATCTGCATGAAATGTTTGTTATAAAGTTATCTGGACATTATGTATATATTATTCATGTATTATTCATATATGCACCGATATCATGACATGACTTGTAACTTTGGAACGCTTGAGAAAACTTTTACGCACATGTTAGCTAAACTCTACTGAGAGTGAGAGAGAAAAAATGTAGCAATGTAAAAACTATATAATTACGCAATTGGTTTATAAACTGTCTCTCCTTGTCAAACTAGAGATTGCTATCTGTGTACTATTGGTACATTATCAAAACCTTTTGGATCGGGTTTAATGTTTCAGCAAATCCGTGTTTGGTCAGAACTGCACCTTGCCTACTAGATCTTCATCATAAATTTAAAACTGATGAAATTACAATGAACTAACGGAGGGAAAACTCAAATTGATTTCAACTGTTTAAAAATTTGCGTAAATTTTCTTATTTGATGAGAATTTAAGATTATTGTTGAAGTTGGATATTTAAAATACTTTCTGTATTGTCTGACTAGCTAGCTTTTTCATCTCAGCGGGTCAAAATTAAAGAGATTATAAAAAGTTAGTGTAAATATAGTATAACCTTCCTACATAGTCTGTTCTAAACTAGTCATGCATTCCATGCAAAATTATATGCGAAGATTTTCAATTTTTTTTTGGATTTCACAGAAAAAGATTCATGAACGTTAGAAATACTTTCTTGCCAATTTTGAGGTATAAACATTTGAAGATTTTTTTCAATTTCTGGTTCTTTAAAATCTCTTCCCAAACCGAGTATATCAAAAAGAGAGGTAATAAAACTCATATTTAATTATGAGGTTGTTGAGGTAAAAAGTAATAATTAGAATGACAAAACTTCTTTTCACATTATGCCAGGGTGTGGAAAAGGATAGTTAGGCCTGATTAAAAATTTGAGTTTTTTTTCAGTTAGAACTCTATGCAAGTTTAGAAGAATATCATATCATAGTTTATATTATATTTAATTATTACATGATTTATACCAAGATAACTGTATGGAACCTAAAATTTACTTTTCACATTTTTAAACCGTTTAATTAGTAATCTTCAGCTTGATAAACTATTTTTTGTTAAATTTCATTTCTAAATAATATTTGAAAATACATTTTAATCAATACTTTTTTTTACTGTTCACTTATAACAAGGCCAATATAGACCTTGTAGTACAAGTATTTTGTGTGAAAGTGTACCAAGGGCACTAGCTGATCTTTTTTTGTTTTATCATCTGAAGATGCAAATGCAGCAACATGACTTTAAAATTGTTTGCTTTTTAATATTATCTATATTTTACCTAGTTATGAACAGTCACAATGAGACATAAATCAGTTTTATTGTAAGATTTTATTGAAATCATACTATTGGTCTATCATTACTTTATTTTTGTACTAATATGGTTTTATTTATAATTTACTTTCTATTTGTGTTTGTTGCTGTAGCTACAGTCTTTAAAATAACACAGCACTTTAACATGTTTTTAAAGAACGATAGTTCAGTTCGCAACATTGTATTGTTTTGTGCCCCAAAAATAATATGAGTAAATTAGCTAAATGTTTATTTCAACTGTCCAACGTTGTTTTTTTCAAAAATCTATAACGTCACCCTTGCTGAGTTTTAAAATTAGGAAAAGTCCATGAAATATGATTTTAGATAAGTTGTCTATCAGCAAATGATATATTCAGGCAAATAACAACTGTTCCATTATATTAAAATTATATTACATATTCATAGACCATAATAGAGAAACTTAACGCGTGAAGTATTTTGATAAAAATAACACATATGCTGCCAAAACAGAAACATTTTTCAAGATTTAAGTGATAATGCTCATGAATGTATGATATGATACGTAAAATACAGTATCTGTAAAAGATGGATTAAACTACCGCAACAACTAAACGGAAATCAAAAACAGTTTGAATAGAGGATAAACAAAATGATGCAATCAAGGAAATGCAGGAATTAGTGTAATCAGATGATTAAACTAATACATACATGTTACAGAAAATGTGTAAAAGGAGATTTGTATAGCAGTAGATAATGAGACAAGGTGCATCAGAGTTTCTTAGAACTAAATCAGGTTAGAAATAGCAGCACTACAACAGCTACAGATGAATGTTACGGCGATTGCATTGTTACCGGCCTTTAAAAAGTACTGCTTTAGCATTTTATGCCGCAAAGATGCACCTTGTAATTTGAATGTACGATTTTAGCATAATGATGCTGTCGGAGATCATAAAAAGACTGAATAAGGTTTTTCATCAATGAAGCAGCGGTTGGATACGCTATCTGTTGTATCCGTAAAGTATTTCCCAAGGCATAGCATATCACTAGATCCTACACTACTGATAACATACACGGTACAATGGAGTTGATCTGACTGCATGAATAATCTCATTCATAATCTCATCATAACCTTGACATTTGTAGCACATTTATATGATATTTTAAATAAAAAGTTGAAGTTTATGAAGTGATTGGTTAAAGAAAGGTTTTTACTGTATAGCTGCGTGTCACTGCTGTGTTTAATGCGTATTTGTATCTTTTAGCAAATTTAATAAAAGAGAGATTAAGGATATTAACATTTCACAAGAGAAAAATCTGTTTAATATAATTCATTTGCAGCTTGGGCTCTCTGACATCGCTGAGAAAATTAGATCTATCTAATATTACTATTGAAGTGCTCCCTGAGTCTATCACTGCATTGAGTTCACTAGAAGAGCTGTTTATGTCAAATTGCCAGATAAGCCAACTCCCAGAGAGGTAAATATACACATAGTTTGTATGAACTGCAATGAAGTTTATATGAGCAGCCCTGATAAACTTGCTGCTGATTAAATATTGACTACTATAATAAGTTGGTTACTTTACCCTAAAAATGTATTAAAATAGAATCAAAGTGTAGGAATTATCCAAAACTTTTATGAAGTTTTATTATTTTTCTGATACCCACATTTTTTAATCTAATGTAGTAGATTATAATTACTATTATTAATCTAAAGTATTAATATTGTTATTACTGTATTATTCAGATTACTTAAACTTAGAGTAGTCTGAACCAATTTTAACATGCATCGAGTTTTTACCAAAACCGCTGATGGGCTTCTGTAAACCGGTCAAAACATAAATTGCAGCCACAAAAATTGCTAAATGTTCTTACGAAGATTTAATTATTGTTAGTTAATGATTTCAAATTTGGTTAGGCTCACCATAAAACTTGCTGATAGTAATGGAAAATTTTTGTTTACTTTCCTACAGCAGTGGTACGATTTTTTCTAAACTTCTGACAGCAATATTTAACAATCTTCTAAACCTGTTATATAACAGATCTGTCTTTATTTACTGAAGCGGTCTCAGAGCAACCAAAATTATTAATATTAGTAATGAATATCTTTGCCAACTTACAAGAGCACTGAAAGTTTTGTAAGGATAGGAAATAGTAGAAACATGTCAAAATTTACTGAAACTACAATTTTAATGGATATTTAAATATGAACACTAAAACACCAAATGCCCTTTTGAAACTTACCGATTTACCAGGAAGAATATATTATTAGTCTCATTATTCGGAATGTTTTCATAACTAGAGATGCAGAATATGTCTTGTTCAGATTATTAGAGAAACTAAGTCAATGTATTCTATGCTTTGGTTTAATTTTATTTGTAAAGTTAATCAATAGTGTTATTGATGCAGTTATTTTTATTGTCTCAGAATAAGTAAGCACCTGATTGTGAGGAGTTCTTTGGTGAGTAATTCTTGTGCAAAATATTTTAGTAAATATAATCTTCAGGTTTAATATAATAAAAGCTGTGTTGGTCGCCTTGCTAAAAGGTTTAGGAAGAAGGTTCGCTCTGCACAGGAATGAAATCTGAATATTTGATTTAATTTTTAATTTATTTTAATTAAATATTCATATAATATATTTAACTAATATTTAATTAATTAATTGTTAGTTAAAATATTTAATTTTAATTAATATTTAAATTTAATTTAAATGTTATGATAATTTTAATCTCCACATTTAATTTTGAGACATCACTTATGTTTCATGGCTCACATGCTAATTTAATTCAGCTTCCTTTAGTGCTCAAACACAGTTAAAAATTAAAGAAAAATGTTGAAAACCTTTGATAGTTTAGCAATTGGTTGACTTTTTTAGCTCATTTATATGGTCTTTTAAATAAAAAGTTGATGATAATGACTTGATTGGTTAAAGAAAGGTTTTTACTTTATAGCTGTGTGTCACTGCTGTGTTTAAAGCGTATTTGTATCTCTTAGCAAAATAAATAAAATTAAGGCTAAGGATATGAACATTTCATGAGAGAAAAAATCTGTTTAATATAATTTAATTGCAGTTTGGGGTCTCTGAAATCGCTGAGAAAGTTGGATCTACATGGAAATCCTGATGAAAATCCTTGTTAAAAAGATTCTAGTGCCTGTTAGCATAAATCATGATAATACAATTGCATACAAGTATTATCTGCATGAATTGATTGTTATAAAGTTATTTGGATATTATGTATATATTATTCATGTATTATTCGTATATGCACCGATATCATGACATGACTTGTAACTTTGGAACGCTTGAGAAAACTTTTACACAGATGTTAGCTAAACTCTACTGAGAGAGAGACAAAGAGAGAAAAAATATGGCAATGTAAAAACTATATAATTACGCAATTGGTTTATAAACTGTCTCTCCTTGTCAAACTAGAGTTTGCTATCTGTGTACTATTGGTACATTATCAAAAACTTTTGGGTCGGGTTTAATGTTTGAGCAAAACCGTGTTCGGTCAGAACTGCACCTTGCCTACTGGATCTTCATCAGAAATTTAAAACTGATGAAATTACAATGAACTAACAGAGGGAACACTCAAATTGATTTCAACTGTTTAAAAATTTGCGTAAATTTTCTCATTTGATGAGAATTTAAGAGTATTGTTGAAGTTGGATAATTAAAATACTTTCTGTATTGTCTGACTAGCTAGCTTTTTCATCTCAGAGGGTCAAAATTAAAGAGATTATAAAAAGTTGGTGTAAATATAGCAAAACCTTCTTACATAGGCTGTTCTAAACTAGTCATACATTCCATGCAAAATTATATGCGAAGATTTTTAAATTTTTTTTGGATTTCACAGAAAAAAATTCATGAACGTTAGAAATACTTTCTTGCCAATTTTGAGGTATAAACATTTGAAGATTTTTTTCAATTTTTGGTTCTTTAAAATCTCTTCCCAAACCGAGTATATCAAAAAGAAAGGTAATAAAACTCATATTGAATTATGAGGTTGTTGAGGTAAAAGGTAATAATTAGAATGACAAAATTTATTTTCACATTATGCCAGAACGTGAAAAAGGATAGCTAGGATTGAGCAAAAATTTCAGTTTTTTTTTCAGTTAGAACTCTATGTAAGTTTAGAAGAATATCATATCATAGTTTATATTATATTTAATTATTACATGATTTACACCAAGATAACTGTATGGAACCTAAAATTTACTTTTCACATTTTTAAACCGTTTAATTAGTAATCTTCAGTTTGATAAACTATTTTTTGTTAAATTTAATTTATATATAATACTCGTAAATACATTATAATCCATACTTTCTTTTCACTGTTCACTTATAACAATGCCAGCATAGGCCTTGTAGTACAAGTATTTTGTGTGAAAGTGTACCAAAGGCACTAGCTGATCTTTTTTTGTTTTATCATCTGAAGATGCAAATGCACTGACATAACTTTAAAATGTTTTGCTCTTTAATATCATCTATATTTTATCTAGGTATGAAAAATTGCAACGAGACATAAATCAGATTTAATGAAGGTTTTTATTGAAATTGTACTCTCAGTCTATCATTACTTTATATTTGTACTAATATGGTTTTATTTATAATTTACTTTCTATTAGTGTTTGTTGCTGTAGCTACAGTCGTTTAAATAACACAGCGCTTTAGCATGTCTTTAAAAAACAATAGTTCAGTTCGCAACATTGTATTGTTTTGTGCCCAAAAGTAATATGAGTATATTAGCTTAATGTTTATTTTAACTGTCCAACAATGTTTTTCTTTTTTAATATAAAAACGTCACCTTTGCTGAGTTTTGAATTTAGGAAATGCCATGAAATATCCTTTTAGATTAGTTGTCTATCAGCAAATGATGAATTCAGGCAAATAACAACTGTTCAGCTATATTAAAATTATATTACATATGCATAAACCATAATGGAGAAACTTAACACTTGAAGTATTTTGATAAAAATAACACATATGCTGCCAAAACAGAAACTGTTTTCAAGATTTAAGTGATAATGCTCATGAATGAATGATATGTATAATACAGTATCTGTAAAAGATGGATTAAACTACCGCAACAACTAAACGGAAATCAAAAACAGTTGGAATAGAAGATAAAAAAAATGATGCAAACAACGAAATGCAGGAATTAGTGTAATCAGATGATTAAACTTATACATACACATTACAGAAACTGTGTAAAAGGAGATTTGTATAGCACTGGATATTGAGCCAAGGTGCATCAGAGTTTTTAGAACAAAATCAGGTTAGAAATAGCAGCACAACAACAGCAACATATGAATCTTACAGTCATTGTTACATCTTACAATGATCTTACATTGTTACCGGCCTTTAGCAGTACTGCTTTAATGGAAATATTAGCAAAAGATTTTTACAAATATACTTCACACATTCAATAAAACTATGTCTGTTGTTCTTACGCGTCTATTTTATCGTCATTGTAATACTGTCACTTTTATCACTGATATCTTATAACTTACTGTGAAAAATTGTTAAACATTTTAACCTTAGCTCGAAGGAGTACATATCATTGTCTGATAATCATGACGAGCCTGTTGGTTACCTGTGATAATCGAAAAGTGCTGCAAAAATTATTTGTGAAGTATTGGGTCACATGATCAGATTACGACTTGACAATTAGTCTAATCCGAAACAAAACTGTAAAGTAGCGAGCATCTATATTTGATCCGGGGTCTTCGGTGAAACCCAAAGTGCTGATCATAAACTAGTGCTACGATAAGTTTTATATTGAGCTTTTTATTGGCCTTTCAATTCATGTGAGAACATCACGTGACAAGACGATAGCCAAACTGTAATGACTGCGTCAGAGAAATAAACATATTGCAATCTATGGCGGCTTTTCGTCTTTGCGCTTTTAAGAGCTTGTAATCGCATTTCTACATATTTGGCACCTACAACACAACAAACTAAGACATGGTGAATCTTTTGATACCAAATAACTGTAATCTGAATTTTGGTGCAAATCAACTTTTATCTTATAGCATTTTTCTAAGAAATGGCGGGTGTTAAAGGTGGATCACATGAAAGTTAGTCGGTTGCGAGTGAGTCAATAGATATTTTGTATTCAGTGCCTCATAGAGTTATTAACTTGTAGATTGTTTATCTCTATTAATAAAATTAGTTTACCAAGTTTTATTGAGACTAATTACTAGCTGCATTAGTAGCTGTATATTAGCCTCTCGCTTCTGTTTTTGTTCTATTTATTTATGATATGATAGACATCTGATGACTTAAGAAAAAAGATTAAGCGCAGTGATGAAAAGTCGCAGTAGAAATATTTTACTCACATGATTTTTCTTTCACTATATTTATGGCTTTTTCTAAATCAATGTTGAAACTTACTGATTTACCAGGAAGAATATATTGTTAGTCTCATTATTCGGAATGTTTTCATAACTAGAGATACAGATTATGTCTTGTTCAGATTATTAGAGGAACTAAAACAATGTATTGTATGCTTTGGTTTAATTTTATTTGTAAAGTTAGTCAATAGTGTTATTGATGCAGTTATTTTTATTGTCTCAGAATAAGTAGGCAACTGATTGTGAGGAGTTCTTTGGTGGGTAAGTCTTGTGCAAAATATTTTAGTAATTATAATCTTTAGGTTTGATATAATAAGAGCTGTGTCTGTCCCTTTGCTAAAATCTTTAGGAAGAAGTTTTGCCCCGCACAGGAATGAAATCTGAATATTCGATTTAATTTTTAATTAGTTTTAATTATTATTTAAATTTAATTTAAATGTTATGTTGATTTTAATCCCACATTTAATTTTGAGACATCACTTTTGTTTCAAGGTTAACATGCTAATTTAAATCAGCTCTCTTTAGCTCTCAAACACAGTTAAAAATTAAAGCAAAATGTAGAAAACCTTTGATAGTTTATCAATTGGTAGACATTTGTAGCTGATTTATATGATCTTTTAAATAAAAAGTTGATGATAATGACTTGATTGGTTAAATAAAGGTTTTTACTGTATAGCTGTGTATCACTGCTGTGTTTAAAGCAAATTTGTATCTTTTAGCAAATTTATTAAAATTAAGGCTAAGGATATGAACATTTCATGAGAGAAAAATCTGTTTAATATAATTCATTTGCAGCTTGGGGTCTCTGACATCGCTGAAAAAGTTGGATCTCTCTGGTAACCCTATTGGAGTGTTCCCTGAGTCTATCACTGCATTGAGTTCACTAGAAGAGCTGAAACTGTCATGGTGCAGGATAAGCCAACTCTCAGAGAAGTAAATATACACATAGTTTGTATGGACTGCGATGAAGTTTTTATTAGGAGCCATAATAAATATGCTGCTGAATAAATATTGCATACCATAAGTGGGTTACTTTACATAAAACTGAGTTAAATTAAAATCAAAGTGTAGTAATTATCCAAAATTCTTATGAATTTTTATTATTTTTCTGATACGCACACCTTTCCTAATCTAACGTATTAGATTAATACTATTACTAGAAATTTCCCTGTCATACAGCCCACGACCAAAGTGATAATGGAAAAAGAAAGGGTACTTCTGGTTGAGAAATGCAATATTAGCAGTCAAATGTCACTGCAGTGCAATAGGAGATCTGCAATGGTAGCTGCAATGGTAGCTGTAATGCATTGGGTGTTATTACATACAACAAACAGCAATAATGAAAGGAAAAGATTATATGTTTATATCTCTCCCTGTAATAGGAGAAATGCAATATTAGAAGTAAAATAGCAAGCTGCTGTGTAATATACATATATATATACATAAAAAAATTTTTTTCCTCACCCCGGTTAACCCGTGTGGGTGGTAGTTTCTGCTCTAACTCGGGTCTCCTACCAGAGACCTGGGAGTTTGAGCAGTCGCCTCAAGATCTTAGCTGTTCCCAGTAGCGCACTTTTCTGCAACTCACCTGAGTTGACTGCTGTTGGTATTTGGGCAAGCCACATTTTATGTGCCGGTGTTATTGCGCCCAGTGGCCCAATCACAACTGGGATTACAGTTGTTCTTACATCCCAGCATTTTTAAATCTCTTCTCAAAAAGGGAGATATTTCTCTACCTTTTTTTTGCTGTCTATATTGCAATCATTGGGTACTGCGATATCTATTATAGTAGTTCTCTTGTTCTCCTTGTCCACCACGACTACATATATCTGGTTGGTTTGCTAGGACATGCCTGTCAGTCCGAATTTAGAAGTCCCATATATATATATATATATATATATATATATATATATATATATATATATATATATATATATATACATATATATATATATACATATATATATATATACATATATATATATATTTATATATATATATTTGTGTATATATATATAGAAATGTATATATAGCTGGGGGCTGTATACCATTGGTCAAAGCAACCAATATCAAGAAGCTGTGATATTTATCAAGATTTCTGTATTTATATTTAAAAAATGATGCTGAAATTAAAAAGCAAAACAGATTTTAGCTGGTTGTCATAGAAATAGATGTATATCTATAAGAAAATGTAGGCCTATGGCTAAGGTCGGCATATATTAAAGACGGCAAGATGGTAAAATGGCTGGGCATTTCCGCAACATTGGCCTCAGCCGTATTACCATCAACAAAATCTTTAGAAAAATAATAACAGTAACATATTGCTCACCATCATTCACTATATACTTCGATCTGTATACTTCAATGTTGTATATTTCAATGATTATTCTTTTAAATTGATTTTATAAAATCGAATAACTATTCTTACAATTAAATATTGTAATAATCTTATAAGAATTGTTGAAAAAATATCATCGTCATTTCCTTTACTTTCACGGCTTTGGACATCGGTTGGAATACCAAAGTACTCATTATAAGTGTCCAAAATGTCAGAGTTTGGTAGAATCGGCAAAAAAGAAAATATTACTTTTCAGTACTTCTACATTAACCCTTTGACCGGGTATAAGCCCCCAAAAACAACCGAGACTCGTGTAATTTATTTTCGAAAATTCAAAAAAATCGATATTTTATGAACATGCATAGCTCAAATCTTAAATTTAGTTCAATGAACAAAATTTTTTGTACATATACATTCATTCACATATCTACTACTCAAAAAAAATACAACCATGTGCAATTGTCCCTGTATGAAATGCTTGGAAGCATCTTTTTCGGTAGAGTCAAACGCTATAACGTAGCCGTGCGAGCCACCATAACGATCGTTTTCTCTTAATATTCCAAGTATATTAAAAGTTCAAAAAAGTTTACATCACTTCTATCATTTGAATTAATTTTATTCTGATCAGACAAAAAATCACTAACGATCGCAGGATAAAATAATCTTTTATTTTACCGTTTTGAAAGTCGAGCCGATGTTGACTGGTTTTTCCAACTTTTAATCTTTTCCAAGGAATCGCGATTTGTTTAGCTTTTAGCACAAAGCAACGCCTCTCAGATAATCGTTTCATATTGTAAATCATCGACTGATATCTTGTTGATGATATTTAAAACTTACTAGTGTTCATATCCTTTGTTTAACGTTACTAGACGACAGCTTTATAAACGTCTACCGAAATAGACATAAATGTCGTTTCCCCACGCAACCGGTAAACGACATTCTGGTCGTTTCCCCTATCAAAGGGTTAATTACAGTAACCTTCGGCAATTGGACAATGCTATAGAATGGTGAAATTTGCTCATTTTTCTCGTGAAAAGGGCACAACTTAATTGTTCTACTCTCTGTCGCACGTCCTTATCGGCGTTCCGTTGGCCGGTCTTAAATTTGATAAAACAAGGTTTGTCAAGTTTCATTATCCAATTTAGGCCAAATTAATTTGGCTATTTATGTATAATCGGACGAGATGGGTAAGGTTTAGGATATTGTCTACAAGTTTCGCAGACTTGGTAACATATTTAAATAGTTTTATATGTGTTTTGTATCGTTATCATACTTAAACGACTCTATTGAAAAATGGTTAAATTGGCTGATGATATTTTAGTACAAGTGTTTGCGACGGTGTTGATGAATAATTTTCGTGAGTTGTGTGCACATATGCATTTATCAACAAGCTTCCCAACAATTGCTTCGCTCGTGTTTGGTCTTGAGATTAATCTAAAGTATTAGTATAGTTATTGCTGTATTATTCAGATTACTTAAACCTTGAGTAGTCTGAACCAATTTTAACCTTCACTAGTTTTCATCAAAACCGCTGTTAGTGATTAAAGATGGACTTTTCTAAACTTATCAAACTGTAACTGGCAGACACAAAAAAGTGCTAAATTTTTTTACGAAGGTTTAATTCTTGTTAGGTAATAATAGAGAATATGTCAATGCTCACCATAAGACTTTCTGATAGCAGCAGCCCAAATTCTTCCAAACCTATCACACAACTGATATATTTATACATACTAAAGATAGAGTGAACTCTATCTCTGGCTGGCTAAACCAAACACCTGTTTGCCGGCTCGTGGTGCTTTAGAGGACTGGTTAGCTAGATCTTGAGCCAAGTTAGACGATGCCGGATTGGCAAGACTTTGCCTCATCTTTCTCTTTTATTAGAAACTGCTGGGTCTCTAATATGTATCATAGAGAAGCCGAAAGACCCTGCTGAATTCTGTGTTTTAGATAAGGCTTTTTGTCACAGGTTGTCTCGGTTCTGAGAGGTTAGTTCTGCCTCAAAGATGACGTCAAGATAGAAATTATGATAAAAGTTGAGATAAATGTTATGTTTTGTTCAGACTAATAGAGGAACTAAAGCAATTGATTGTATCTTTTGGTCTAATTTGGTAAATTTAATCGATATTATTATTGTATGCAGTTATTATTTTGTTATCTCAGAATAATTAGGCAAATGACTGTGTGTAGCTCTTTAGTGAGTAAGTTTTGTGCAACATATTTTACCATGGGTAATCTTTAGCTTTAGTATAGTAAGAGTCGTGTTGGTTGGCTAAAAAATTTATAAGAATAGGAAATGGTGGAAGAAAAGGTAAAATTTATTAAAATTACTAAAATTATTATTAAATTATGGTTCACTTTAAACTACTGTTTTCATGTTAAGTCAAAACCATACAAATGTTGAAGCTCAGTTCTTAACTAAATTTTCAGCAACAATATTTAATAATGACTCTATTTGTATACTGTTAGACCACCGAATACTCTTGCCTCATCATTTGAATTTGACCAATAAATCCTAATAAACTGGTAGATACATGTTATTTTACAAAAAATATTATTTTAAAATTGAATTTTTTAATCTTTAGGAAGTATCACAGTATTAAAAATGAAAAGAATAATGTAAAAAACTGTCAGAAAAATAGCAGATAATTATAGAAGAAAATATAACATCAAAGAGCCAAGTGCTGCCACGTTGTTCTGTTGACAAGTGATCAGCGTTGAACGCAACCCTCTTTCAACTTTCCAAGATTCTGGTCATTTTTTTCTTCGGTAGGTTCCAGAGGTAGTAAAAGAATTGGCTTCATCAGAAGTACTTGACATGCGCTACAACAATATCAATCAAATCCCTGACAAGTGACAAATAAGAATTACTCTGCAGTGCCATGATTGCATCTTTTCTTATATAAAAGCCATAATCTGTATATAGGTTCAATGACATAGAAAATATTTACATATATGTAAATTTATCATGTATAATATATATGATATATAGATATTAATAATGTAAATATCATATATGTTAAGTCCCACTTCAAAGCCAGGCTTCAGCATACTTTGTAACTAAAAAGGTGGTAAAAAGGTTTTTATTTTCTCAAGGACTGTACCTTGTTGGTGGTAACCACAACATACCCTTTATTTGTTTGAGTTTTTTGGGTAAACACCCTTAAAATTTGCAAACCACAGTAGTTGATTACATGAGCAATTATTGTAGAGCTTTTTGTTTATGATTCAAAGATTTTGCATTTTAAAGGTATAGACTAATGGAAATCCTACAAAAAATTTGAAAATGGACTTCAACCGAAAAATCAATGATATTTTGTAGTATACTAATCTTACAGTAGGGTAATAGATTAGCCCTCAGAATTATGTGTGGTATTCAAAGGCAGTGATACAATTATTTACTATCAAAGTCTAACTGGTAATATAAAAAATAAAAAAGTCATGTTCTTGTTCTTTTATGAGCAAATCCACCACAAATGCATATAACTTCATAATTATATTTATGTGAGTATGTATAGTTTTTGAGGTATTTAAAAAACACAAAGCTGATGATATATATTTTATACTTGCAAAATTTTACAAAAGTTGCGAATATTACAGTTTGAATGTGGGAATTGAACTTCGTTATACCGTATATAAAAGTGTTTTTTTGTAAACATCTTAGAATAAGAGTTAACTATTCTATACAGACATGTAAATACTTGCAATCCATTCTAGCTACAAATCCTTCAGAACACAAAGCAACACTTTTAAAAATATTTTCCTTCATACAAAGTATTTTCATTGATACTCTGCTCAAAACTTACCACCTGTTTTATTGTTCAGATAAAATATATTTATAGTGTGTATAAATATTAAGCAGGATTTATAAATATATAGTACTTATAAAGATTTCAAAGAAAATTGTTGGAGTAGTATACCATATAGGAAAATTATTGACAAAATGTGTATACAACAACCTTTGGCAATGCGGAAATCATTACTTTGTAAAGTGCTCAAAATAAAGTTATTTTATTACAGAAGAAACTTTCATCCTGAATACTGACTAAAAATCGTTTAAATAGTTGATTTTATGCTTACTTATAGTGCTAGTTACTGTTATAAAACTTTGTTGAGAATCAATTAGCAGCATAATACCAATATCTTAGACACTATTGATGTGAACAACCATCATGTAGTGATAGACAAAATATTGACAAATGGTTTTTACTCACACAG
This sequence comes from Watersipora subatra, assembly GCF_963576615.1. Lineage (NCBI taxonomy): Eukaryota > Metazoa > Bryozoa > Gymnolaemata > Cheilostomatida > Watersiporidae > Watersipora > Watersipora subatra. The sequence goes on from NC_088710.1 coordinate 24,254,120, forward strand.
CTGATATGCTGCCAAAATTAAATTCATAATTTTAAAACTCTGCTACTACCAATAATCTTTGTCTTACAGAATACTTTATGCCCTTGAGTAATGAGTATAAATCATCATAACATTTAGTAACTATTTTAGTTACTATAGAAACTTTGTTGGAGATACTCTACCAATATGATACAAATATTCTAGCCCCTGTTAGCACAAATCATGATAATTCAATGGCATACAAGTGTTATCTGCATGAACTGTTGGTTATTAAGTTATCTAGACATCCTTTATATATTATTCATGTATTGTTCATATATGCACCAGTATCACGATATGACTTGTAACCTTGGAACACTTGAGAAAACTTTTACGCACATGTTAGCTAATCTCTACTGAGAGAAAAATTTTAGCAATGTAAAAACTATATACTTACGCAATTGGTTTATAAAATGCTATATAATGTATATATAACTTGGTATAATATTTGAGCAAAACCGTTTTTGGTCAGAACTGCAACTTGCCTATTGGCTCTTCATCAAAAAATTAAAACTATATTTACAATGAACTAACGGAGAATACTGTCAGGGTTTGAAACAATAGATGACCAATAAGTCAAAAGAAACAATAAATTGTGGGATCATGGAACACCACAGCTGCTGCCAAACATTGCACTAAGCACTGCAATACATCAACAAGCAAACGTGAAAATCTAGGGCCATTGCTATGCTGCTAGAAATATCAGGCATGGGAGTTGTCCAACCATCACGGCTGATGTAATAGGAATATATGGGACATCGGTTGGATTGGGAGTTGTCTAACCATTGTAATAAAAAGCTTATAAATGAAAAACAGCGCAAAATTGCTACTATATCATGACTATTATTGACTAATACCACCTAATCTGAAAGAAACTAACTGGCTACAACAATTACTCATGGCTATTCAGTGAAGCAAACAACTCTACAGAGAGTCAAGCACAAGGAAAGGTACATCACAAATATTACAGGAGCCAGCTTGATTTATGACTTGTTGGAGCGAAGTAGCAGTCAGCATACACCAGATCAGCAACCACTCATCAGCGAGACAGTTATCTACAACACATTTTTTAGTATATTTACATATAGCTTATAAAATCGTTTTGGTCTAGAAAATGTTGTATTGTATAGCAGTAGAAAAATATAGCATAATTTTTCATAAACTAAGATATTGTATTTTATGCAATAATATTGATGAAATGGCTGTGAAAAGAATGGCATAAAATAATAACATTTCTCTTGGTTTTTATAAGTTAGCTAACTAGTAGCGTCTTAGAATGAGGATTACTGCAAAATTAATTTCACAATGCTACTCCTATTAGTTTTTGAGTTATGGCCAGTTTTGTATAATTTGTTGCCGGACTTAGAATATTTTTCGCTTGTCGTCATGAGATCCCAAGAACAGTAATGAATTTTAGCTCACCGCAGAGAATCTGAAACAGAAATTATGCAAGAAATGATGCAAAAACCACAAACAAATCACAACTAACAAATGACCTTTGGCAATGACTCAAGGACAAGTATAAAAAGGGACAAAATCGACAAGAAAGCTAAGGAGAAGCCGGCAGCAAGCCAGGCAGCAGAGGAGAAGCCGGCAGCAAGCCAGGCAGCAGAGGAGAAACCGGCAGCAAGCCAGGCAGCAGAGGGAGAAGCCGACAGCGAGCTAGGCAGGAGCGAGGAACTGGCAGCGAGCAAGGTAGCAGAGGGGAGGCACAAGAAAAGGAGCCAAGACAGAAGACTAACAGAAGCCCAAGACAGCTAAGGAGCCGGCAGCAAACAGCTTGCCGAGGAAATACACAGCAGAGACGATTCACCTAAAGAGGTGGCAAGCCAGGAAGTTATAAAGCCCTGAGAAAAGAGTTCATCCAGCCCCCTGACAGGAAGAGCTATCGCTGCACGCCTAACAGATACGTACTCATTTAACCTAGTAAGGCATTAACAAATAGGGCTAAGTATACCAGCATATTGTTATTTTTGCTTGTGCTAGTAAGCCTTGACAGAATAATTGTTATTTTGACATTTGAAGAAAAAATAGAGGTCACAGACACTTAGAAACAAACCACTGGCATGTTATTGTCGATTATAAGATAATTACCTGCGACAGTTGCCTACAAAAGATAGTAGGCCTCGCAATCTCAATAATACTTGATACTGGGGCTCTTCATTACAGCAGCGCCTTACTGTCAAAACCAATCGCAAGGATAACTATAGTAGCGCCCATTTCGATTGATTGAGTTGGTAATTCAATTTTGCTTTATAGCAACAGTCTGAATTTTTTGTGGGGCAGAAGTGCCACTTTGTCTGGGGTCAAAATTTGTCTTGGGAGAAATTAAACTCAAGGTCCAGAGGCTAACCGTTACACATAGAACCATAGAACCATTGTAGTATTTCACTCAAAAGGAAACACACAAAAACAATACATTTTATATTACCATTTAAGTATCAAATAATCATTACAACAATTATTAAACAAAAAACAAAATTATCCATATATTAATTAATAAATTTCAACTTTAAATATTCAATTAACATAAATAACAAAATTCCTCCCTTGACAAATTTTGACCGCAGACAAAATGGCACTTCTGCCCCACAAAAAATTCAGACTGTTGCTATAAAGCAAAATTGAAATAACAACTCAATCAATGAAAATAGGCGCTACTATTGTTATCCTTGCGATTTGTTTTGACAGTAAGGCGCTGCTGTAATGATGAGCCCAAGTATCAAGTATTATTGAAATTGCGAGGCCTATTATCTTTTGAAGGCAACAATCTGCAGGTAATTATCTTATAATCGACAATAACATGCCAGTGGTTTATTTCCAAGTGTCTGTGAATTCTATTTTCTTTAAAAGGTCAAAGTAACAATTATTCTGTCAAGGCTTACTAGCTCAAGCAAAAATAACAATATGCTTGTATACTTAGCCCTATTTGTTATAGCCTTACTAGGTTCAATGAGTATGTACATTATCTATTAGGCGTGCAGCGGTAGCTTTTCCTGTCAGGGGGCTGGATAAACTCTTTTCTCAGGGCTTTATGGCTTCCTGGCTTGCCATCTCTTTAGGTGAATCGTCTCTGCTGTGTATTTCCTCGGCAAGCTGTTTGCTGCCGGCTCCTTAGCTGTCTTGGGCTTCTGTTAGTCTGTTAGTCTTCTATCTTGGCTCCTTTTCTTGTGCCTCCCCTCTGCTACCTTGCTCGCTGCCAGTTCCTCGCTCCTGCCTAGCTCGCGGCCGGCTTTTCCTTCTGCTGTCTGACTTGCTGCCGACTTCTCCTTTGCTGCCTGGCTTGTTGCCGGCTTCTTATCTGCTGCCTGGCTTGCTGCCGGATTCTCCTTAGCTTTCTCATCGATATTGCCCCTTTTTTATACTTGTCCTTGAGTCATTGCCAAAGGTCATTGGTTGGTTGTGTTTTGTTTGCGGTTTTTGCATCATTTCTTGCATAATATTTGTTTCAGATTCTCTGCGGGGAACTAAAATTTCTTACTGTTCTTGGGATCTCATGACGACAAGCGAAAAATATTTTAAGTCCGGCAACAAATTATACAAAACTGGCCATAACTCAGAAACTAATAGGAGTAGCATTGTGAAATTAATTTTGCAGTAATCCTCATTCTAAGACGCTACTAGTTAGCTAACTTATATAAACCAAGAGACATGTTATTATTTTATGCCATTCTTTTTACAGCCATTTCATCAATATTATTGCATAAAATACAATATCTTAGTTTATGAAAAACTATGCTATATTTTTCTACTGCTATACAATACAACAATTTCTAGACCAAAACGATTTTATAAGCTATATGTAAATATACTAAACTAGAAATTCCACTGTCATACAGCCCACGACCAAAGAGATGGCCAGAGATACTGGCAAAAAAATAAAGGGTACTGATGGTTGAGAAATGCAATATTAGCAATCAAATGGCTCTGCAGTGCAATAGGATAACTGCAATGGTAGCTGTAATGTACTGGGTGTGGGTGTTATTATATACAACAATAAGCAGTAATGAATGGAAAAGATCTTTATATTTTCCCCCTGCAATAGGAGAAATGCAATATTGGCCAATATTAGAAGTAAAATGCACTGATATTCTTAGAATAATCAATTTTATTAATATAGTAATAATAGAAAAACAATACACAATTTTGATTACATTTCAAAACGTAATAGGTAGCAATATCACGAAGTTGTGATATTTATATAGATTTTCCTATATATATAGTAAAATATATACTAATTTCTACTATTAATATATATAGTATATTTTTCTAGAATATAGTAAACTGGGTGTTATTATATACAACAAATAGTAATAATGAAAGGAAAAGATTATATGTTTATATCTCTCCTCCTGCAAAAAAAGAAATGCAATATTGGCCAATATTAGAAGTAAAATGCATTGATATTATTAGAATAACCAATATTATTTATATAGTAATAATAAAAAACCAATGCAAAATTTTGTTTACATTTCAAAACGGCATAGCTAACAATATCACGAAGTTGTGATATTTATATAGATTTTTAGAAAATCTGTACTACGTAGTCATTGTCCTGTAGTCATCCAAACTTATAATTAATTATTGCAATAATCTCATTAGAACTGTTAGAAAAAATATCATCGTCATGCCTTTACTTACACTGCGTTAGATTTTTAGAAAGTCTGTACTACGTAGTCATTGTTCTGTAGTCGTCCAAACTTATAGTTAATTATTGTAATAATCTCATAAGAAACGTTAAAAAATATCATCGTAATTTGCTTGCCTTTACTTATACTGCGTTGGACATCAGTTAGAATGGGAAAGTATTTAAATGTGTTGGCAAATGAAAATGAAAAAATTGAAATCAGCAAAAATGAAACGATTTCTGTACTCCTATGTTAATGGCCAAAACCTTCGGCAATTCGACAATGCTATAGACTGGTGAAAAGTGCACGTTACTTTTTCGTGAAATGCGCAAGACATCTTCATACTTCATCGTTCTATTATCTGTTCCTCGGCGTTTTAGTTTCTGGTCTTAACTTTTATTAAACCAAGCTTTTCAAGTGTTTTGTGGCGATTTTCGTTGAAATTAATCTGTCTATTTGTGTATAATCCGATAAAATGGGTGAGTTTTAAGATATTATCATAGGTTTACAAAAACTTGGTAACATATTTAAATAGTTTTAAATATGTTTTGTATCGTTATTATACTTTAACGACTTTAAATTCCGATGCTTAAATTTTTTGATGAAATTTCTTGACGAGGGTTCGTCTCATTGTTGATGAATAATTTTCGTAAGTTGTGTGCGCATGCATTTATCATAAAACTCCCACACTTCCGCTCCGCTCGTGTGGTCGTGGGATAAAGTGTTGTAAATAACTGTCTCGCTGATGAGTGGTTGCTGATCGGGTGTATGCTGACTGCTACTTCGCTCCAACAAGTCATAAATCAAGCTGGCTCCTGTAATATTCGTGATATACCTCTCCTTTTGGTTGACTCTCTGTAGAGTTGTTTGCTTCACTGAATAGCCATGAGTAATTGTTGTAGCCAGTTAGTTTCTTTCAGATTAGGTGGTATTGGTCAATAATAGTCATGATATAGTAGCAATTTTGTGCTGTTTTTCATTTATAAGCTTTTTATTACAATGGTTAGACAACTCCCAATCCAACTGATGTCCCATATACATGTATTCACATTGCATCAGCCGTGGTGGTTGGACAACTCCCATGCTTGAAATTTCTAGCAGCATAGCAATGGCCCTAGACTTTCATGTTTGTTTGATAATGTATTGCAGTGCTTAGTGCAATGTTTTGCAGCAGCTGTGGTGTTCTATGATCCCACAATTTATTGTTTCTTTTGACTTATTGGTCATCTATCATTTCAAACCCTGACAATACACTGAAATTGATTTCAACTGTTTCAAATATTGCGCAAATTTTCTAATTTGATGAGAATTAATTGATTACTTGATTTCAGTTATCGTTGGAGTTGGATAATTAAGTTATGTTTTATATTGTCTGACTAGCTAGCTTTTTTCATCTCAGAGGGTCGACATTAAAAAGATTTAAAAAAATTATTTTAAATATAGTAAAACCTTCCTACATAGGCTCTTCTCAACTAGTTATACATTCCATACAAAATGATATGCAAAGACTTTTAAATTTTTTTTCGAATTTGAAAAAAAAAGATTCATCAGCCTTAAAAATATTTTCTTGTCAATTTTGAGATATGAAAATTTGAAAATATTTTTCAATTTCTGGTTCTTTAAAATCTCTTACCAAACCAAGTATATCAAAAATGAGGTAATAAAACTCATATTTAATTATGATGTTGCTGAGGAAAAAGGTAATTCCACGACCAAACAGGCACGAAGCGATAGTTTGGGAGATTTATGATAAATGCATATGTGCACACAACTTACAAACATTTTTCTTCAACAGCCATCGCCAACCCTTGTACCAAAATCTCATCAACAAATTTAACCATTTTCAATAGAGTCGTTTAAGTATAATAACAATACAAAACACATATAAACCTATTTAAATATGTTACCAAGTCTTATTTATTTGTAGAAAATTTCCTAGACCTTTCCCATCTTATCGGATTATACATAAATAGACAGATTAACTTGCCTAAAATCGTTGTTAATACTTGACAAGCCTTATTTTTATCAACATTAGGACCGGCGAACAAAACGCCGAGCGACAAAAAATAGGAAATTCAAGTCATGCGCACTAAAAAAAACATGCACATTTACCAGTCTATAGCATGGTCCAATTGCCGCAGGTTTCTGTAATTAACATAGAAGTACTGAAAAGTTCGTTTCTTTTTTGTCGATTTCAAAGTAAGTGACATTTTGGACACTTATGAGTACTTTGGCATTTCAACTGATGTCCAAAGCAGTGAAAGTAAAAGAAATGATGATGATATTTTTTCTAATGATAGGCATGAGATTATTACAATATTTAATTATAGGAACAATTATTCGATTTTATGAGATTTAATTACAAGAATAAGCGTTCAAATTTACAAGATCGAAGTAAATAGTGACCGATGTTGGGCAATATGTTACTGTTATTATTTTTTCTAAATAGTTTTGTTAAATAGATTTTCTAAAAATCTATATAAATATCTCAACTTCTTGAAATTGTTAGCTATGACGTTTTGAAATGTAAACAAAATTGTGCATTGGTTTTCTATTATTACTGTATCACTATATTGAAGGTTGACCTGCAACAAAGTTCAGATTACCGTTATTTGATATGTAAAGATTCACCATGTCTTACTATGTTGGGTTGGAGGTGCAAAATATGTGGAAAGGTGACTACAAGCTCTTAAAAGCTCAAAAACAAACAGAAAATCGCAGCAACGCGAGACCGCCGTAGTTTGGATTCCCTTTCCAAAACGGCTCAAATGTGATGTAGTTGTGAGAGATGGTTTATGTTAACACTTTCTTGCAACCTTATTCGTTAAAATATTTTCACAAATATACTTCACACATTCAATAAAACTATGTCTATTGTTCTCACGCGTCTGTTTTATTGTCATTGTAATGCTGTCGCTTTTAGCAGTGTTATCTTATAACTTACCGTAAAAATTGTTAAACTTTTTTAACTTTAGCTCGAAGGAGTACATATGATTGTCTTAAAATTATGACAAGCCTGTTGGTCACCTGTGATAATTGAAAAGTGCCTCAAAAATTATATGCAAAGTATTGGGTCACATGATCAGAGAGCGACTTGACGATTGAATAATGCCGAAACAAAATAGTAAAGTAGCGAGCATCTATATTTGATATGGAGTCTTCGGTAAAACCCGAAGTTTTTGTCATAAACGAGTACTACGATAAGTTTTATATTGAGCTTTGTATTGGCTTTTTAATTCACGTGAGAACATATGTGACAAGGCCATAACTTATAAGACCATAGTTATCCTATTGCGCTGCAGTGCCATTTGACTGTTAATATTGCATTTCTCAACTATCAGTACCCTTTCTTTTTTCCAACATCACTTAGGTCGTGGGCTGTATGACAGTGGACTTTCTAGTGATTAGAATGAAAAAAATTATTATCACATTATGCCAGGGTGTGAAAAAGGATAGTTAGGATTGAGCAAAAAGTTCAGTTTTTTTTCAGCTAGAACTCTATATAAGTTTAGAAGAATATCATGTCATAGTTTATATTATATTTAATTATTACATGATTACACCAAGATAACTGTATGAAACCTAAAATTTACTTTTCATTTTTTAAAATGTTCAATTGGTAATCTTCTTAATTAGTAAACTATTTTTGATATTTTAATGTATATATAATATTTGAAAAAACATTATAATCAATACTTTATTTTCACTGTTCACGTATAACAATGCCAATATAGACCTTGTAGTACAAGTATTTTGTGCGAAAGTGTACCAAAGGCACTAGCTGATCTTATTTTGTTTTATCATCTGAAGATGCAAATGCACCGACATATCTTTAAAATTTTTGCTTTTTAATGCTTTAGCTTGTCTTTAAAAAGCCATAGTTCAGTTCTCAACATTGTATTGTTTTGTGCCCCAAAAGTAATATGAGTAAATTAGCTTAATGTTTATTTCAACTGTCCAACAATGTTTTTTCAAAAATTTAAAACGTCACCCCTGCTGAGTTTTAAAATTAGGAAATGCCATGAAATATTATTGTAGATAAGTTGTCTATCAGCAAATGATATATTCAGGCAAAAGACAACTGTTCTGTTAAATTAATATTATATTATATATGCCTAAACCATAATGGAGAAACTTAACACATTAAGTAATTCGATAAAGATAACACATATGCTGCCAAGACAAAAATTGTTTTCAAGATTTAAGGGATAATGCTCATGAATGTATGACATGTATAATACAATATCTGTAAAAGATGGATTAAACTACTGCAACAACTAAACGAAAAACAAAAACAGTTGAAATAGAGGATAAACACAATGATGCAAACAACGAAATGCATGAATTAGTGTAATCAGATGATTAAACTTATACATACACGTTACAGAAACTGGGTAATAGGAGATTTGTATAGCAGTGGATATTGAGCAAAAGTGCATCAGTTTTTAGAACTAAATCAGGTTAGAAATAGCAGCACAACAACAGCAACATATGAATCTTACAGTCATTGTTACATCTTACAATGATCTTACATTGTTACCGGCCTTTAAAAAGTACTGATTTAGCATTTTATACCACAAAGATGCACCTTGCAGTTTGAATGTACAATGTTAGCATAATGATGCTGTCGGATATCATAAAAAGAATGTGTAAGGTTTTCCATCAATGAAGCAGCAGTTGGATACGCTATCTCCTGTATCCGTAAGGTATTTCCCACGGCATAGCACATCACTAGATCCTACACTACTGATAACATACACGGTACAATGGGGTTGATCTGACTGCATGAATAATCTCATTCATAATCTCATCATAACCTTGACATTTGTAGCACATTTATATGATATTTTAAATAAAAAGTTGATGGTTATGAAAACATAGGCTAAAGAAAGGTTACTACTGTTTAGCCGGGTATTACTGCTGTGTTCAAAGCAAATTTGTATCTTTTAGAAAATTTGATAAAAGCGAGGTTAACGATATTAACATATCACAAGAGAAAAATCTGTTTAATATAATTCATTTGCAGCTTGGGGTCTCTGACATCGCTGAGAAAGTTGGATCTCTCTCGTAATCCTATTGAAGTGCTCCCTGAGTCTATCACTGCATTGAGTTCACTAGAAGAGCTGAACCTGTCATATCGCAAGATAAGCCAACTTCCAGAGAGGTAAATATACACATAGTTTGTATGAACTGCGATGAAGTTTTTATGAGCAGCCATGATAAACTTGCTGCTGATTAAATATTGACTACTATAAGTTGGCTACTTTACCCTAAAAATGTATTAAAATAGAATCAAAGTGTAGGAATTATCCAAAACTTTTGTGAAGTTTTATTATTTTTCTGATATGCACCTTTCTTAATCTAACGTAATAGATTATTACTATTATTAATCTAAAGTATTAATTTTCTTACTGCTGTATTATTCAGATTACTCAAACCTTGAGTAGTCTGAACCAATTTCAACCTGCATCGCGTTTTTACCAAAACCGCTGTTATTCGTTAAAGATAGGCTTCTGTATACCGGTCAAAACATAAATGGCAGCCACAAAAATTGCTAAATGTTCTTACGAAGATTAAATTATTGTTAGTTAATGATTTCAAATTGGTTAATGCTCACCATAAAACTTGCTGATAGTAATGGAAAATTTTGTTTACTTTCCTACAGCAGTGGTCCGACCTTATCTAAACTTCTGACAGCAATGTTTAACAATCCTCTAAACCTATCTTATAACAGATCTATCTACATGTTTATTTTCTGAAGAGGTCTGAGCAACCAAACTCATTGATAGTAGCAATGACATTTTTTCCAACTTACAAGGGCACAGAAAATTTTTTAAGAATAGGAAATAGTAGAAAAAATTTCAATATTTACTGAACTACGATTTTAATGGATATTTAAATATGAACACTAAAACATCAAATTGCCCTTTTGAAACATGAAAACTTAAAGGTTGACTTGCAACAAAATCCACATTACAGTTATTTGGTATGATAATATTTACCATGTATTACTCTGTTGTGTTTTAGGTGCAAAATATATGGGAATGTGATTACAAGCTCTTAAAAGCTAAAAGACGAACAGTTAATCACAGCCACACGAGACCGCAGTAGTTTGGATTCCCTTTTCAAAACGGCTCGAATTGGACGTAGTGGTTACAGAATGGTTCCTGTTTACACGTTCATACAACCTCATTCGTCGAAATATTTTCACAAATATACTTCACGCATTCAATAAAACCTTGTCTATTGTTCATACGCGTCTGTTTTATCATCATTATAATGCTGTCACTTTTAGCAGTGTTATCTTATAACGTACCGTAAAAGTGCATTTAACTTTTAACCTTAGCTCGAAGGCGTACATGTATTTGTCTTAAAATTATGACAAGCCTGTTGGTCACCTGTGATAATCGAAAAGTGCCTCAAAAGTTATATGCGAAGTCTTGGGTCACATGATCAGGGAATGACTTGACCATTAATAATGCCGAAACAAAACTGTAAAGTAGCGAGCATCTATATTTGATACGGGGTCTTCGGTAAAACCCGAAGGTTTTGTCATAAACTAGTACTACGATAAGTTTTATATTGAACTTTGTATTGGCTTTTCAATTCACGTGAGAACATACGTGACAAGACGATAACCAGATTTCTTGACTACATCATCGAAATAAAGAGATTCCAATCTACGACCGCTTTTCGTTTTTGAGCTTTTAAGAGCTTGTAATCACATTTCCTCATATTTGGCACTTACAGCACAACAGAGTAAGATATGGTAAATCTTTTGATACCGAATAACTGTATTGTGAATTTTGTCGCAAGTCACCCTTTAATAATATTGGTTATTCTAATAAAATCAGCGCATTTTACTTCTAATCTTGCATTTCTCCTATTGCGGGGAGAGATATACACATAATCTTTTCCTTTCATTATGGCTGTTTGTTGTACATAATAACACCCAGTACATTACAGCTACCATTGCAGTTATCCTATTGCACTGCAGTGCCATTTGACTGGTAATATTGCATTTCTCCTATTGCGGGGGAGAGATATAAACATAATCCTTTCCTTTCATTATTGCTGTTTGTTGTACATAATAACACCTAGTACATTACGGCTACTATTGCAGTTATTCTATTGCACTGCAGTACTATTTGACTGCTAATATTGCACTTCTCAACTATCAGTACCCTTTCTTTTTTCCAACATCACTTTGGTCGTGGGCTGTATGACAGTGGAATTTCTAGTCCCACGAGCAAACGAGCGGAGCGAAGTGTGGGAGATTTATGATAAATGCTTGTGCACACAGCTTACGAAAATTATTCATCAACAATGAGACGAACCCTTGGCTAGAAATTTCATCAACAAATTTAAGCATCATTTTGTAAAGTCGTTAAAGTATAATAACAATACAAAACACATTTAAACCTATTTGAATAGATTACCAAGTCTTTGTAAACCGTCGGTATTATCTTTAAACGTACCCATCTGATCGGATTATACCCAAATAGACAGATTAATTTGGACGAAAATTGCTACAAAACGCTTGAAAAGCTCGGTTTAATAAAAGTTAAGACCGAAAATTGAAACGCCAATAAAGCCGTGCGACAGATAGTAGAGCTATTTAGCAGTGCGCAATTCACGAGAAAACCGTGCTCATTTCATCAGTCCAAGGCAATTTTTACTTGTAATCGAATTTATTCGAAGGTTTCTGTAATAAACGTAGACCGTTTGAGGCGTAGACCGATTTAAAAGTACGAAATTGTTGTACAGAGTTTAGCAGCCTGCGTTTTTTGTCCAATCACCAAAGGTTTCAGTATTTGAAACGTTAGCCAAAATTCTTTAAAAATTATGTACAAGCTAGGGCCGAACTACAACGCCCCTTCATGACAAGAACATTTTTTATTTTGCTACAGTTTTATACGCGTGAATGCTCCTACTCGCTTTCTGTTAAAGATCGCTTATCAAAACCATTCTACATTCAACGCAACCAACTTTATAACTGTGTATAGTACACACTAGCTTGCCATTTTACTTCTAATTTTGCATTTCAGAGTTATAATAAACATATTTCTTTATTGTTGTTGAATTACATACATTACAGTAAATTAGGCTTACAGCTTTATAACACTTTTATAACAGCTTTGATTTTGCTGCAGTTTGCAGAAATCTTCGAGACGCGTGAACGCTCATAGTTTTTCTATTATTGGTGTATTACTAAATTAACAATATTGGTTATTTTAATAATATTAGTGCATTTTACTTATAATATTGGCCAACATTGCATTTCTCCTATTGCAAGGGAGAGATATAAACATGTAATATTTTCCTTTCATTGTTGTTGTTTGTCATGACCAAACACTTTTCAAATAAATTTTCTAAAAACCTATATAAATACCACAACTTCTCGATATTGCTACCTATGACGATTTGAAATGTAAACAAAATTGTGTATTGGTTTTCTATTATTACTATATTAATAAAATTGATTATTCTAAGAATATCAGTGCATTTTACTTCTAATATTGGCCAATATTGCCCCTCTCCTATTGCAGGGGGAAAATATAAACATCTTTTCCATTCATTATTGCTTATTGTTGTATATAATAACACCCACACCCAGTACATTACAGCTACCATTGCAGTTATCCTATTGCACTGCAGAGCCATTTGATTGCTAATATTGCATTTCTCAACCATCAGTACCCTTTATTTTTTTGCCAATATCTCTGGCCATCTCTTTGGTCGTGGGCTGTATGACAGTGGAATTTCTAGTGATTAAAATGAAAAAATTTATTTTCACATTATGCCAAGGTGTGAAAAAGGATAGTTAAGATTGAGCAAAAAGTTCTTTTTTTTTCAGCTAGATTTCTATGTAATTTTAGAAGAATATCATGTCATAGTTTATATTATATTTAATTATTACATGATTTACACCAAGATGACTGTAAGAAACCTAAAATCTACTTTTCATTTTTTTCAAATGTTTAATTTGTAATCTTCTTAATTAGTAAACTATTTTTGTTATTTCAAGGTACATATAATATTTGAAAATACATTTTAATCAATACTTTATTTTCCCTGTTCACTTATAACAATGCCAATATAGACCTTTTAGTACAAGTATTTTGTGTGAAAGTGTACCAAAGGCACTAGCTGATCTTTTTTTGTTTTATCATCTGAAGATGCAAATGCACCGACATAACTTTGAATTTTTTGCTTTTTAATATCATCTATATTTTACCTAGTTATGAACAATCACAATGAGACATAAATAAATTTTAATGTAATATTTTATTGATATCGTACTCTCAGTCTATCATTATTTATTTTTGTACTAATATGGTTTTAGTTATAATTTACTTTCTATTTGTGTTTGTTGTTGTAGCTACAGTCATTTAAATAACCCAGCATTATAGCATGTCTTTAAAAAGCCACAGTTCAGCTCACAACATTGTATTGTTTTGTGCCCCAAAAGTAATATGAGTAAATTAGCTTAATGTTTATTTCAACTGTCCAACATTGTTTTTTTCAAAAATTTAAAACGTCACCCCTGCTGAGTTTTAACATTAGGAAATGCCATGAAATATCCTTTTAGATTAGTTGTCTATCAGCAAATGATATATTCAGGCAAATAACAACTGTTCAGTTATATTAAAATTATATTACATATGCGTAAGCCATGATGGAGAAACTTAACAGATGAAGTAATTTGATAAAACTAACACATATGCTGCCAAAACAGAAACCTTTTTCAAGATTTAAGTGATAATGCCCATGACTGTATGATATGTACAATACAGTATCTGTAAAAGATGAATTAAACTACTGCAACAACTAAACGGAAATCAAAAACAGTTGAGATAGAGGATGAACACAATGATGCAAACAACGAAATTCATGAATTAGTATAATCCGATGATTAAACTTATATGTACATACACGTTACATACACTGTGTAAAAGGAGATATGTATAGCACTGGATGTTGAGCAAAAGTGCATCAGAGTTTTAAAAACTAAATCAGGTTAGAAATAGCAGCGCAACAACAGCAACCTATGAATCTTACAGTCATTGTTACATCTTACAATGATCTTACATTGTTCTGGCATTTAAAATGTACTGATTTAGCATTTTATACCACAAAGATGCACCTTGCAGTTTGAATGTACAATGTTAGCATATTGATGCTGTCGGATATCATAAAAAGAATGTGTAAGGTTTTCCATCAATGAAGCAGCGGTTGAATACGCTATCTCCTGTATCCGTAAGGTATTTCCCAAGGCATACCACATCACTAGATCCTACACTACTGATAACATACACGGTACAATGGAATTGATCTGACTGCATGAATAATCCCATTCATAATCTCATCATAACCTTGACATTTGTAGCACATTTATATGATATTTTAAATAAAAAGTTGATGGTTACGAAATCATAGGCTAAAGAAAGGTTACTACTGTATAGCCGGGTATTACTGCTGTGTTCAAAGCAAATTTGTATCTTTCAGCAAATTTGATAAAAGCGAGGTTAAGGATATTAACATATCACAAGAGAAAAATCTGTTTAATATAATTCATTTGCAGCTTGGGGTCTCTGACATCGCTGAGAAAGTTGGATCTCTCTTGTAATCCTATTGAAATGCTCCCTGAGTCTATCACTGCATTGAGTTTACTAAAAGAGCTTGACCTGACACGTTGCAAGATAAGCCAACTCCCAGAGAGGTAAATATACACATAGTTTGTATAAACTGCGATGAAGTTTTTATCAGCAGCCATGATAAACTTGCTACTGATTAAATATTGACTACTATAAATGGGTGACTTTACCCTAAAACTATGGTAAAATAGAATTAAAGTGTAGGAATTATCCAAAACTTTCATGAAGTTTTATTATTTTTCTGATATGCACATTTCTTAATCTAACGTAATAGATTATAATTACTATTATTAATCAAAAGTATTAATATTGTTATTGCTGTATTATTTAGATTAATTAAACCTTGAGTAGTCTGAACCAATTTTAACCTGCATCAATTTTTTACCAAAACCGCTGTTATTGGTTAAAGATGGGCTTCTGTACGCCGGTAAAAACATAAATGGCAGCCACAAAAAATTGCTAAATTTTCTTTCGAAGATTAAATTATTGTTAGTTAATGATTTAAAATTTGTTAATGCTCACCATAAAACTTGCTGATAGTAATGGAAAGTTTTGTTTACTTTCCTACTGCAGTGGTCCGACCTTATCTAAACTTCTGACAGCAATATTTCACAATCCTCTAAACCTGTCATATAACAGATCTATCTTTATTTACTGAAAAGGTCTCAGAACAACCAAACTTATTAATATTAGCAATGACATTTTTTCCAACTTACAAGAGCGCTGAAAATTTTTTAAAGGTAGGAAATAGTAGAAAAAATGTCAAAATTTACTGAAATTACAATTTTAATTGATATTTAAATATGAACACTAAAACATCAAATGGCACTTTTGAAACATGAAAACTTAAAGGTTGACTCGCAACAAAATTCACATTACAGTTATTTGGTATCATAAGATTCCCCATGTATTACTCTGTTGTGTTGTAGGTGCAAAGTATATTGGAATGTGATTACAAGCTCTTAAAAGCTAAAAAACGAAAAGTTAATCGCAGCCACACGAGACCGCCATAGCTTGGGTTCGCTTTCCAAAACGGCTCAAATGGGACGTAGTGGTTGCTGGATGGTTCCTGTTTACACTTTCATGCAACCTCATTTGTCGAAATATTTTCACAAATATACTTCGCGCATTCAATAAAACCATGTATATTGTTCTTACGCGTGTGTTTTATCATCATTGTAATGCTGTCACTTTTAGCAGTGTTATCTTATAACTTTCCGTAAAAGTTCATTTAATTTTTAACCTTAGCTCGAAAGAGTACATATTATTGTCTGGTAGTCATGATGAACCTTTTGGTCACCTGTGACAATCCAAAAGTGCTGCAAAAAATATTTGTGAAGTATTGGGTCACATGATCAGATTACGACTCGAAGATTCGATAATGCCGAAACAAAAATATAAAGTAGCGAGCATCTATATTTGATACGGGGTCTTTGGTAAAACCCAAAGTGTTGGTCATAAACTAGTGCTACAGTAAGTTTTATTTTGAGCTTTTTATTGGCCTTTCAATTCACGTAAGAAGATCACGTGAAAAGACGATAGCTAAACTGTAATGACTACGTCAGAGAAATAAACAGATTGCAATCTACGGCGGCTTTTTGTTTTAGTGCTTTTAAGAGCTTGTAATCGCATGTCCACATATTTGGCACCTACAACACAACAGAGACAGACATCGTGGATCTTTTGATACCAATTAACTGTAATGTGAATTTTGGTGCAAGTCAACTTTTAAATTATAGCATTTTTCTGAGAAATGACGGGTGTTAAAGGTGGATCACATGCAAGTTAGTCAGGTGCAAATCAGTCAATAGATATTTTGTATTCAGTGCCTCACAGAGTTATTAACTTGTAGATTGTTTATCTCTGTTAATAAAATTAGTTTACCAAATTTTATTGAGACTAATTACTAGCTGTTTTAGTAGCTGTATTTCTTATTGTAAGAAATCAGTTTTTTGCAAATTAGCCTATCGCTTCTGTTTTTGTTCTATTTATTTATGATATGATAGACATCAGACGACTTATGAAAAAAATTAAGCGCAGTGATGAAAAGTCGCAGTAAAAATATTTTACTCACATGATTTTTCTTTCATAATATTTGTGGCTGTTTCTAAATCATTGTTGAAACTTACTGATTTACCAGGAAAAATATTTTGTTAGTCTCATTACTCGGAATGTTTTGTTAACTTGAGATACAGATTATGTCTTGTTCAGATTGTTAGAGAAACTAAAACAATGTATTCTATGCATTGGTTAAAGAAAGGTTTTTGCTGTAAAGCTGTGTGTCACTGCTGTGTTTAAAGCGTATTTGTATCTTTTAGCAAATTTAATAAAATTAAGGCTAAGGATATGAACATTTCATAGGAGAAAAATCTGTGTAATATAATTCATTTGCAGCTTGGCCTCTCTGACATCGCTGAGAACATTGTATCTCTCTCGTAATCTTATTGAAGTGCTCCCTGAGTCTATCACTGCATTGAGTTCACTAGAAGAGCTGGACCTGTCAGATTGCAAGATAAGCCAATTCCCAGAGAAGTAAATATACACATAGTTTGTATAAACTGCGACAAAGTTTTTATGAGCAGCCATGATAAATTTGTTGCTGAATCAATATTGGATACCATAAGTGGGTTACTTTACATAAAACAAAGTTAAATTAAAATCAAAGTGTAGTAATTATCTAAAATTCCAATTTGCAATCCAATTTGCAGTGGTGTTATGAGTAGTCTCTTTCTCCCAGATGTCCTTCCAGAACTTTGAAGTGCTAGATCGGGAAGCTCAGACATTGGCCTCTGCAGTTCACCTTTGAACTGGGAATACACTCTAGATGGATTATTGATGAACAGTTGGTTCATTCTCTTGTTATCCCGCTCTTTGGTGTACCGCTTCAGTCGTGCCGAGAGTGCTACTAGCTGCTGTTTGGCAGATTTTAGAGGTTCTATTGTGGCTTCCCTTTTTGGACGCTCCAAACTGTGGTTAGATCTCTCACTGAGCCTACTAACGTTCTTGCACAAGTCCTTGATCTTATTTTGTAGCCTCAGCTGCCAGGATGGAATGGCTTGAAGCCTTGTTGGCATTGGCTTAATATCCATCTCCTCCAAGATGACGGTTGCTGTACTGTAGATTCATATATATATATATATATATATACATATGTATATATATATACTCAAAATATGTAGGATGGGAGGCCCCCTAATAAGAGGCCTTCGTATATATATAAATTATCTAAAATGTGTATAGCAAATTGATAATAGGAGGCGGAACATTTTTGCCTCTTATCGAGGATATATTTTTAAATTCGTCAGAGGTAGTTTTGAACTTGGAGTTGTCTCCTCAAGGATATGTGTCCAAAATTAATGAATTCATAGGTAAAATTTTTACACACTTAAGAGGTAAGTCTCTTTACCCCAAATTTTGCAATAAAATGCACAACTGATGGCTGCCAGCTGAGCTTTTATAGGCAGGTTTTTATCAGGCATGAAATCAAAGTGTTATGTGATGTGAATAATAAACAAACCAATTATGAATTGAATTAGCAAGAAGTTATTTTTTGAATATAAACCTTTAAAACTGATGGTTTGATTTCGATGATTGTGGTCTATCTTTTGAACTTATGTGTAAATTGGCTACTTTTCCTCAATATAAAAAACTCATAGCATTTTATTTATTGTACAACAAATATAGTTTGCAAATGTGGATGTTGGCTGACTGGTTATTGTCATGGCAAGAAGAGACTGATTGGTAGGTACTAAAACAGCTGTTTTACCTAACATTTTTATCCAAAAAGTTGTAAATGCATTAAAACCAATTAAAATAGTTTGTATTTTATTACTTCACAACAGTGCTAAAAATAAATAGCAAACAGCAACACATTTATGCAAACATAGTATGATCATGCAGAACTACGCTAAAAAATCATCTCTTGATATTAATGTTAAGAAATCAACAACATATTGATACTTAATCACAAAAACGATATAATACCAAATAAATTTAAAAGATATATTCTACAAAAGTAGAGACATTATTATTCAAACACATACAAAGTATTCACAATGTGTTTTTATTATTTGTTATGATTCATCAGTGTCAGTTTATAAAACAAAATATTATTATAATGTTTTATTTTGTATTGTAAAATGACGCTATTAATAATATATCCATGTACATATACATATGTACATGTATATAGTTTTAGTGCGCATGTAACAATCGTAGGATATGGAATGTTCAACAATAGATAGAATGTTAATTTTGACTTCTCCCCTGGTATTCTAAATCACTGCAAGATAATTTAGATAAAAATAGCAAATTTGATGCTTCTATGGAAGAAATCGTATTTACAGGGGAGATAAATCCTAAAATGTCATTTTCTCCAGATCTCTCATAGAAGTGGAAATGACAGCTACGACAATTTTTCAGCTTTGAATTATCCATACAATAATTAGTCTAAATCACTGCAGAAATTTCCACTGAAAAACGGTGCCAATGGAAACGCAAGATAAACTGTCTTGGCCCACGGCCTATACGGCATCAAAGTGTTAATTGACTTCATAACAAGTGTTTGGAAAACCATGAACAGGCCATTAGGCATGCCACTAATTAAAAAGCTTACACTGTTCTGGCTACATTATTACAAACATACTGTAAAAATCGCTTGCAGCTAGTTTTCTGATGAAGGCAGCAAAAATTCAGTTATTTTATTTTAGTTCATTGGCTATCATTACAACAATGCATCAATAGTTACAAAGAACATTTTTTTGCTTCTACTAGCACTTTATATTTGTATATTTGTATTAAATAAAACGTTGATGTTTGTCAATAAAATGCTACCTCACCAAGCGGAGAGTGGTTAAGCGAATTACTTCATCTAATGAAGAACAGGTTCAGGCTTTCCTTTTTTACCGGTTTTAATAGGCAAACATCAAACAGAGCAGACAGTAGTCAATAATTTCTATAGTACGCAACAATTTTGTCTGTGCCTCTGAAGCTAGGGGCAGAGATTAAAAAAACTATTTTTATTGGTTTGGCTACTGGTGGCATACAGCTTAAGAGTCGACTACCCTAACACATGCAATAATGAGCTGTCTTCTTTAAGGGTAGAATAATTGTGGATGTAATTATTCTCTGCACTTTATCAACACGCATGAACATCCCTCAAAGTACAGCGGACTGCCATGGGTACTAGTAATAACAATACAATGATAAATGTAAAGTATAAAAGCCGCAGTCTGAAAAAATACATATTACATACATATACATATTCTAAATAAACTGATAACTAACAATGAATAAGACATGTAAGATAGATTTTAGAAAAAAAACTAGAAGGTGCTATGCTAGATAATGAACACCAAGACTAATGAATGAACTATAACAAATGAAAACAAGCAATCAGACAGTAGGGGACACATAAGTGGATGACAAAAAGAGGCCTTAAGAAAGAGGCAGGGTGTCTAATAACAGCAGCGCAAGACTAAGCACTGCAAACCAATTCCAGGAATGGTAACTAAGTGCAGGTTGTGTAAGACAAAGGGTGAAACAGCCATATTGTAAACAAGTGCTCAAAGATTGCACAAACTGAATACAATCTCTGACTTGATCAAGTGGCCTCAGCAGATTACTGGAGTATCTGTAAGAAGCATAACATACCACACACAGCATAATAGTATAATCATAGGGTAGAGCCAGTGTCTGAGAATGACAAAGTGAAAGGTTTAGTACTGATCAAAAAAGAAACAACAGATTGTCAGATTAGTTGTATAACCATCATATGTGATGCCAGAGTAAAAAGAAGAAGGAAATATATAAAGGAGATGTACAAAGTGCAAGATTTGAGCATCGAAGGCTGTAGAATTTTCAACCGAAAGTAATATAATGTATGTAGTGGTTGGAGTGATTGATACATTATTCAGCCAGCTTGTGTCATATCTCATTGAGGTCAGTGCTCAACAGTCTTTCAAACAACTCAGAAAACAGTGCTGCTAGGAACTGGTCAGATTTTAAGGAAGACTATTCAGTAAAATGACTCGTTAAAGTCAAAATCATCAGGCTAAGGCCTTGGCTCACCTCCTACCAGCCACCCGGTTGTGAAGACAGTTTTTAGAATGACACTAATAATATAAATAATAGCAGTGTCTGTCCATATGTCTAAAGCTAGATATAGAGGATAGGAAAAACATTGCATGGGAAATTGAACTCAAATCTTTGGCTGAGCAGCTGTGCACACTAACAACTAACACTAAAAACGGCTCAGCTTAACCACCTTGCAGCTATGTTGGGCAGTGGGCCAAGGCAGTTTATTCTTGCATCTCCGTTGGCACCCCCTTTCAGTGGCAATTTCTGCAGTGATTCAGACTAATTTTGGTATGGATAATTCAAACTGAACAGTTGCCACAGCTGTCATTCCCAATTCTGAAAAAAATTTGATAAAATTTTGTTTAGGATTTATCACCCCTGTAAATAAGATTCTTTCCATAGAACCATCAGATTTGCAACTTTTTATAATATTTATTTTGCTGCAATTTAGGATGTCATTGGTGAAGTCAAAATTCATCTTCTATCTACTTTCTAACTTTCTATATCTTACGATTGTTACAACCACATGTAAACTATATACATCTATATACGTATATGTAAATGTAAATGTGTGTATAGTTGTATGGTTTATTAGCTTTATTTTACACAAAAAATTCAAAACCTCTTTAATTATGTTTTATAACCTGAAACTGATGAATCATGGAATATAATAATTGGTGATTATTATTAGCATTATTATTAGTGGTATTATTAACAGCTAATATCAGCAGTCTTACAAAACGAGCTGGGATATTTCAAAATATCGCATATCCTAACTATTTGTTCAATATGTTTAGTTCTTAATCATTTTCCTCCCTATCGGCATCTTCTGCTACTCCTGCTACAGTTTTGTTTCAGTGCATGCATGTGTAAAGCTCTGTGTAAGGCAGCTCTGCCATGATACTGGCACATCAGTTCCCTCGGGACCTGGATTTTGACACTCCCATAGAACAGCTTGTAGAATTTCAGGTGGGGCGATAATTCTGATATGACACTTTACTGCATACTCATCATTTTCCTTACCCAGTATCCACCAATGTAAAGAAGGAAATTGTGCTTTGGCAAGTTGTGTTGTTGACCCTTTCCATATACATGTATGTATAGCTGCTACATAATTGACACAATGCACATGGTTTTCAGCGATTGAAGGGAGGGACTGACTGGTTTAGACCTAGACACAAACAGCCGGTCTGTTAGTCAGTTGAAGTCTGTACCATTTTCCTGGGTGCTATCTCCTTGGCCATAGAGTCTGCGTGTGTAGGTTTCACAGAGAGAATAAAGTCGCTTTGAAACTTAAATGATTCCCAGAGTCCTTTCATTACCTGCTGAAGGTCGACTTCTGAAATACTCACTCACCTCACAGTGTTTTCTCATAACAAGCTCAATTTTGCTGTTATTTGTCTCTGATGGCATATGTTCTGTGAATCTAGTAGTGATTGCAGACAACTTGAAGCGTACACTATTTGAAACAGACCATTCAGGCTCTTTAAAAGTGTTTTCCAGCTTTCTAGACAGTGACTAGTCAATGTTTATTAAGTTAATTTTTTGAGAGTCATGTATGTGAGCTACACAAATCATGTCAAAGCTCAAACAGTGAATGCACTTATCTTGTATCTTATTATTTTCTATTATTCATCTGTGTCAGGTAATAAAACATAACTAATCTGTGTCAGGTTATAAAACATAATTATAGTGTTTTGAATAGTTTTTGTAAAATAAAGCTATTAAACCATACAATTATTTACATACATGTATGTACATATTCATATATACATGTATATAGTTTACATGTGGGTGTAACAATAGTACGATATGGAATGTTCGAAAATAGATAGAAGATAAATTTCGACTTCACCAATGACATCCTAAATTACAGCAAAATAATTATGATAAAAAGTTGCAAATCTGACGCTTCTATGGAAATAATTTAATTTACAGGGGAGATAAATCCTAATATATTCTTTTTATCAAATTTACCATAGAAGTGGGAATGGCAGCTGTGGCAACTCTTCAGTTTTGAGCTCTCCATACCAAAATTAGTCTAAATCACTGCAGAAAATGCCACCAAAATGGGGTGCCAAAGGAACATCATTTCTAGAACTGTTTTGCCTGCTCGGCCCATAGCCTATGTGTAATAATTTTACAAATTCAGCTTGCCAGACTGACAGCGTACCAGTTTTTCTGTAATAAGGATTCTGGGCCTCCTTCTGCTCTAAGCCATGGTTGGAGGTTTGGGAAAAACGTTGCGTAATAGGTAAGGTTTCATACTGGGTAAATATTGAAAAGTTGCAACGAAAAAACTTTTTTTTACAAATAAATTGCTGCTTTGATAATTTCCCGAGGTAAAGTTTTTAGAATTCAGCCCATTCATGAAACATCACTGCCAGAGACAGCTAGAGGAAAAGCACAAGGATAGCGACAGCTGAGAAAAT
Source organism: Watersipora subatra (assembly GCF_963576615.1). Taxonomy (NCBI): domain Eukaryota; kingdom Metazoa; phylum Bryozoa; class Gymnolaemata; order Cheilostomatida; family Watersiporidae; genus Watersipora; species Watersipora subatra. The sequence continues at coordinate 24,277,934 of NC_088710.1, forward strand.
TAGGTTTTCACACTGATCAAGAACAGTCCCAGCAATCTTGTACTATGAGTAGAAAATCAGCAAGGAGATGCAAACAAACATTTGTAAAAAATATTTTAAAGAACTGATCAGTTTACACTCTCATACATTTACAAGTAGAACTGCTTGGAGTTTGTATTTGATGGAGAACAGGCTAATGAAAAGGCTGTACTAATGAACTACCAATACAATCATCCAGGCACCTTGCTTGTAGCTGTGCATATATGCAGGATAAGACAACTTGTGCTTAGAGGCCACTGATGATGGATAGTCAAAGCTGCCATGGGTTCTCCTTGCTGTCTGTTACACACCTAATATAACGCTTGCTGTGCTTCTGGAAATGTCAGCAATTATTATACGGTTTAAACAGTAATTAAGATGCTTGTGACATTTTAGTCTCAATTTTAATACATAGTTCATTTGCTTCGATGTCTTAACGGCCTCTTTTCCTGTCAAATTCAAAAATAGTTGGTCAAAAAGTATTGAAGTTTTTCCATCATTTGAAATTTTGTTGGTTGTTTTTGGTGTTCTGACAGACAGGATGTTTTAAGATTAAAATTAGCAAAACTCAATTCCAGTTACAATGCTTACACAAAAAAGTGCTCAGACCTCTCCAAAAATTACATCCATAGTCATGCTAGTTGTTTATAAAAATAGACATACTGTCACGTTATCAATGGATACTCATGTGTTCATACAGTATTTAAAGCAAACCAGTGGGACTAATTCTAATCAAACTATCTTTATAATATTTGAAACTGGCTATAGCGGTGTATCTAAGGATAGGCTTACATTCTAATTTGCATCTAAACACTCATAAGCAAACACAAATAATATGTACGTCAATAAATATGCATAATACCGCAACTTGGCTGCAATAGCCGATGACATCACTGGATGAAGAACAGGAAGTGCAACGATTGACATCTTTTTGGAGTAAACATTTTCTTCTGAACTTCATCAATGCAATCAAAAATTCTCAATTTTAATTTTGAAACATCCCTGCAGCCAAATCACATAAAACAACATGCAGAAAGTCAAAAGAAGGAAAATACAACGATTATATAACGATTTTTAAAACTTTATGCAATGGACAATTTCAAAATATTGGTTTTAAAAGGTTTATAGGAAGTATTTGCCAAATAATGACATCAATATTAGTTGTACGTCCTACTCAATAAATAGTGAGTAAGAGTTGCAACATTTTCGATGATATCAACATTTTAATCTTTTTATGAAAACGCTTTGATAAATATAATTAGCTCGTGTAATACATTGAACTTTGAAACAGAGAGCTACATTGCAAATCTCAAAAAAAGTGATGGTTTTAGACGTGTGTGAATTTTTTAGTTAACTATATCATAACTATTGTGTCACACATGCAAGAGTACACCACATTTCATCCAACATATATAACAAGAATTTTAATCTAATTTTTAATTTAAGAGCTTTTAATCAAAAGCTGTAAAGGTTGACTTGCACAAAATAAATTCACATTACAGGTGTATAGTATCAAAAGATTGACCATGTCTTACTCTGCTGTGTTGTTGGTGCAAAATATGTGTAAATGTAATTGCAATTTTTAAAAGCTCTAAATCGAACAGTTAATCGCCGCCGGTTGGAATCAATTTATTTTACTGACGTAGGCTAGTCCAGCATTTTTTGTTATTGTTTTGACAACTGATGTTCTCACGTGAAATTGAAGGCCAATACAAGGCTCAATAGAAAAGTTCTCGTAGCATTAGTTTATGACAAACACTTCGGGTTTTATCGAGAAACCCATATCAAATATAGATGCTCGCTACTTTACAGTTTTGTTTCGGCTTGGTCTAATCATCTAGTCGTTATCTGATCATGAAACTTGGGGAACTTGAACCATTTTTCGCCTGAGTTTGAGGGCATAGCATATTTAGCTGACTTTAGACTCTTATAAATTCAAGAATATACCAGTCAGAGGTATAGATTCTTTTGTGTTTACACACAATTTGTATATTTACACAAGCAAACAAATGAAAAATTTCAGAAGAATAATGTGGGAGATAACTCCGACCGAAAATGACCAAAAATGCTTTTTTAGCGACTATTCAAAAACAATTATTGCTCCTAACATATAATTTGCCTTTGTTTCTGTTATTATTTCTGAATTTCCCCAAGGCTCAGCTATTTAACACTAGTCTCGTCTTCTCTGTAGATGCATCGGGTCTGCGTATAGAAGCCATAAGCCTGCAAGATTAACGTCTTAGTCGAAATACTGCAATAGTAGAGGTCCAGGTCAACTTGTGGTTTCAACAAAGTCACACATTTTTCTCATGTTTACACCAATTCACATATGCAGATTTTATTAAAACCATCTAAAGTTTGTGTTTCATACTGTAAACCGCTTAAAATTGAGTTTCAAATGGCCTCCAAACACCTTTTTAAATCGCCTTAATTAAATGAGATGATCCCGCTTGTCAAGCTTTAACTTGCCTGATTATTATCCTTTCATTATCAAATTTTCTGTTTTCTTTTGGTTTGTGATTGTGATAGTAATGAAGCTTGAATTATTTTATTAACATATATTCCTAAATGTTATCAATTGTTGTAGCTTCAAATGCATATGTTTTGCCTGAGTTGGTCGTAGGTGGTGGCACCACTGCTAATAAAAAACCGCTCTTGTGGTACCCAGCAGATGTCTTCTCGCTTTGATCATGTGAAATTGTTTGTTGAGCCTTTGCACATGAATCTCACATTAACATCATTGTTCTCTTGATTATAGCCAATTGCCATCCCCATATACTACCGACCATCATATATACAGGCCAGATATTGTCCAGGTTGAGGTGTTAAGGTATTGCTGGTAACATGTGAGTCATCAGTCTTCTCAACTTTATATCTTTGTAGCATACATTTTTTTCAACAAGTGGTGAAAGTTTTCAAACTTCAATGGCTTTCCTACTGAGTGGCTTGAACCAGTGCTGTTCCCGACAACCAATGACTCGTTGTGTTGATTTGAGCCTTGGCTCCAAAATCGCTGCCTAATCTGCGGCTTTATCAGTGGGTACATAAAACACCTCCACCCCAGCAATGTTTTCCCTAGCATACTTGTACAGTTGCTCAGTACTGAGCAGTCTTTCTTTTCCTGACTTAAAGGTTGACCTGCAACAAAATTCACATTACAGTTATTTGGTATCAGAAGATTCACCATGTCTTACTCTGTTGTGGTGTAGGTGCCAAATGTGTGAAAATGTAATTACAAGCTCTTAAAAGCTCAAAAACGAAAAGCTGCCGTAGATTCGAATCTCTCTATTTCTTGGACGTAGACATGATATTTGGTTATTGTCTTGTCACGTGATGTTCTCATGTGAATTAAAATGCCAATAAAAAGCTCAATGTAAAACTTATCGTAGAACTGGTTTATGACAAACACTTCGGGTTTTACCGAAGACACCGTATCAAATATAGATGCTTGCTACTTTACCGTTTTCTTTTGGTTTGGTCTAATCGGCAAGTCGTAATCTGATTATGTGACCCAATACATCGCAAACAATTTCTGCAGCACTTTTCGGTTACAATCCAAAGCTTAAAATCCGGATAACGCATTTTAGATTGTATACATACATTCCAGAGAACGCTCATCAGATTCATTAAAAAAACCTACCTCAAGTGACTCATGTGAATTATTTCAGTGATGGATCTGGCGCCCAATACAAGAATTACAAGAACTTTGCCAACTTATGTTACCATGAGCTTGATTTCAATCTTACAGCATCTTGGAGCTTCTTTGCCATCTCACATGAAAAAGGTCCGTGAGATGGGATTCGCGAGGTGGTCAAGAGACTGGCCACCCGTCACTCCAAGCAGTTAGTTAAGTCAGGAAAAGAAAGACTGCTCAGTGCTAAACCACTGTGCAAGTATGCTAGAGAAAACAATGCTGGGGTGGAGGTGTTTTATGTACTCACTGAAGAAGTCGCAGAACAAGCAGCGAATTAAAAACCAAGGTTCAAGGCAGCACAACGAGTCATTGGTTTTCAGAACTTGCACTGTTTCAAGCCGCTCAGTAGAACAGCCATTGAAGTTTGCAAACTTTCACCACTGGTTGATGAAAAATGTATGCTACAAGAATACAAAGTTGGGAAGACTGATGACTCACATGTTAGCAGCAATACCTTAACACCTCAACCTGGACAATATCTGGCCTGTATATAGGATGGTCGATGGTATATGAGGATGGCAATTGGCTATGATCGAGAGAACGTTTGTGTTAATGTGAGATTCATGTGCAAAGGCTCAACAAACAATTTCACATGGCCACAGCAAGATGACATCTGCTGGGTACCACAAGAGCATGTTCTATTAGCTGTGGCGCCGCCATCTACCACCAACTCAGGCAAAGCATATGCATTTGAAGCTACAACAATTGATAACATTGAGGAATGTAAGTTAAGAAAATATTTTAGGCTCATTACTATCACAATCACAAATCACAATTACACGGCATATTTGAACTTGATAGGATAATATTCTAATAATCAGCCAAGTTAAAGCTTGACAAGGGGGGATAACCTCATTTGATTGAGGCAAGTTTTAAAGGAGTTTGGAGGGCATTTGTAACTCAATTTTCAGCATTTTACAGGCTGAAACACAAACTTTTGATAGTTTTAATGAAATCTGCATATGCTAATTGGTGTAAAAGATGAGAAAAATGTGCGACTGTTGAAACCGCAAGTTGACCTTGACCTCTCCTTTTGCAGTAATTCGACAAAAACCTTATTCTTGTATGGCTTCCAGACGCTGACCTGATACATCTACAGAGAAGATGAGACTAGTTTTGGATAGCTGAGGCATGGAGAAATTCAGAAATAATAACAGAAACAAAGGCAAATTATATCATAGGAGGGATAATTGTTTTTGAATAGTCGCTAAAATAGCATTTTCGTTCCTTTTTGGTTTAAGTTATCTCCCCCATTATTTATCCAAAAAATTTCAAACCTATTTGTTTGTGTAAATATAGAAACTTTGTGTAGACACAAAAATCTAGATATTTAACTTGTATATTCTTCAGATCATATGAGTCTAAATTCAGCTACATGTAGATGTGCTATGCCCTCAAACTCGGGCTACAAATGGTCAATGTTGAAATCTTCTTAGCACCTGAACCAATGACCCTAGAATATCAAAATTTGGGATATAAGCGCTTTTCAATATGGGCAACAACATATTAAAAAAATCATCAAAATCTGAGACTATGAGGTTTTTTTAGTTAAACTTGGTAAATTATATGCCAAATATATTTTTGCAAAACTACAATTTTTAAAATAAAGCCAAAACATGTGTGCTTAACTGAAATGGTTGATTTTTACAGTCTCATTTTTATTTAATGAGTTTCCAACATACTTTTAATTTGTCCATGAATGAAATTTGAACGAAGATAGCAACAGGGATTCACACAAACATCTATTAACAAGGGGACAAAAAGATTCTCACTTTTACCATATATCGGAAAAAATATTAGGAAAACTTGGAAATGTTTATAATACAATAAATTCTTTATACTTAGTATTCTTAGTATACTTTCTCTTTAGTATGTCATAACTCAAATTATTTTAGAGTGTTTTTATCATGACCATGTCTAATAGTTGTTGAGATGAATTGTTGAAAAAATGCAACCAGATGCGAAAATTCAATTATTATCACAATTTTCTTATTACACACGCTGTCTGTTGGCATGTAGCAGCCACAAGTAAAAAGGCTTGACCTCAATATTAATCAACATCTATGTAGCCAGGTGCCCTTTTTGAAAACCCGCAAGGTTGGCCTTGGTGTCATGAAAGCAACCAGCATGAAGTTTTGGCCTTCAGTTACCACAGTTCTTAGATGGGTTATTTAAGAGACAGAAGTGGTTTTGAAGTATTTGACGGTGCGATTTATAAGATTTTGAAGCGATGTTGAGGCCTTCACCGTTGGTTTGCACCTTCTTTAAAAACTCCATGTATCAGGAGGGGAGGAGTCTACAAATGCTATAATATAGTTATTTTGATTATACTTCAACATTAGTCGTATTGGATGATGTAGCAATGGAAATGTGAGTGAAGCCAAGATTAATTAGTATAATCAGCTTGCATTCAGCTCTGTATTTGGCCAGATCATCAAGCCAGTCCATAAAACAATGTTACCTAATCAACCTCAGAGCTAACCTTTAGAGCTAATTGAGGTGTACCAATTCATTGCCTATAGTTGCTGGGACAGGCACAAATTTCTGTCTGTTACTCCCTTTATTCTTAGCCCTGCCTAATTTAGGTGCAAGTGACCAATGGACTGAGAAATATGGGTCGGAGTGGTCAAGTTTCAGCTGATTGCCGGGTTTATCCTGTGGGCCTATAAATACACATATTTATGAAGCAAGACTAACACTGATCGTCACAGTATTTCTAGATGTGACAGAGATGTTATTTACGGCTGCTGCAGTCAAAGCAAGGCCAATGTTATTACAGCTACTTATCTAGTATTTTGCAATATTATCACATACTCGTTATATACGCATTATGTGGCTCTCAGCCTGAAGGGCCAGGTTTGTAAGGCAGAGCTAGTTAAAGAGTGGTAGAACACACATGTGAATAATAAAGCCTGCTCTGTATCACTTAATAGAACCAACATGTACATTTAAACATAAAACATTAAAAATACCTATTTTTGTTACGGTATATGCATGCATGCTATATGCTGACCTTAGAGCAAATCAGATGATGCAGTTTACAGAAAGCTGTTTGGAAAATAGAACTGTCTGGGCCCTAGCTTGTATATTATTTATGTTAGCCGTTTGGCCTTGCTGCTAGAATTTTTAAGATAACACAATGGCAGTTTGAACAAGCTAGAATAAATAAATGCAGGGTTAAATCCAGATATATATATATATATATATATATATATATACACACGAATCTCAATGTTTGTCTGTCTGTCATTCATTCACCAAATTATAGCGATAAAGCCTTAGCAATGAGAAAATCGCCTTGCAGTATATTGGACTCATGACATTCAGACCGCAAGTCTACTAACAAGAGTGACTAACCACAAGGCTAAGCCATTCTTATCACTCCCATCACTCTTACCATATACAGTAAACGCTCCTATAACGTAGGCCTATACCTCTTAGAACTAAAGTCTAGACGACATACATTTCTGTAAAGTTTTTGCTTCCGACTACCAAAAAAATTCCATATTACATGCTAAGTCGAGTAAGTTCTCAACTTTGATTTAAACGTTAGTTTATATTGATTGCTTCACATGTAAGAGAGAAGACTATGTGAATATAGCATTATACATATTATGTATATAATTTTTGTAGCAATCTAGTTGGTTGTGACAGATTGCCAGATGTACCGACAAAACAGAGAATAGGGTAATTGTGCAATGTTCATAAATATAAAGGCGATTGATTGGCGCAGGTGTTACAGCGTAAGTCCACCAATGTGAATGTAACGCGTGGGAGTATCATCACTAGTTCTATTTTTTCCTAACCTTGACCTCTGAATACAGATAGGTGATGAGCAGGCAGAACAGCTTTTGTAAAATATTTTGTTGTTTTGTTTCCTTGTAGACATAAAATATTTGTTATTAGTTTTCCTTTGCAGATTATACATTGCTGTTTAGAAAAATTAGTAAATCGTTGTAAATGAATGTCAAAGATGTACGCTCCCCAAGTTATTGTGGAAGTACTGAAAAATGGTAAAAAACAAATGAGGTTGATCAAAAACAGAGAAAAGTTGTCAATGCACCCTAATATTACTGCAGTTACAGTACACCCCACATATTTAAAAAAAATTACGTCAAGTTTTTCCTCTTTGTATGCCCGAAAGGTCAGTTTGGAAAGGTCTTTGAATGGGTTGTGCAATTCACATGTATTTTACTGTTCTTATATTGTACAATCAATATATTGTAAACTTCACTGGAAAATATTATTTATGCTGCAGGAGCTCGTAATGTAGGCCTACTGTATATTCTTTCAACGATTGGAAAAGCCAAAGTTGCACTTCCTATAGGTAGCTAATTGATATTACCTTTGGTGTTTTGTTTTTTTAAAATCTAATTTTTACCATTATACATTTTTAGTTGGTAGTTTTCAATGGATTTCAATTTTCAATTTTCAATTTCAATTTCAAAGGTCCTGGTACACTCATGTTTCTGGTTTTCCTAAGATTCGATCACTAAATATACATATGACTAACAATATACAGTGTCGTATACGCTTTCACTGCCATATGCTCAGTTATGTGAAATATATGGTCGACTGCGCATTTTCGCGAACTTCCCAGTAATTGCGTAGTAGCCTGATTTTATTATCCGTTGACAACATAACCAGTGATATTTAGGACTTTTATGGTATTGACAATGTTGTCCAAAATTTGTTGTATAAAATTAGCATTGAATCACAAGATAATTTTAAATTTTTGTTTGGAAATTTCCAACCGAAAAAACCAACATTATTGTGTAAGTTTTATGTAAGAACCTTCCGAGATACATGTGAATTGGATTACCTATCATAAGCAGAGTAGGATTAAGTCTGTCATTAAATATGTCATTAAATATTAGTTTTAGCACTGGCTCACATTCAATCATCTGTTAAAGTATTCATGATGTTTTTCGTCATTAGTTAGTCTTGCCTAAGGTATGTTATGGTATGCTATTATAAAGCAATTATGCTGTGGTTTTTGTATCTGTTTTTGTCCTTGATGAGTTATGCTAGTAGCATTGTTTTGCTGGAGTCAGTGAGCTACGTATGCTTTAACAGTAAAGGAGAGTATCACAACAGAGCTGAAGATGAGAGGCATTTAGTGAATTTTAGTAGACCAAGATACATAACTTACATTAGACAACAGATAATCCCACGACCACACGAGCGGAGCGGAAGTGTGGGAGTTTTATGATAAATGCATGCGCACACAACTTACGAAAATTATTAATCAAAAATGAGACGAACCCTCGTCAAGAAATTTCATCAAAAAAATTAAGCATCGGAATGTAAAGTCGTTAAAGTATAATAACGATACAAAGCACATTTAAACCTATTTAAATATGTTACCAAGTCTTTGTAAACCTTTGATAATATCTTAAAACTTACCCATCTGATCGGATTATACACAAATAGACAGATTAATTTCAAAGAAAATCGCCACAAAACACTTGAAAAGCTTGGTTTAAGAAAAGTTAAGACCGGAAATTAAAACGCCGAGGGACAGATAACAGAACGATGAAGTATGACGATGTCTTGCGCATTTCACGAAAAGATAACGTGCACTTTTCACCAGTCTATAGCATTGTCGAATTGCCGAAGGTTTTGGCCATTAACATAGGAGTACAGAAATCGTTTCATTTTTGCTGATTTCAATTTTTTCATTTTCATTTGCCAACACATTTAAATACTTTCACATTCTAACTGATGTCCAACGCAGTATAAGTAAAGGCAAGCAAATGACGATGATATTTTTTATCGTTTCTTATGAGATTATTACAATAATTAACTATAAGTTTGGATGACTACAGAACAATGACTACGTAGTACAGATTTCTAAAAATCTAACGCAGTGTAAGTAAAGGCTTGACGATGATATTTTTTCTAACGGTTCAAATGAGATTATTGCAATTATTAATTATAAGTTTGGATGACTACAGGACAATGACTACGTAGTACAGATTTTCTAAAAATCTATATAAATATCACAACTTCGTGATATTGTTAGCTATGCCGTTTGGAAATGTAAACAAAATTGTGCATTGGTTTTTTATTATTACTATATAAATAATATTGGTTATTCTAATAATATCAATGCATTTTACTTCTAATATTGGCCAATATTGCATTTCTGTTTTTGCAGGAGGAGAGATATAAACATATAATCTTTTCCTTTCATTATTACTATTTGTTGTATATAATAACACCCAGTACATTACAGCTACCATTGCAGTTATCCTATTTGACTGCTAATATTGCATTTCTCAACCATCAGTACCCTTTCTTTTTTCCAATATCACTTTGGTCGTGGGCTGTATGACAGTGGAATTTCTAGTTACTTATGTTGATGATATTATAGGTAATTCAGATTTACTTTTTTTTTCATTAAACCGACAAAAAATAGCAGCACTGACTCTGATGGTAGTGAAAGTAATATTTTTGTAAGAGTAAGAAATATTGAGGAGGATTGTTTTAGCTTTGTAGTGATTGTACTTTACATCGCTTTATCAATGCACAAAAAAGTTATAAAAACAAACTGAAATATTGTTTCCAAGTCTATTTATAAAAGCCTTTTATGAAATTTTTTTATATCAAATATTCCAGATTTATAGGTTCATAAAATTATTGTTATGAAAATGAAATACAGATCAACAACAAACTATAGGGCTTAGCAAACGTTCAGAGTATGACATAGCAGAACGGTAGAACCTCAGCACATTTGCTATTACGCAATCTAGACAGAAACCGGTAGCCACTCCCAAATTGATTCATTATACCAACTACCTAACTGTATATGTAGAAGTGAAAGCATTAGCTCTGGCTACTATGCTTTTGAAATGCACAAAATGCCATTTATTTGCGTTGCAATTAAGTAGCTTGGCTATCTATCACAAACAACTCAAGAAAACATGTTTTTCAACTCTTAATGAAATTTTTGCCATAAAATTTGGCCAATATCTTATAATTGAGTTATATAACATCTATTATAGATGTTATATAACCCAATAATAAGATATTGGCCACATTTTCTGGTACAATAATAATAATACATTAGTTACTTATTTGGCTTCAGCTGTTAGCCAAACCTAAAAAAACAGCAACCTATATGGGCTAGGGGCGCTTATCGGATCCAATCATTAGTATTTACAAGTTTGGATTAAACTAAACAATGTTCTTCTGTTTTTTAGGTGTGAGCTGTCATCACAAACTTGGAGAATGATTAAGCTAGGCTCCTTTTTAACTTCTCAACCTTTCATAAGTTATCTTTTAAGTAAGTTAATCTTTTTCATAAGTCATTATCTTTTTAGACAGCCGTTGCCTGTTCAATTAGAACTCCTGGCATTCAAACTGTGGTTCATTGTTCAATTCTCAAATAAGCTCCTATGGATGGCCAGATCTACATCAACCCCTGAAATGTTCTGTTAGCCAATGTTCTCCGCTAATAACTGTTACTTGTTATTGCTATAATAGTTCAAACAGATTGTGTTGGCACAAGATTGTTCTATCATACGGTAGTTTTCAATTATTATCATGTATGTTTTAATAGGAGTTGCATAAGTTCCAATTAGGGATTTTAAATGTTTTTCAATTTGATGAATCCAAACATCTATGTTTAGAATGATTGTGATTAGAAATAATCACTCCAGAGCAACGAGCTATGGGGATCAGTGAATGTCCAATTTGGCGCAGCAGACCCTCAATGCGAGAGTAATTACGTAATACCTATGGAGTGTCTCCAGCTGGACAAAGGATGAGAGAAGTTAACAGCAAATGACACAGCAAAAGTGTAGCAGTGCCCGGCTTTGATAGAGACACACTAATTAAGGCAATACCATTTCACTGTCACTCTGAACTTTGACGTTCTTACTTACTCCAATGCTTTTAGTAGAAGGCTTTCAATAAATTTTAAAGATGTTGTATTTACTCAGATATCATATATATTAAACTGAAAAAGAAAAGATTTAACAAAAGTTTTTACTGCTGTCTAATATAGCAGTGTTTTTAAACTACTGTCATTGACAATCAGTTAGCCATGATGGATTAAGCATGCCGATAGCTTGTGAACTGTATACTGTTTTAAAGCATTGCAGAAAGCCCTGCATTCTTAAAATAAATTTCATAGACATACCAGATAGGTGAGCCTTCCAGAAAGCATTTAAAAAGCATTAAAAGACACCTATATGCTTCAAATATATTTTTTTCTTAAGCATTTTATGCACTATGCATATATTGTTTTTTAAATTTGTGCTCAAATTCATCCCCGCTTTCATCATTGCCTTTTGAACTAATGATTTGGCAAGTCTCTTGCAGTTGTTGTTTTAAAAATATAATGATATATTGTATATATATATATATTATTGTGCACGTGGTAGCGTATAAATTAAAACCATCAAAAATTTACAAATCCTGTAGTGAAGTTTATCTTATCTTGAAATTATCAGTGTGGCACTCCTTTGTCTGCGCATGCTAAGGTGAGGCCGGGTTCAGACCTGGGGACAGCTGCGTAATCTCGACTCATTATGTATCCAACAGCTGGAAAGCAAACAAATTGTGTAGCTGCGTATGGGCATCAAATTAATTTAATTGCGCAAATGACGACATTTCTTTCTGTAGGACATAATAGTCGCGCACTCTGAGCTTGTAGTCCATGAGCGATCGCTTGCATAACAGGTACTCTGTCACGCGTGTCTTAGATGCCATATTGGTTTGAACCAGGCCTAAGTAAGGCTGTAAATCTACCTCATTCCATCTCGTTACAGTCAGGCTTTTAGCTTTAGTTTCTGATTTAGACAAACAAGGATAGGCTAAAACTCTATTTAAGAAATAGGACAGATAGTGGAGGTAGCAGGTATGTGTGCTTATGCTTTAGCTCTGGCTTACCATGTACCTTGGGGATTACATTGAACTAAAGAATTTGTGGTTGTCACTCATCCAAAGTAACAAAAAATTAGGACTTTTATTAGAAGCCTGAATGATTGTAGCCTAACATTTATTTCATGTTCATGTTTTTAACGCAGTCATTCTGACTTTATATATGTGTTAGTCGTATAACAATTGAAAAGCAGAAAATCAAAGAAGAGAAAGGCTGTTATGAATGCTTAGATATAAAGTTATAGGGAGCAAAAAATATGCAGGTACAAAAACTCACCTGACCGCGCAGGCCAAGACAACATATGTAGTTTTAAAAGCTGAAGATAACTGTAGAAATGTCAAGTGATTTGCAAGAATTGAGAGTCGCTATCCTTGGTAATGTTTCCGTAGATATGGATTACAGAAAAATGTTGTCTTGCTAACTGGTTGCTAGATGGATGCTTTACATTAAAGCTTCAAGGTCGCGAATGATAAGTTTTTCAACTTTTTAAAGATTTCAAGGGATTTAAAAATGTACAGCAACTGTTTCAATAATATGGTTTACAGAATGATGTTTAAGAACTGAATAGTGAAATGGTATATAATTTATATTGTAGTATTCATACAAAAATTATTTCCGTACCATATGCTTATCAAAGCTTCCATTGCAAGGCAAAAGTTAGCAGTAGTTCATTTTTCAGTATAGAAATTTAGGACGAAAAATGGATGTAAAATGAGCAACATTGTATAATGCTAGAACTACATGTAGCATCAGCTTTGCTAACAAGGCTTTGTGAAGGATATTAGATACGCATGACATGAGAAAAATCTTTTACCATGGATGTTTATATTATTGAATGATATTATTAATATTCCCAGTTGCAGATATTACTTAAGAGAAAATGACTATTTTGCCATAAGCTTAGCTTTTGAACATTTTTTTGATTGGCTAATCAACCATGATACAGATACATGCAAAATAATTAAGCTCTCTGTATACACATTAATATGCTAGTTAGCAACAAATTTGTGTGTAGCATTAGCAAAATCAATGACTAAAATTTGCTTTATAGTTTTCCAGTGTGCTGCAGGACCCTTTTTGTCTCTTGTGAGCTTTAGCTTTCAGAGCCAGACATTACCCAGTTCAAGAACTGAAGGTCATAATCTAGTAGCTAGCATTATTTAACCATCCATTTGTATATAGCTGAGGGTATGGCATTATGTAATAGCATGGCTGGGGGTTGTTTAGTTCAGGCTAATCCCATCGGCCACTGTCAACACCTCGCTGGCACTTGTTACATGCATTACTCATGCTTCTTTGTCTAATGGTGCGTGTACACTGGCCGATTTTGTCACCCATTTTGTGGAGCACAGAACAATTTGATGAGTCGGTGTCGGCATCGGTAGGTGTGAGCAGAGAGATCGGTGTTGGTGCTGATTTGAAAGTCGGTGTTGGTGAATCCCAGCAGCTCATCAGCCAATCATAAGCTAGGAGCCTCTGATTAAATGAGCCTAAGCTTTAATGGCAGTTCTAAGTTTATGAAACGAAAGGGCTAGGTTTAATGAGAGGCTAGGAGACTGTCATTAAACTTTCCCTAGTGCTCTTTCTGATAGTGAGCTTTTATTTAAATTAATTAAAAGTGAATAGCCAGTTGTATGACTACTACTAGTACTACTACTAGTTCAACTACATGTACTACTTTAAAGGAATTTGCCGGCCCTTACTTGGCACGATCTAAATTATTTCATACAGAAATAAATTGAGTGTGATTTTATTCAAGGTTTTATTAGCGAAGGAAATTTACTAGCCGAGGAGCGTACGGCCATTCGCTCTGTCTACTAAGTGAGCGTTGCGCCCTTATATACAATAAAATTGCCCGTTCCGGCTAACGGAACCGAGTAGGAACACCAGGTAACAATGTTTAAATGGCCAATAATTAGGCCCGCTAGTGCGTTGATATGACAACATAAACGACGACAATTGATAGCCTAACGAGTAACAAGGCTATAATAAAAAGGAAAACACATATAATAAAATATTTATAGACATAAAATATATACAAACATATAATTACATATAATACAGACTGTCAGAGCTCCCGCAGCTGATCCTGCCATCAACAAAATCTAATCGTCATCGGAAGATTCCATTCGGCATTCAGTAGTTGCTTCTAGCGATAGTAGTAGGAGCAGTAGTAATAGTGTAGTACTAGTATATAATTTTCCACATCAAACGCGTTGATTTTTATGTGTACTCGTCTTTGCGTGGTTGGGTGAAGGTCAGAACGGCAAAGCGCTGTGATTGGCTGTTGGTACCGAAAAAAATGGTTCGATCGTTGCAATGTAAAGGGGAGTCGGTGTCGGCACTCATACGTGAAATGTCTGAGGTACCGGTCTGAGTCAGAGTATTGGCACCTAATCGGAGTCGGTCCTGGCCAGTGTAAACACACCATAACTTGTGATGTACTGTCTAACTGGTCTTGGTCAACATGAATGCATGCTCACCATCAATTGTCTTTTTTTCTGTAGATTCTGCAATCGTGTTTTGTAATGATGCTATGATGCCTGACTTGCTTTTGGTTGCAGGTATGTACTGACAAGATAAAACAGTGAGACTCTTTTTTCAATTTTATTTTCAGGGTTTAATTATATGGTCTATAATTTTGATAACAACTGTGACTTAGTCTTTAGCTGAACGCCCTCTTTTCTTGTTATTTTGTTACTGTTACTCATGCCAACAAGAAATTTAAAAATCATATTGTTTTAACTAATTATAATAGGAAAGGGTGGAGTACTATTTAAGATAGCGTTTTTCTGTAGACCCACATTACAAAAATCATAATTAGCAATCAATATAGCTCTGGTCATGACATTAAAATTAACATTTTTGTGGTTTAGTGTCATGCTTAGCCTCTGAACATTGATTTCAATGTTTTCCAATGTTTCTAACTTGAAAGTTTTGAACTCTTGAGATTACACCATACTGACCCTCTTATAAAGCTTAACCCTGTCTATAACAAATATGATTTCATCTAGTTCTTAATAGCCTAGCCGAATAACCTTACCCACACTGTGTAGTACTGTCCTGATTGTATTGTGGCTGATTTTTGTTAGTACAAATTAGGGTTTGGCACTAGCAGTGAAACTCACTGAAAATTCATGGGGTTATCTTCTCTCAAATCTTGTAATTAGAAAGTTTGAGTATTTTTATCTTGTTGGCTAGAATTTAGACTGCTGCGTGTGAGATTTGGTGCTTGAATTATTTGAACAGAATGGATTAATGTTGGGTTTACTGGGACTGAAAGATGTGTGATATTCAACAACCAGGCTTGCTACGAACTAATGCAACTATGAAAATAATTATAATTGCATTTCAATATCATGATGACTAAGCTGGTGTCTTGTAATAATTTAGGTTGTACACATAAAACACCATAGATATAGCATGTTTCAGTCAGTTCTACTAGTACAATTAAATATGACATGGAGTCGTGTAGTGTTTTTATAATTTTAGTCTCCATTCTTCTTATTTGAGATTCTGACGCTTGTCGCCAATGTTTTTTGTAGTTCTACCTGCAAAATGATAAAAAGTTATTTTCACCTGTAAAATTACAATTTAAGTATATATATTGAACAACACTTAAACTGTTCTATGTACTCGAAGAAGAGATAGAGATAAGGTTTGAGTGATCAAAAAAATATATGTGCATGCAGGGACAAGAACACTCCAGATAACCTAATCGCAATCCAAAAAAACCTCTGTAGTCATAAAAGCCGAAGAAACTGTAGAAATGTCAAGCGATTGGCAGTAGTCGAGAGTTGCTATAATTCATAATGGTTTGGTAGATATGAATTACTAAATAATTTTTCAGCAAGCTTAGCTCTTGAACCATGATACAGATACACGCAAAATAATTAAGCTCTCTGTATACACATTAATATGCTAGTTAGCAACAAATTTGTGTGCGGCATTAGCAAAATCAATGACTAAATTTGCTTGATAGTTCTCCAATGTGCTGTGGGACACCTTTTGTATCTTGCAAGCTTTAGCTTTCAGAGCCAGACATTACCCAGTTCAAGAACTGAAGGTCATAATCTAGTAGCTAGCATTATTTAAACATCCATTCGTGTATAGCTGAGTGTATGGCATTATGTAATAGCGTGGCTGGTGATTGTTTAGTTCAGAGAAATGGCTAATCCCATCAGCCACTGTCAACACCTCGCTGGCACTTGTTTACATGCGTTACTCGTGTGTCTTTGTCTAACTTGTGATGTACTGACTAACTTATCTTGGTCAACATGAATGCATGCTCACCATCAATTGTCTTTTTTTTCTGTAGATTCTGCAATCGTGTTTCGTAATGATGCTATGATGCCTGACTTGCTTTTGGTTGCAGGTATGTACTGACAAGATAAAACAGTGTGACTCCTTTTTCAATTTTATTTTCAGGGTTTAATTATATGGTCTATAATTTTGATAACAACTGTGTCTTAGTCTTTAGCTGAACGCCCTCTTTTCTTGTTATTTTGTTACTGTTACTCATGCCAACAAGAAATTTAAAAATCATATTGTTTTAACTAATTATAATAGGAAAGGGTAAAGTACTATTTAAGATAGCTTTTTCTGTAGACCCACATAACAAAAATCATAAATAGCAATCAATATAGCTCTGGTCATGACATTAAAATTAACATTTTTGTGGTTTAGTGTCATGCTTAGCCTCTGAACATTGATTTCAATGTTTTCCAATGTTTCCAACTTGAGATTACACCATACTGACCCTCTTATAAAGCTAAACCCTGTATATAACAATTATGATTTCATCTAGTTTTAAATAGCCTAGCCGACTAACCTTACCCACACTGTGTATTACTGTTCTCATGGTATTTTGGTTGACTTTTGTTAGTAAAAAGTAGTATTATACTCACTGGAAATTCGGGAATTATCTTCTCTCAAATCTTGATATTTAAAAGTTTGAGTATTTTTATCTTGTTGGCTAGAATTTTGACTGCTGAGTTTGAGATTTGGCACAAGAACTCTTTGAGCAGAATGTATAAGTGCTGGGTTTACTCCACTTGAAAGATGTGCAATATTCAGCAACTATGCTTGCTATGGACTAATGCAACTCGGGAAATAATTATAGTTGCATTTAAATATTACGCTGACCATGCTGGTGTCATGTATTAAGTTAGGTTTTACAAAAGAAAACACCGGAGATGTAGCATGTTTCAGTCAGTTCAACTTGTTCAATTAAAACGACATAGAATGGTGTAGTGTTTTTATAATTTTAGTCTCCAATCTTCTGATTTGAGATTATCACGCTTGTTGTCAATGTTTTTGTAGTTGTACCTGCAAAACAAAAGAAAATTATTTTTCATTTGTTTTCACAATTTAGGTATAAGGAACAATACTAAGCAAAACAGTAAATAATGCAGTATCTCATCAATGTTAGCCCTCTGAACCCTCACAGCTGGTATTACGGAATTGCGTAGGCTGTGGCAGAAACTTTAATGGCGGAATACAGGCTTCCATATGGTTCTGTTTACAAAATATGTTTTTAAGCAACAGCAAAAACTAATAAAATTAATTTATTCGCAGGATGTTAGATTCTGAATTTCACTTCCATTTGTAACATTTTTCACTTATCTTTATGTACTTCTTTCATTATAATAACACATTTTATTAGAATGATATCGCGAAACAATCAATATGACTCATTCGTTGGTAGGTCATAAATGACTGTGATACAAATGTGGAATTTTATGATAATAAATATAAATTTCCAGTATATTTTGAGTCATGAAAGGATGATGAGTGTGCTATGGATGAATATTATCTGTAAATGTTTAATGAGTGTTTAAAATCGTGCAAACTTTTTATAGTTTTAGCCCGAATAATGGTGACATACTGTTTTTTTCTGTTTGATGACATCTGCTGTAGGTTGTCCGACGTTTTGTACTGCTGTTTCACCAAATATCATTGCATTGTTAGCACGTTTAGCTATATTTGGTAAAAAATTAATAACTTCGGATTGCTGGACATATTGTCTAGGTTTACTGACACGCATTGATTAGATCGAGCAAGGATCAACGGGTTAAAACTCGGTTTCGTATCATGGATTTTTACAAGTTTGTATTTATATTTAACAACTATGATATTATCTTACATGTATTTACATAGCATTGTCTAATTTATTTGAAAATTAGAGCTTTAACTAGCAAATGTGGTTGCTGTCTAATGACACAGGCTTGGGTAATATTTCATACCAAGGGTTAGCACAAAGCCATTTGCATAGCTATTCATCCATAACATCTCGTGTATTGCTTTTCATTTGACCAGCAATTTATGTATTTCTATATCAAGTTCATTGACATACAAACTGGTGGTGACTCACGGTTCTTTCATCTATATAGGCCTGGGCAGTCATCAAGGTCCTCTTCCTTGCATTGTCTTCCGGAAGATTTTGGCGATGAGTAGATCATAAATGTCAGTTGAACGCTTCTTCCCTGTCATTAGACACGTACCCAACCTAATTTTGAACAGCTGGTAAGTCATCATTGACTACTTGACTTGATGGGCTTTGTACTTAATGATCTCCCATATACTCTCAACACATTAGTCTTAACTTATAATAAACTTTCATGGGTAGCAAAATCGTAAATGATACAGAATTTGAAGCGAACACGAGTCAATACACAAACCGGCTATAGGAAATCAATTGATTCTTCAGAAGATTGTGTCAGTCTACCCCAAACCTTCAAAATAAATATATTGATATATATATATATATATATATATATATAAATAGTACCTTTACGTTATATATATATATATATATATATATATATATATATATATATAACAATAACCAATAAATAGATTTAAGAATTCAAGCAATTTATGTTTACACAAATTCTGTACCATTTACTATCTCACTACCCACTTTCGCCTTGAAATTCTAGAAAATTAGAGATGCGAGCTTGCAAGGTGGTTTTTGATGTATCACTAAATGCCCAAAGATGCGAAAGGCCAGTTACGGAAACTACATCACATGGTTTTCCCGTCAGGTCTGCTTCAGATTTGTTTTAAAAAGGTTGGCTGAAAATGAGAGTATAAGCAAATCGAGAAGTTTCCAGCCAGGAAGAGATGATTTAAAAATTAAAATGAAGAAAAAATAGAATTAGCTCTAATATAAGATCAGAATGTTTTTTTCAAGAATGTTTAATTAGGCTGAATTCAGTTATATTAAATTTATACTTTAAGTTTGTTTATGCGATGCCACAAAAGTGTAGCGTACCAAGCGTGTTGCATCAGGTCTCTCTCTCACAATCATTAGTGCTATGATTCTCTGAAAGGTAAGAACTCCATATGGTATGCTACTGTATGGACTGCTGCATACTGCCACTACTCAAAATTATGTTGTACATAATACTGCTACATTTTAATGCAGACCATAACCTTTACATAGGTATTTGTAGCCTTGGGGGCATGGGTATAGAGCATGAATAGATAAAATCATGTATTTTTTCATTGTAATATCTCTTATTGGTAGTTTTTTAGAGGATGGCAACACAATAATTTATCTTTAGTTAATTTATATAAAAAACATTTTTGAGATAGGACTTTAAGAAAATTAACTTGCGAGCTTTTGTCCCAGAATGCATTTTGCTCTCATATCAGACATGACTGTACAGTAGGCGCTGCTAAAATGAGATGATCAGTTCTAGGAACGTTTACATGATAAGGATTTTTCATTATAAGAATGTTAACATACATGTAAATTGTCTAAACCATTTCAGGACCTTTCCAAACTCGCTCATGTGAGAATCCGACTTAAATTCTTTTGAATGTATTGGCGGTGCCTTAACTGTATTATTGGTTTTCATCGACAACTTTTCATGATCAACCTCATTGGTTTAATAGACCATGATTGTGGTAATTGACAATAATTTGATGAAGAGCGCATAGTTTTGCGCGACAGCGACTTACAACAATTGACTAAGAAAAAATAGTTTCACTATCAAAAGGCGATAGTACCTTTTCGTCATCTATTCGTTCTTAAGAGCTCAAGATTGCAACTCCAACTCGTGACATTCAGATGCACCGACCAATAGCCTTAAAGTATTTATCAACAATTGCACTGCTACATGTACCTATTCTCTGTTCCGTTGTCACTTCAGACAAATTATCACAAGAGTCAGAATGTCATGGAAATTGTATGTATTATATGTATAATGCTTTATGTACAGTGTTGGGAAAAAATCTTTGTCTGCCTGTTTAAGTAAGTGTAGCACTGCAATAAATTCATCATAATTTGGAAATATTTTGCACCGCATACATAAAACCCTGTATCAAAACAATCCTAATGAGCTGAAAAATAGAAATAACTAGATTTTAAAATTGCCAAATATCTTCTATTGTATCAACCGCTGCCTACTAATTCACACTGCATACCAGAAAATATGTCATCGCAAATTTCGTTATTATCTCTTCTTCAATTATTTTCTAAATTGAAAATAACAGTCTTGTACTGTTATGGGCCCAGAAAAAAGCCATTGGGGTTGTTTTGCATTTTAATATTTTATCTGGTAGCCTTTGCAGACTATAACCATTCTGCAGCCTTAGGCATGCTGTGAACAAGCCTCACAAGCGCTTGAGTGTTCATAATCTGAAACCAGCAATCATGTTGGACAGCTGGTTTTTTCAAACGCCTTGATCGTGGTAGATCTTTGGTGGTTTGATGCTGCATTCATTTCTTTACCACTTAATTTTCTTTAGATTGAAATAATCTAAGCTTCTTCACTATTTTTCTATTGCTCAGATTGCCCATCGTATGCAGGCGAATGATGAGGTCGTTGACACATTTCTTATCCATGGTTGATGTTGACGCTGGTATGAATTCTGGGATCTCTAGCTGTTCCTCTTTTAACAAGCAAAACTGTAAACCTTTGCTGCACATGCTGTCCAACAGGATCTTTATTGTTGTGATAATATTCCACTTGAAAATTAATAATGTCATATTGCGTTTGAAAATGAGTTAATAAGCACTGATTCACATTGATTGGCCTATAAATGATTATTGATCCCTGATTAACCGTAATTTTATTACTGATGGTGTCAACAAGATCTAATGTTAATTTACTTTTAAATGATGCATGGTTTGTCAGGGTTTAATCCCTCTACATGACTACTACAACAAATTTACCTAAAATGGGCAGTGAGGTTTGAGGTGGACAAATACTTTTTGACACCGCTGTATGTCGCTTTCTTTTCTCGCAGGTGTGGCGAGACAGACTAACACTCAAATCAAACTTTAGAACTTGCCCGATGATACACTTTAAGTTATATGGAGTTTTTTACGCGGTACGAAGCAAAAACTTCACAAAATTGCCCGACTTTTTCTAGAATTTATGCTATAAGAGGTATACGTTATAGGAGCATCTACTTTACTCTAAAAGACCATGTGAGTTTGTGAGGTACAAATATCATGTTTAAAGTGTGCAATAGCTCCCATGTAGGATACTTTTGCTCCCTCATCATTAATTGAACTTGAAAGTTTATTGTGTATTATCTAATTTTTATCACTTTTAGCCTTGCTTGTCCTCTAGCGCAAAGCCGACCTATTGCTCCTAGATGTGACTCTGGCACTTATGGAATAAAAGTGCAAGCTGAGTTATCAGTAAAGATTTTGACAGAACTGTTCATGAAGTGAGTGTGAGAGTGCTTTAATTTCAATGCTGTAGTTTATCCCATTTTCTTTCCACTTAACATGGAATGTTTGATTAGTACGATATTTTAGGCAGTTTGAGGCCGCTTGTTTTTGGGACAATGTTTAATTATGACTGCTGATGTACTGGCGGTTAAGACATTTGAAAAGCTGATAATGGTGTTTTTATAAAACCGCGACAACAAATTCAGAGTAATTTTTTGCTTTGTAGCATATTTGACTCAATAGAACAAGTGTTATCGCTGAAGCATTCTCTTAAGGTGAAAACAAATTAGGCGATAATTAGAGCGATATTGCGTTAGAGCTAATCTGCGTTAAAATTCACTCAGCGTGTTCATGCAGAGCGATAAAGCTAGAATTTCTCTACACAACTTTATTGCTAACGAGATGCATTTCGATTGGTTAGTTCTTACCAGAATGTAGTTTTACGGCGGGTAATTATTTCTTACCGATGTTCAACAACGTACATCAGCTCCAATTTTCTATTTTGTTACGAAACATCTTCAGAACGAACACTCAATTGTTCATGAATTTAATAATAGCACTCCCAGCTCTGTCCATCATAACAAAATTTTAAAAAAACCGAGTTGAAAACCAACATCCGGAGTCAATCGTTGCGCCGGTTGACCATCTTGAGAATGGTAAATATTTAATATATTAAATATGAAAAACCACTACAAAATAAAATATGTATAAAAAATTGTAAAAACAATACAGCTAAACATACAAGAATCGTTTTTCTTTTGTCTTCTTGTAGTGTAGGCAGTGTACACTCTTTGAAAGGGAGATAGGTTTAATAACAAATGTAGAGGTTGTTTATGTTGTAGCCTAGACGACGACATTTTGACTGGCCTAAATTTATCAACAACTCCGAAAGAACTAATGATACAGATTTTTATTGGCAGTTTGTGAGCGTGCCCATTATATCATTTGCTAGTAAATCGCTTGAGTGTGTTTATGCACGCACCAGCGATATCTTCGCCCTCATGACGCTTGCAATAAAATCGCCTAGTGTGTTTGGACCTTAAAAGCTCCTTGCTATATTTTCAATCAAAAGGCGAATATACCTAAACCTATACATATACTGATAAGGTAACTTACCTCCTCAAATAGAGTTGGGGTTCATTAAAAAGATGGCGCTCGATTTTCAAAGCAATCTCCTGATGTGGTCCCAAATAGCGGTGCCAATCAAATCAAGGTGCATTCAAATATAGGTTTAACGGTAGCTCACTTTCAACATTTTTTGCAATACCAAATTGAAGGTGGTCAGAGACTCTGTGCATAAAGTCCTCATCAACTTATTTTTTATACAATGTTAAAATCTTTGTTCTTTTGTAGAAGTTGTTTAATCTGGAGAACGAAGATGAGCTCACCACGCAGAACTATTGTTCTTTAATCATGTTCTCACAGAACTAATCATATTGGCCTACAAGTGTTTTGAAAAACTGAAGGGTAAGTTGATGAGTCCTCTACTTTTTGTAGTCCTAATCTTTTGATAATTAAATTGGGCTTTGATGACTAAAGTGAGCTCTGGAGACTGCAGTCATTACATTGGGTAGTTGGCTACACTAAAATGCTATAGCACTGACAATCCGCAAAAAACAGTAAAACAATAGTTATGAAGCAAAATAACCATGTATGGAGTGGCATGTACAATTGATATTTAAATTGTACAAATACAATATCAAAGTATTAAAATATTAACCATTTTTTAAAGATTGAATGTATTTCTTAATGAGTGTAGCCTGGGTTTTCCGAATGGAAAAAGTATAAAACACAATCAGATTTTGGTCTAGTCCATTAACTGAGTGCGTACAACAGGCTGCGCAGTGCAGCTCAGCACAATGTACGCTTATAACCAAGAGCAATGCGCTAAAAAATATTTGTACAAAACATTTCTTATTAGTGAGTAGGCAATTAGTTAGCCGGTCATATGTGTACCTAATAGGAAAAAACCAATCGCCATCCTGCATCTAACTAATAGAAAACATGTTAACAGCCAACAGCGACCAAAGTTTTTTGAGAATCATTATTTTTGTTTTTACAGTTTATTATTGCAATAAACAGCTGTGTTAGACCTTTACAGCTACCAAGGTTTTAGAAATGGGCAATAAATAAACCTTTGGAAAATGGACTACTGATTGCTACCTATTGTATCAGCAAAAGAGGATGAGAACCTGACCAAGCTCATACTGCAACACACTTTTTAGATTTTTTGTCGGTAACATTAGGCGTAAAACCTTCTGCTGATTAATGTGTATGTTAAAAAACTCTGATAGGCGGTGTGGTTCATAAATAGGGTCATCTTAATCTGAGGGCATACTTCATTGGTGAAAATTAGGTCTTTAATAAGAGCCATCACATGTAGGACAAATTAATGTACCAAAGTCTGTTCTATTCTAATAAAAAGTGTATTACGTTATTCAATAGAAAAATGATATGGTAATGATGCTACTACTACCAGGCACAATAGCCTTTTAGCTTTTACTTTGAAACAATTTTTATTTATCCTTTATGGCCACAATGTTTGCGCTTTAATTCTGGAATTGTCTGTTTGTGTAATAATGTTCTATCTACCAATCTTTCATACAAATAAAAGTGTCCTCAAGAACCCTGGCCATCATTTTTAGCTGTTTTTTTATGAAATCTAGAGGCATTTGAAACGTTCTCTCTTCCAACAGCGTCCATAATTTTTTAACCTTGTCTTAGCATTCTACAACATATTGAAGGGTAAAGTAACAATTTGTTCAAAACTTCATGAACTTGTAGTATGGCTCTTACTCTGTTTTTTTTTACACTAAGCCTGCTTATAAAAATGCTGATGAAATGCAGTTGCATTTAAGTTCTGCATAAATTGTCTAAATTGTTTTTTATCACGGCTTCATTAACAAATTAAAGACTTGGTAAATTTTGATCTTGCAGCCATTTTTCCTAATTGTGCACACAGTATGATGCTCAATTACAACAAGGCATGAAGTAAATGTAATATGAAGCAGTTTTTGCACTGATTTCTTATGTCTTATTTTTATGTTGAAGCTGTTTCAGTGTGAACTCTTAAACTACCAATATTAAAGCTCGTTTGGCAATGTGTTTCTGTATGGTTAAGTGCTGCATGATGCGGCTTTAGCAAGCTTTTGTACAAATTGTTTCCGATTACTGATTAATTAGTAAATTATCTTATTACATCTATACCTGATTGAAAAAAGCTATTATTTGCATATTTTGAGCAAATAAGAATGCGTTTACAACCTGAGCATAGTTTTGCTTTGCAAAAACTTGTTTTATGAAATCTTCTTACTGATGACCAGTAATTTCAGAAGCAATACAGCCATAAATGGTTACTAACTTCAGATCTATAGACTGAGCAACTTTATTGAGCAATAGTACTAATGAGAGTAATTATGTTCATCAGATTAATTAACATGTAAACTAATAATATTCATAAATCATCCGACTAGAGTTTTGTGCTTACCTCACAGTAATTTCAAAATGGACGAAAAGTGGTCCCTCTCACTCGACAACTCGTTTGTAATATTTTTGGGGGCATGAACTAACATAAAAACTTATGCTGACAAACTTGCTATAAAAATATTGTTAATAAACAATTGGGGTGTAAAGTTATAACCATTTATACACTCTTTTAGAAATTAAGTTTCACGAAACACTTATGTCGCGGTAGAGAGATCCATTTGGTAGTAAAGGAGTTGAAGTTATCAGCAGGTAGATCATATGGGTTGCAGTCACAGAAAACATGGTCAAGTCGCAAATCACGAAGTTGAGTTATTCGACTTTGAAGTTGCACCAACTGAACTTATAATATTGGTAACAAATTTTGTAACCTGTAGGTCTGGACCAATCAAATAATGATTTTTCTGAATCTGAAGTCAGTTTAGCCAATAAAAGTATTTTACCATCGAAAAAAAACTTAAAACCGTTGCTATGCTAAACAAGAAGTACTGAAAAATGGTGTCCGCTAAAAATAATTGTTTCTTTTTTGCCGATTTTAGAGGTAACTTTGACATTTTGGATGCTTGTAATGAGTACTTTGGTATTCTAACTGATGTCAAAAGCAGTGAAAGTAAAGGGAGTTGTGGTGATATTTTCCTAACGATTCTTACAAGATTACTACAATATTTAATAATAAGAATAATTACTCAATTTTTATAAAATTATAATCAGATTTAGTTATGAGAATAATTATTCGAGTTTGCAAGGTCGAAGTATATAGTGACCGATGGTGTGCAATATGTTACTGTTGTTAATTTTCTAAAGATTTGGTTGATGATTTGGGTGTGCCCAATATCGCGATACAATCAAGCTGTTTTTAATATCTGCAAAAATAAGTAATACACTTTCTTATAAATATACAGCTATTTTTTGACAACCAGCTAAAATCTGTTTAGATTTTTAAATTCAGCATAGTTTTTTGGATCCAAGTACAGAAATCTAGATAAATATCACAATATCTTGATATTGGTTGCTATGTCGTTTTGAAATGTAAACAAAACTTTACATTGGTTTTCGTTTCTCAAACTTTAATACCAGTTTTCTTGGAACTATGTTTTTGCACTAATGGTAAACGTGCTTCAGTTTTTTGACCATATAATCTGCTGTAATTAGGCTAGAATCAAAATTTTGTTTGCTAAATCTTGTAATCCCGACTTACCATGAATTATGTGATCATGACACATATTAATAGTTAATGCACTGTTTGGAACTTATAGTGCTATTGTAGAACTACAATAAAAAATATGTCATCACTAACAGAAATTAACTACCAGTTTTGATTTTGTATAGGTGTCTTGTTTTCTATTACAGATTTTAATGTGTTTGCAGCACAAAATGAAGCAACTGCAAGAGGTTTATTATAGAATTTATTTCAAATTATGTTCTTATGATAGAACTTTCCGTAACAAACTTTCATTTGGCTAATACTTGTATCCATTTTTGACTAAAATAAGTCGAACCAATTTGTTTCACTCCTACTACCTGCCCTAAATTGGTGCAAATGGTCATCAGAAATGTGCTTTCTTTGCGCTGCTAAAATGGCCCATTAAATGTACTTTAATTTGATGAAAACTCAAATATTGGTTAATTATTGGCCTTTCCAAAATACCATAAAATACTCATCTGATTTGCATGTACGACTTAGCTGCCCAAGTTGTCAATGCATGGTACTGGAGCTTGTTATCATTTTGCTTGTTGAAGGTTGACTTGCAACAAAATTTCATTACGGTTATTTGGTATCAAAAGATTCACCATGGCTTACTCTGCTGTGTTGTGTGTGCAAAATATGGAGAACGGTGATTACAAGCTTTTAAAAGCTAAAAAAGAAACAGTTAATCTCCGCAATCCCGAAACCGCCGTAGATTGGAATCAATTCATTTCTCTGACATAGTAAAATGATTTGGTTATTGTTTTGACACGTGATCTTCTCACATGAATTGTAAGTTCCGTAAAAGGCTCAATATAAAACTTCTTGTAGCACTAATTTATGACATAAACTTTGGGTTTCGCCAAAGAGCTCTTACCAAATATAGATGCTCGCTAGTTTACAATTTTGTTTTGGGTTGATCTAATCGTCTAGTCGCAATCTGATCATGTGACCCATGCTTCCTGCCAAACAGCGCGCATAATTTCCGCAGCATTTTTTGACTATCACAGGTGGTGACCAACAGGCTTGTCATGCTTATCAGATGATGATATGCATTCCTTCGAGCTAAGGTTAAAAATTAAACCATTTTTTAAGGTAGGTTTTGAGATATCAGTGCTTAAAGTGACATCAATACAGTGATGAGGAAACAGATGCTTGAGGACAATAGACATCGTTTCATTGAATGCGTGAAGTGTAATTGTGAAAATATTTGAATGAATGAGGTTGCATGAAAGTGTAAACAGAAGCCATCTTGTTGAGCTACATTCCATTTGACCCATGTTTGGAACGGGATTCTAATCTTCGGCAATTTCGTGATGGCGGCGATTAACTTTTCGCTTTTGAGCTTTTAAGAGCATGTTATCACATTTCTACATATATTGCACATGCAACACAACAGAGTAAGACATGGTGAATCTTTTGATACCAAATAACTGTAGCGTGAATTTTGTTGCAAGTCAACCTTTAAGCATTAGTAATCTTTTAGAAAAATGACAAGATTTTCTTTTGGAAACATACCTTTCAAGCAACAACGGTATGCGAGTGCCACTGTAGGTAATTTTGATTAATATTCTTAAACTTCATAATCATTCTTAGTATTGACTAAGTATTATTGCTTTTTAGTTTGTGTATTTTCTTATGTAATTATTATCTGTGAATGTTTAGCTGAAGCTTGTGCAGAGCTGTCATCAACAACAATTTAGTTGAATGTCATTTACTAGTTATTCCGTTTTACAAATTGGACTATGCCTTGTGAAATAACTGCTTTATTTTAATTGTGTATACAGCTCCTATTCACCCTTGCATGTTTATAGTTGTCATGTTCTTGCATTCTGGTTGCCTGTCCACTGATGATAGCACTTGTACAGACTATATGTAAGCATAGTGTCTGGGATAGGAACTGAAACTCACAGTTAAAACCTATGGTGACCAGCTCTAAACTTTACTTTGCAATAATATCTAAAAGCCAAGTCCAGATCAGGGTCAGACTACTGACTATCAATTTTACGAATGAGTAATTGCTTTTGAAATACCACTTCAATATTTGAAGTCCTTTTTTTAATAGAATATGAATAAGTTTTTACATTGCTTAACTCGCGTTCTTCTATTGCCTACAAATCACAATGGTGACAAATATCAAAGCTGGGATTGAGAGTCATAAGCTAAAATATCAGATGCACTTCTGCTTGCTCAGTTTTTTCCTTTTTTTGCAGCAAGCAATGAGCTTTCAATTGATTAGCTATGAAAAGAGTTTAATTTAAATCGGAAAATCATTCATTCAAAAAATGTGATATTTTTATTTTGTTATTACTAATTGCAGGGTGTTGCTATAACATGTTCTGCACCCACTCTGGTGCTAGACAAGTTATCTAAAGAATTGGCAATTCAAGGTTACAAAAGCTTACATATTTGGGGAGGTTTCTGGTCAGAGGAGAGCGGACAAAGGAACTTAGTGAAGGTAAACTAGAGTGTCAAAACACCAAAATATTGAGTGACATAGAATGAACCTTGGTGAAAAACAATATTTTTTTAGATGTATTTTACAAATATTGAGATGAAAAATTTTGTGCTAGTCCGAAAATTTCAATAATATGTATTTGGACGATGTATCTAATAGTATGCAACAAGCTATAGCTTTTTTTAACTCTGAATGACACTCGTATTGCTTAACTTGCATTTTTGTACCATTTACTATCTCTGTTTGTGAGAAATGTACCTTTTGTTCCAAATCCTGTTCAGCCTGTCATAGCTGTTTTTTGCAGTCACCATTCAATTTTCGGGATTACCGGGGCCAGGGTCTTTTGTGGACAGTGAAAACCCACAAAATAAAAAGTAATGTTTTTAAGTATATACATTAATAAGCCAAACTTTAAGGCCAAAACACTTGCATTGTTTCATAAGCATAATGTATTTGTTTCCTATGTGAAAAGTAAACTTAAGTTCCTTTCATTGACTTTTAGGTCATATTCTAACTTAAATCCAAGTATTTTAACTCAAATTATGAATTTTTTGTAGTATGGGCATAGGTCAGAATTTTATCTGGTTGGAATAGCTGTACAGCAAATTTTGCTATAATGTACATGTATAACTATTATAACGCAAATTCCTCTCAATGTAAATAATTTATGTAAAGCTTTTGTTTGACCAACATAAGTAATGCCATATAGGGTAAAGTGTCAAGTTGGTGAAAGTTCCCAAAATTATTAACAAAATTTTCATAGTTGCCCTTAAAAATATCGCTTACATTCTTGCCAAACTTGAGCAATGATGAGATGCATAGGGTTCGCTATTATAGATACCAATACATTGTTAAACTAGTTTGTCATTAGAGATTGTCATTTTTGTCAAAAATATGTAAAATGATTCGCCTCGCAAGAAATCAGAAATATTTGAAGGGGATCTATCAGTGAAAGCTTTGGAGTGTTAATACAGACGGTTTCCTACTTACGAACATTCGAGTTACACACAACGGTACATACGAACAGGTCTGCGCGTATATTCATCGATAATACCGACGGTATTACCGACTTATTAGCGGCAGAAAGAGGCGCTACATAGAAGCATCACCCAGCATCCACCTTCCTCTGCCCAGTTCGTTGCAGGGCATTAGTATGTGAACGTATCTCCAGTGCGCAAAGAACTTTTTTATTTTTCCTGTATGTATTGTAAAGGAGTTTGCCGACCTTTACTTGGCACGATCTAGACTAATAAATAAAAAGAAGAGAGTGTGTGTAGTTTCATTCAGCTTTTTTATTAGCGAAGGAAATTTCACTATTCGAGGAGCGTACATCTATCTG
The DNA here is from genome assembly GCF_963576615.1 of Watersipora subatra. Lineage (NCBI taxonomy): Eukaryota > Metazoa > Bryozoa > Gymnolaemata > Cheilostomatida > Watersiporidae > Watersipora > Watersipora subatra. The sequence goes on from NC_088710.1 coordinate 24,308,693, forward strand.
CTCTGCTCAAATAAATGAGAGCGCTCCGTTATATTCAGTAATATCAACTGTTCCGTCCTAACGGCAAACGGTGAGAACACCGGCTAACAAGGTGAATAAATAGGACCGCTAGCGAGTTGGTATGACAACAATAAAAGTGACGATAAATGATAGTGTTATAACATGATATCAGATATAACAATAGCATAACGAGTGAAACAACGGTATAATAAAAGGACGACACATAAAAAAGGACAACAAAGATAAGTTCTAGCATAACGATTAAAAAAACGATATAATAAAAAAGGACAACACATACAATCAATAAGAAATGCTGTGTCATGGCCCGGCGTCCACCACAGTATTCTCTCCATTTTATTAAAAAGTTTTTTCAGTACAAACCAATTTACAGGTTACTTATACAAGCCTTAAACATACTAATATAAACCTTCAATATAATTATATACATGTAGGCCTTAAGCATAAGATATAATACAAAATATAGCACTGAAGCAACTTACGACCAAATTCACTGTACAAACAATTGTTCGGAACGTAACTCGTTCGTAGGTTGGAGACCGTCTGTATACCAAGCAGAATGTCATGATATCTAGTCTCATCAAAATCTATCTTGCTCCCAAGCTCTTCCCGACGATGGATAAATTATAAGTCATACAGGCACTGATTTTACTTTGTTAGCTAGCCGCAACAAGTATCAGCCTGTCTTTTGTGGCTTTTATTCACCTCACCTTCTGTTTGATCTCCAAATTCATGTTTACTACCTTCAAAACTGAATGTTTTTTAATTGTCAAATCAGTTGATATGAGCATCAGAGTTAAATTTTTTGCTGACCTAGAATTTATTTTGGTCATCTCAAATAGTCTACGAAGATGAACTGTTATAAACGAGTGCATTTGCACAGACATGCTAATGGCAAAGAGTAGCTTTATCATATAAGCAGAGACTAAATGGTGTAAACAAAAGCTGAAAATCTGTTTTAATAGAAACTTCTAAACTATTTAAAGAATTTCAATAATGTCTATATAATTAATGATTAATGTATAATCCTAAATATTTAGGATTTGTTTGGAGTGCACGAGAGGACAACTCTGCTTTGCAGAGTAACCTGGCAGTAACCCTATGCTTAATTTGTACATATATGCATTGCAGTGAAAGGCATATTTATACACACCAACCTTACAGTGTTAAAGGCCAACTGAATGAAAAGGGACTTTTATACAATTCATAGTCAATCTGTGCATAGAAAAAATTGACCTTGTAGACAGTTAGGAATTTTACTCAGCTCAAGATTTTGAATCAACTTGGCTTGTACCAACAAATACCCTGGCAGTGTAGAGTGCTGTAAAAGATTATCAGTTGCAATAATTATGCATTCAAATATTGCAAATTATTACAAGGTTAATTAGCATAGTTTTTGTAGTGTCAGTCTAGCAAGGTAAATGTTGCAAGTTCAAATCCAGCGGGATGCAATATTTTTCCATTATCCAACGGTGGCTTTATATGGACAGACACGGTTCTCATCACAGTACAGGCTGAATGTGTAAAATTTTGTAGATTTTGGTGCATTTTGCTTAGAAATAAGAGGAATGGTAACGCTGTAATTATTAGTTTGTAAAATAAAGCTTTTCTTAACCCAACTATTCATTACATTTTATATTTAAAAGATACCATTCTTACCTAATAGTTTGACAAAAAAGCTTTAGCTTAAAAGAAAGCATTAATGATAATGTTTGTTGTTTTTTACTTTTATTGAGTTAACTTGTGTTAACAACATCGAAACAAGAATTTTTTGAGGCTTACTAGGTTAATTTTTTTAGGCATAACATCAACATAGTGAGAACTGCAATCTCTTTAGGGCAAACATAATTATGCAGAGTTTCAGTAGGAAAGCATCTTCTGTGTGACCTACATTTAGTACAGCCACCAATATAGCTAGCTGCAAAAGCCTACACTTCAAGTTTCTGGCTAATCTCCTAAGCGTTCTAAAACAACATGACGGAGCACACTTTTTAGTCAGTATTGTTTTAAAGCTGGTTTGATATCTTGGGAAAGTCTGTAAAATGAGTAGTGTTCAACATTCTCCTAATTTTTAACTATACTAACAGGTTAATAACTGGTTTCTTTGCAGGTAGAGCAGCATATTTACCAGTGGAGGCAAAGTGGTCTAGATTGCCTAACCTTCAAACAACAAGTTGATGTTCAATTTCCAAAAAGGCATCAAGTGACTGGAATGACATCCAACCTTAAAGTTCTTTCTGTAGCTGGGCGTGTCTACAATCAACAAAGTTCTCTTGCGAATCGCTTCTAAGATCTCTAGCTAAAATCATATTTTAAACGTTGTGCAGAGCCATTAGTTACAGCTACCACAACTTCACACATTATACTCGAGGTGCCAGGAGATGGTCGCACAATTTGCAAGACAATTATAGAGCTCAGTGTTTTGAAGCTCTACAGCTTTATTTGACAGAAATAAAATAGTCCACTTTTGTTGATAAATGTTTTATGGTATTCTTGTGAATGCTTTGATTTTTAATCTTTTGGTAATGTAACAGCTGTTTGGCCTGCTTTTGATAGGTTGCTCCATTTGCACTAAAGACTTTTAGATTTATACAAACTCATTGTGTTTTAAGAATATTTTATTTGTCACCGTTGCACTCACTTGAGCAATTTGTTTGACGTACTTATATTGAGCTTTCCTTTTCTGTAAACTCAACTCCTTGACGGGGTTGCTTAAAGAGTCAATTTTTTTCCTTTTGAGTAAGTTTGGGCTTTTTTAAAGAAATATGCTGACCAATGTTGATAAATGCGAGTTAGATATACATGCATGCAATCTGCACAGTGTGTTCAATGTTACTGCATGGTTTCATCGAAAGCTCTTATCTGAAACCTTTTATAATCCAAAGGGCCCCACATATGCTATATTTCCCAGTTTTGCCTCAGTAGCAATGAATTGACTAAATCAAATTTTATAAGTAATAAATGTGGCCACAGGTATGCAAATCTCCCATGTTTGACATTTATGTTTTAAAAATTGGGTGTCTCTGACTCTACCAGGCATATTTGGCAGCATGAATATATGCACTGTTTTAATTAATATACGTTTTAAAAGTTTTCTATTTGACAACTAGGATGGTTTCAATACCAATTATTTGATGTCAATACCATCCTAGCGTTTATTGCAACTTATTACAACTTTTTTTAAATGGACAAAGTGCTTGTTTTTGCCATGCATGCCCACTAACAAGCTATTAAGGGAAAGCATAGGTTTTCAATTTTATGAATAATACGTATGATAAACTTTAGATCAAAGCACACACAGATGTGCCTGCAAATCGGTTTTCTTAGGTTCTGTTGGCAAAATCCCTGAAATGTGGTTTCAGGGATTAGTTTGCCTTTTTAACCAATTGATAGAAAATTAAATGATGCAATAAAGGTTCATTACAAGTAAAAAGAACCAAACTGAATATCATAGTTAGCTAAATTTATATAAAAAGAAGAAGTAGAGCTTGGAACTAGGACTATCTAATTCAAGATATAAAAACATAATAGGAGGCCCTGAATTTAATGAGAAAATAACTTCTCTTGCAAAAGAGAAGACAACTCAGAATTTTGTATAAAAATTTTCAAATTTTACGCTAATGGGAGGTCCTCCATTTCAAACTACAGAGCCTCCTAACCTGCAAAATTTTCCAAAATGTTGAACTCTCCGGCAAAATTTATGCAAAATGCAAAATAGATACGTATGCGATCAGCATGACGAGTAGAGTTGTTTAAGCATGTTTCTAGCGAAGCCTCCTATCAGAAGCCTCCTATTATCCGAAAGCCCTATATCGTGGATATATTTTTCAGAGTGGCCTCCTATTCAATCTAATTTGACTATATATATATGTATACATATATATATATTCTATAAATATTCAATATAAAAAAAATTGTTTCCTCACCCCGGATACCCCGTATGGGTGGTAAATTCTGCTCTAACTCGGGTCTCCTACCAGAGACCTGGGAGTTTGAGCACTCGTCTCAAGATCTTAGCTGTTCCCAATAGCGCACTTTTCTGCAACTCACCTGAGTTGATTGTTGTTGGTATTTGGGCAAGCCACATTTTATGCGCCGGTGTTATTGCGCCCAGTGCCCCAATCACTACTGGGATTACGGTTGTTCTTACATTCCAGCATTTTTCAATTTCTTCTCCAAGAGGGAGATATTTTTCTACCTTTTCTTTTTCTTTGCTGGCTATATTGTAGTCATTGGGTACTGCTATATCTATTATAGTAGCCCTCTTGTTCTCCTTGTCTACCACCACTATATCTGGTTGGTTTGCTAGGACATGCTTGTCAGTTTGGATGTAGAAGTCCCAGAGGATCTTAGCGCGGTCATTTTCATTGACCTTACCAGGAGCTTCCCACCAGTGTTGTGGTTTATTAAGGCCATACTCATCACATAGACTTCTATACACAATACCTGCGACATGATTATGCCGCTCAGTGTATGCGTTCCCTGCTAGCTGTCTGCATCCACTGATGATGTGTTGGATGGTCTCAGGTGCATCTTTGCACAGTCTGCATCTAGGATCGTCTCTAGTGTGATAGATTTTCGTTTGGAGTTGCCTTGTTGGGAGCACTTGCTCCTGGGCTGCCATGATTAGCGACTCTGTATTGGCCGTTAGGTTTCCTTTGTTCAGCCACATATATGTCTGGTGAAGATCGCCAACTTTAGATATTTGTTGGTGGTAAGCACCATGAAGAGGTTTCGTATGCCAGTCAATTTCCTCATCATCAGGGCATAGGTCCGTTGTGAGAGCAGCCGATTGAAATTCAGCTAGCAACTTATCTGAGATGGCCATGGAGGCTGCATATGCTTTGATGCTTCGCTCCTCCTCTTTCACTATCTGCTGTACACTTTTGAGTCCCCTACCGCCATCTTTCTTATCAAGATACAATCTAATAGTATCAGATTTTGGGTGGAGTGCTCCATGCATGGTCAGCAGTTTACGAGTTGCTATATCTGTTTCTTTGATGGCTTCCTCAGTCCACTTTATTATGCCTGCTGGATATCTTATTACTGGCAGTGCGTAGGTATTTATTGCCATGATTTGGTTCTTGGCATTGAGCTGGCTCCGTAAGACCTGCCGAAGGCGTTTCTTGTATTCGGAAATGGCTTTGTGACGTACCTCGGCTTCGTGGTTGATGTTGCTTTGCATAACCCCCAAGTACTTGTACCCTTCTTCTATATCTTTGATGGTACCATTTGGCATTCTTAGGCCATCTGTGAGCATAGAATGGCCTTTCTTAAGAATTAGCCTTCCACATTTCTCAATACCGAAGGTCATTCCGATGTCCTTGCTGTATACCTGAGTGAGGTGTATGAGCGAATCAATGTCCCTTTCTTTGTTAGCGTACAGCTTGATGTCATCCATGTAGAAGAGGTGGTTTATCTTGGTGCCACTCTTAAACTGGTACCCATATTGAGTCTCCTCCAGCATATTGCTTAGGGGGTTTAGGCATATGCAGAAGAGCAGCGGTGATAAGGAGTCACCTTGATAGATGCCTCGCTTAATTTGTACACTCGCCAGCTTTTTGCCATTAGCCTCCAGTTCCGTCTTCCATTTGGTCATTGACATCTTGATGAATGCCACAAGAGCAGGGTGAACATTGTACATACTGAGGCACTCAAGTATCCAACTATGGGGAATTGAGTCATAGGCCTTTCTGTAGTCAATCCAAGCCATGGCAAGATTGGTTTGCCTTCTCCTGCTGTCTTGACAGACCGTCCGATCCACCAGTAACTGATGTTTAGCTCCTCGGGTGTTGCGCCCATATATAAATATATATATATTCATATATATATATATATATATATATATATATATATATATATATATATATATATATATATATATATATATATATATATATATATATATATATATATACTTGTCAGTCCGGACTTCTACATCCGGACTGACAAGCATGTCCTAGCAAACCAACCAGATATAGTGGTGGTAGACAAGGAGAACAAGAGGGCTTCTATAATCGATATAGCAGTACCCAATGACTACAATATAGCCAGCAAAGAAAAAGAAAAGGTAGAGAAATATCTCCCTCTTGGAGAAGAAATTGAAAAATGCTGGAATGTAAGAACAACTGTAATCCCAGTAGTCATTGGGGCACTGGGCGCAATAACACCGGCGCATAAAATGTGGCTTGCTCAAATACTAACAGCAATCAACTCAGGTGAGTTGCAGAAAAGTGCGCTATTGGGAACAGCTAAGATCTTGAGGCGAGTGCTCAAACTCCCAGGTATCTGGTAGGAGGCCCGAGTTGGAGCAGAATTTACCACCCATACGGTGTATTCGGGGTGAGGAAACAATTTATATATATATATATATATATATCTAAATATATATAGATATATGTGTATATATACATATATATTTATATATATATAAATATATATATAAAATATTATATTTTAAAATAATATTGAATATTTTGACTAAAATATTTTGCTTGGACTGAGGAAGCCATCAAAGAAACAGATATAGCAACGAGTAAACTACTGACCATGCATGGAGCACTCCACCCAAAATCTGATACTACTAGATTGTATCTTGATAGGAAAGATGGCGGCAGGGGACTCAAAAGTGTACAGCAGACATTGAAAGAGGGGGAGCAAAGCATCAAAGCATATGCAGCCTCCATGGCCATCTCAGATAAGTTGCTAGCTGAATTTCAATCGGCTGCTTTTACAATGGACCTACGCCCTGATGATGAGGAAATTGACTGGCACACGGAACCTCTTCATGGTGCTTACCACCAACAAATATCTAAGGTCGGCGATCTTCACCAGACATATATGTGGCTGAACAAAGGAAACCTAATGGCCAATACAGAGTCGCTAATCATGGCAGCCAACAAGGCAACTCCAAACGAAAATCTATCACACTAGAGACGATCCTAGATGCAGACTGTGCAAAGATGCACCTGAGACCATCCAACACATCATCAGTGGATGCAGGCAGCTAGCAAGGAACGCATACACTGAGCGGCATAATCATGTCGCAGGTATTGTGTATAGAAGTCTATGTGATGAGTATGGCCTTAATAAACCACAACACTGGTGGGAAGCTCCTGGTAAGGTGAATGAAAATGACCGCGCTAAGATCTTCTGGGACTTCTACATCCAAACTGACAAGCATGTCCTAGCAAACCAACCAGATATAGTGGTGGTAGACAAGGAGAACAAGAGGGCTACTATAATAGATATAGCAGTATCCAATGACTACAATATAGCCAGCAAGGAAAAAGAAAAGGTAGAGAAATATCTCCCTCTTGGAGAAGAAATTGAAAAATGCTGAAATGTAAAAACAACTGTAATCCCAGTAGTCATTGGGGCACTGGGCGCAATAACACCGGCGCATAAATTGTGGCTTCCCCAAATACCAACAACAATCAACTCAGGTGAGTTGCAAAAAAGTGCGCTATTGGGAACAGCTAAGATCTTGAGGCGAGTGCTCAAACTCCCAGGTCTCTGGTAGGAGACCCGAGTTAGAGCAGAATTTACCACCCATACGGTGTATCCGGGGTGAGGAAACAATTATATCAATTATATATATATATATATATAAATTTATATATATATATAGATTTTACCTATTTATCATAGAAATAATGTGTATCTATAAGAAAATGCAGGTCTATTGCTTAAGTTGGCTGATATTAAAGACGGTTGGGCAGTTCCGCAATATTTGGCTCAGCCATAGTACATCAACAAAATCTTTAGAAAAATAATAACAGTAACATATATTGCACACCATCAGTCACTATATACTTCGAGGTTGTATATTCGAATGATTATTCTTTTAACTAAATTTTATAAAATCGAATAACTATTCTTACAATTAAATATTGTAATAATCTTATAAGAATTGTTGGAAAAGTATCATCGTCATTTCCTTTACTTTCACGGCTTTGGACATCAGTTGGAATACCAAAGTACTTATTATAAGTGTCCAAATTGTCAGAGTCTGGTAGAATCGGCCAAAAAAGAAACTCTTACTTTTCAGTACTTCTACGTTAATTACAGTAACCTTCGGCAATTGGACATTGCCATAGACTGGTGAAATTTGCTCATTTTTCTCGTGAAAAGCGCACGACTTAATTGTTCTACTCTCTCTCGCACGGCCTTATCAGCGTTTTGTTGGCCGGTCTTAAATTTGATTAAAAAAATTTTTTCAAGTTTAATTTTCGGTTTTAGGCCATATTAATTGGTCTATTTATGTATAATCCGATGAGATGAGTAAGGTTTAGGATATTGTCTACAAATTTCGCAGATTTGGTAACATATTTAAATGGTTTTATATGTGTTTTGTATCGTTATCATACTTAAACGACTCCATTGAAAGACGGTTAAATTTGCTGATGAGATTTTGGTACAAGTGTTTGCGACGGTGTTGATGAATAATTTTTGTGAGTTGTGTGCACATATGCACTTATCATAAAGCTCCCAAACAATTGCTTTGCTTGTATTTGGTCGTGAGATTAATCTGAAGTAGTAGTATAGTTATTGCTGTATTATTCAGATTACTTAAACCTTAAGTAGTCTGAAAATTCTTTTAATCTGCACTGAGTTTTCATCAAAGCCGCTGTTAGTGATAAAAGATGGACTTCCCTAAACTGATCAAACTGTAACTGGCATCCACAAATGAAGTGCTAAATTTTTAACAAAGGTTTAATTCTTGTTAGTTAATAATAGTAAATATGTCAATGCTCACCTAAAGCTTTCTGATAGCAGCAGACCAAATTCTTCCAAACCTATCACACAACTGATATATTTATACCTACTAAAGATAGAGTAGCCTCTATCTCTGGCTGGCTAAACCAAACACCTGTTTGCCGACTCGTGGTGCTGTAGAGGACTGGTTGGCTAGATCTTGAGCCGCGTTAAACGATGCCGGGTTGGCAGGCATTTGCCTCATCTTCTTCTTTTATTAGAAACGATTGGGTCTCTAATAGGTATCATAGAGAAGCTGAAAGACTGCTCCTGAATTTTGAGTTTCAGATAATGCTTTTTGTCACAGGTTTTCTCGGTTCTGAGGGATTAGTTCTGCCTCAAAGATGACGTCAAGATAGAAATTATGATAAAACTTGAGATAAATGTTATGTCTTGTTCAGACTATTAAAGGAACTAAAGCAATTTATTGTATCTTTTAGTGTAATTTTGTAAAGTTAATCGATATTGTTATTGTATGCAGTTATTATTTTGTTATCTCAGAATAAGTAGGCAAATGACTGGGAGTAGCTCTTTAGTGAGTAAGTTTTGTGCAACATATTTTACCATGGGTAATCTTTAGCTTTAGTATAGTAAGAGTCATGTTGGTCGGCTAGAAAATTGATAAGAATAGGAAATGGTGGAAGAAAAGGTAAAATTTATTAAAACTACATATTAAATGAATATTTCAATATAAACACTAGAACATCATAATGCTTTTTCAATGTTTTGACATTTACATTTTGACATATGTAAACTTAAATTTTAGCAGTTGTCAGAGAAATGACTGGTATTAAAGGTAGATCACATGAAAGTTAGTCGGTTGCGAATTAGTTAACACTTTCAAGTCTGGTCGCTTTAGTACAATCCTCCCGCAGGGGCTGGCAGCTTTTGAGGTTTTCCATTTATATAATATGTCCACGGTAATGCTAGTGAAGCTATGTATGAGCACACCATTGTAGAGCTGAACACATGAGCTTTTATATCATACTAAATATGAGTTTATTTTTCTGAATCTAATCTATGTAACTTCAGGACAAATAATGTCTTTTCAAACCAAATATGTTCAATTACATAAATGTTGCTACACATGTGCCCTTTTAATGGTAATTCCCTGAACTGCTAAAAGTGTCCAAGTTTCTGGTTCTTTTAAATCTCTTCAAAAATCAGAAATGCCAAGATGATGGTCATCAAAACTTTTCATCTTTAATTATTATGTTCCTGAAAAAACTTGTAATAAATGTAAGTTTATTGTGAAGAGTTTTGTCTAATAAAGAAAAATTGTGGATTGAATAGAAACCGTGTAAATTATCTCATTTAGTGAGCATTCCCTGATAACCAAATTTTTAGGTTTTTATGGTATCTTTGGACATCTCAGAAGATTTCCAGGTATTTTAGAACATTGCCTAAATAATAAAATAATTTTAGTTTTCTTGTTGCCAGCTATCTATAGAATGCATACAAAATGATATGCAGACATTTTTGAATTTTTGGACTACATGGAAATCAGTTACCGACATTGAATAGTGGTTCCATGTCAATGTCGATGTTATGAAAACTAAAACAATTTGCATGTTAATATTATAGTTTATATTATATTTAATTATTACATGATTTACACCAAGATGACTGTAAGAAACCTAAAATCTACTTTTCATTTTTTTCAAATGTTTAATTTGTAATCTTCTTAATTAGTAAACTATTTTTGTTATTTCAAGGTACATATAATATTTGAAAATACATTTTAATCAATACTTTATTTTCCCTGTTCACTTTTAACAATGCCAATATAGACCATGTAGTACAAGTATTTTGTGTGAAAGTGTACCAAAGGCACTAGCTGATCTTTTTTTGTTTTATCATCTGAAGATGCAAATGCACCGTCATAACTTTAAAATTGTTTGCTTTTTAATACCATCTATATTTTACCTAGTTATGAACAATCACAATGAGACATAAATAAATTTTAATGTAATATTTTATTGATATCGTACTCTCAGTCTATCATTATTTATTTTTGTACTAATATGGTTTTAGTTATAATTTACTTTCTATTTGCGCTTGTTGTTGTAGCTACAGTCATTTAAATAACCCAGCATTATAGCATGTCTTTAAAAAGCCATAGTTCAGTTCACAACATTGTATCGTTTTGTGCCCCAAAAGTAATATGAGTAAATTAGCTTAATGTTTATTTCAACTGTCCAACATTGTTTTTTTCAAAAATTTAAAACGTCACCCCTGCTGAGTTTTAACATTAGGAAATGCCATGAAATATCCTTTTAGATTAGTTGTCTATCAGCAAATGATATATTCAGGCAAATAACAACTGTTCAGTTATATTAAAATTATATTACATATGCGTAAGCCATGATGGAGAAACTTAACAGATGAAGTAATTTGATAAAACTAACACATATGCTGCCAAAACAGAAACCTTTTTCAAGATTTAAGTGATAATGCCCATGACTGTATGATATGTACAATACAGTATCTGTAAAAGATGAATTAAACTACTGCAACAACTAAACGGAAATCAAAAACAGTTGAGATAGAGGATGAACACAATGATGCAAACAACGAAATTCATGAATTAGTATAATCCGATGATTAAACTTATATGTACATACACGTTACATACACTGTGTAAAAGGAGATATGTATAGCACTGGATGTTGAGCAAAAGTGCATCAGAGTTTTAAAAACTAAATCAGGTTAGAAATAGCAGCGCAACAACAGCAACCTATGAATCTTACAGTCATTGTTACATCTTACAATGATCTTACATTGTTCTGGCATTTAAAATGTACTGATTTAGCATTTTATACCACAAAGATGCACCTTGCAGTTTGAATGTACAATGTTAGCATATTGATGCTGTCGGATATCATAAAAAGAATGTGTAAGGTTTTCCATCAATGAAGCAGCGGTTGAATACGCTATCTCCTGTATCCGTAAGGTATTTCCCAAGGCATACCACATCACTAGATCCTACACTACTGATAACATACACGGTACAATGGAATTGATCTGACTGCATGAATAATCCCATTCATAATCTCATCATAACCTTGACATTTGTAGCACATTTATATGATATTTTAAATAAAAAGTTGATGGTTACGAAATCATAGGCTAAAGAAAGGTTACTACTGTATAGCCGGGTATTACTGCTGTGTTCAAAGCAAATTTGTATCTTTCAGCAAATTTGATAAAAGCGAGGTTAAGGATATTAACATATCACAAGAGAAAAATCTGTTTAATATAATTCATTTGCAGCTTGGGGTCTCTGACATCGCTGAGAAAGTTGGATCTCTCTTGTAATCCTATTGAAATGCTCCCTGAGTCTATCACTGCATTGAGTTTACTAAAAGAGCTTGACCTGACACGTTGCAAGATAAGCCAACTCCCAGAGAGGTAAATATACACATAGTTTGTATAAACTGCGATGAAGTTTTTATCAGCAGCCATGATAAACTTGCTACTGATTAAATATTGACTACTATAAATGGGTGACTTTACCCTAAAACTATGGTAAAATAGAATTAAAGTGTAGGAATTATCCAAAACTTTCATGAAGTTTTATTATTTTTCTGATATGCACATTTCTTAATCTAACGTAATAGATTATAATTACTATTATTAATCAAAAGTATTAATATTGTTATTGCTGTATTATTTAGATTAATTAAACCTTGAGTAGTCTGAACCAATTTTAACCTGCATCAATTTTTTACCAAAACCGCTGTTATTGGTTAAAGATGGGCTTCTGTACGCCGGTAAAAACATAAATGGCAGCCACAAAAAATTGCTAAATTTTCTTTCGAAGATTAAATTATTGTTAGTTAATGATTTAAAATTTGTTAATGCTTACCATAAAACTTGCTAATAGTAATGGAAAGTTTTGGTTTACTTTCCTACTGCAGTGGTCCGACCTTATCTAAACTTCTGACAGCAATATTTCACAATCCTCTAAACCTGTCATATAACAGATCTATCTTTATTTACTGAAAAGGTCTCAGAACAACCAAACTTATTAATATTAGCAATGACGTTTTTTCCAACTTACAAGGGTGCAGACAATTTTTTAAAGGTAGGAAATAGTAGAAAAAATTTCAAAATTTACTGAAATTACAATTTTAATTGATATTTAAATATGAACACTAAAACATCAAATGGCACTTTTGAAACATGAAAACTTAAAGGTTGACTCGCAACAAAATTCACATTACAGTTATTTGGTATCATAAGATTCCCCATGTATTACTCTGTTGTGTTGTAGGTGCAAAGTATATTGGAATGTGATTACAAGCTCTTAAAAGCTAAAAAACGAAGAGTTAATCGCAGCCACACAAGACCGCCATAGCTTGGGTTCGCTTTCCAAAACGGCTCAAATGGGACGTAGTGGTTGCTGGATGGTTCCTGTTTACACTTTTATGCAACCTCATTTGTCGAAATATTTTCACAAATATACTTCGCGCATTCAATAAAACCATGTATATTGTTCTTACGCGTCTGTTTTATCATCATTGTAATGCCGTCACTTTTAGCAGTGTTATCTTATAACTTTCCGTAAAAGTTCATTTAATTTTTAACCTTAGCTCGAAAGAGTACATATTATTGTCTGGTAGTCATGATGAACCTTTTGGTCACCTGTGACAATCCAAAAGTGCTGCAATAAATATTTGTGAAGTATTGGGTCACATGATCAGATTACGACTCGAAGATTCGATAATGCCGAAACAAAAATATAAATTAGCGAGCATCTATATTTGATACGGGGTCTTTGGTAAAACCCAAAGTGTTGGTCATAAACTAGTGCTACAATAAGTTTTATTTTGAGCTTTTTATTGGCCTTTCAATTCACGTAAGAAGATCACGTGAAAAGACGATAGCTAAACTGTAATGACTACGTCAGAGAAATAAACAGATTGCAATCTACGGCGGCTTTTTGTTTTTGTGCTTTTAGGAGCTTGTAATTGCGTGTCCACATATTTGGCACCTACAACACAACAGAGACAGATATCGTGGATCTTTTGATACCAATTAACTGTAATGTGAATTTTGGTGCAAGTCAACTTTTAAATTATAGCATTTTTCTGAGAAATGACGGGTGTTAAAGGTGGATCACATGCAAGTTAGTCAGGTGCAAATCGGTCAATAGATATTTTGTATTCAGTGCCTCACAGAGTTATTAACTTGTAGATTGTTTATCTCTGTTAATAAAATTAGTTTACCAAGTTTTATTGAGACTAATTACTAGCTGCATTAGTAGCTGTATTTCTTATTGTAAGAAATCAGTTTTTTGCAAATTAGCCTATCGCTTCTGTTTTTGTTCTATTTATTTATGATATGATAGACATCAGACGACTTATGAAAAAAATTAAGCGCAGTGATGAAAAGTCGCAGTAAAAATATTTTACTTGATTTTAATGATTATATTTTATATTTTAATGATTTTTCTTTCATAATATTTGTGGCTGTTTCTAAATCATTGTTGAAACTTACTGATTTACCAGGAAAAATATTTTGTTAGTCTCATTACTCGGAATGTTTTGTTAACTTGAGATACAGATTATGTCTTGTTCAGATTGTTAGAGAAACTAAAACAATGTATTCTATGCATTGGTTAAAGAAAGGTTTTTGCTGTAAAGCTGTGTGTCACTGCTGTGTTTAAAGCGTGTTTGTATCTTTTAGCAAATTTAATAAAATTAAGGCTAAGGATATGAACATTTCATGAGAGAAAAATCTGTGTAATATAATTCATTTGCAGCTTGGCCTCTCTGACATCGCTGAGAACATTGTATCTCTCTCGTAATCTTTTTGAAGTGCTCCCTGAGTCTATCACTGCATTGAGTTCACTAGAAGAGCTGGACCTGTCAGATTGCAAGATAAGCCAACTCCCAGAGAAGTAAATATACACATAGTTTGTATAAACTGCGACAAAGTTTTTATGAGCAGCCATGATAAATTTGTTGCTGAATCAATATTGGATACCATAAGTGGGTTACTTTACATAAAACTAAGTTAAATTAAAATCAAAGTGTAGTAATTATCTAAAATTCCAATTTGCAATCCAATTTGCAGTGGTGTTATGAGTAGTCTCTTTCTCCCAGATGTCCTTCCAGAACTTTGAAGTGCTAGATCGGGAAGCTCAGACATTGGCCTCTGCAGTTCACCTTTGAACTGGGAATACACTCTAGATGGATTATTGATGAACAGTTGGGAACAGGGTAGCCATGTGAGGTTGTACTTTATAATTTTCCAACCTCACATGGCTACCTTGAATCAGAGAAGTGATATAGTAACATCCTGTAGACACGTCACCAAATTTTACCTATCTAAGGCTAAGCTCACCAATTAACCAATTTAATAGTTAGGCTTTTATACTTGATTTGACCAAGTATTATACACAAGCACTTCACATTAGCATCTGATGATTACTGCATGCAGTATGAAACTTTTAGTCATAAACTGTTGCTAAAATCTTTTTCCGTCTTTGTACTTATACAGGTAACTCTTCATTTTGGTGTTCTTAGTGTATTCTTGGTTTTGTGTTTGTGTCATGCAATTTTTTATCTGAAGATTGGTGCAAACTTAACATCATTTTGCATCATGAAACTTTAAGTAATAAACTGTTGCTAAAATCTTTTTCCGTCTTTGTACTTATATATATATATATATATATATATGTATATATATATATATATATATATATGTATATATATGTGCTCAATCAATTTGGTTTGCCAAATTTTTACTGAGTGAATTTCTGTATAAAAATGTGCAACTTTAGTTAAAATATTTTTTGCAGAACATATTCAACATATAATTACAAGAGATATTATTCCAATTTAATAATATTTCTGATTTTTTGAAGAATTAATATGGTTTAGCTATAACGCAACTAATGACATTCTTGAGCACCTTCAGCCATTAATATAATGAAGAAATTTGCAATAATTTTGTTGTATTCAATCATAATAATGCATTAAAGTTTAAAATAAAGCTTTGCTTGGTTGAATACAAGGTAATATGCTGCTTTTTATATTAGTCACGCTGTCTCTGGATGTATCAACAACATTTAACAAAATTTGTTTTTAGTTCAAAAATCAGTAAAAAAAATTATATTTTAGATATCACAGTTTTCAGATGCTGAGAGATTTGAGCTTGGCTTTCAACAACATTCAGTCTCTCCCACTCTGGATTTACAAGCTAGAAAGGCTAGAGAAGCTGGATCTGAGGGGAAACACAAGGCTGGAAAAAATAGAGAGTGCAGTCTTAGAGATGAAGAGTCTTGTTCGTCTTGATTGTGAAGACTGTGAAAACTTGAAGGTGCCTCCATACAGTGTTTGTATAGAAGGAATAAAAGCTATCAGAAAGTTTTTTGTTGATCTTGCTGCTGACAAGCCAGTAAAGTTAGTAGAAGTGCCAGTAGCTGTTATTGGAAACACGCTGTCTGGCAAAACAAGCTTATTTAAAACATTGAAAACTGGCAAACGTGTTTTGACATGTCGTGATAGCAGCTCCGAACAAGATGAGACAACCAGAGTATTTCAAGTAGAAGATTTGCCTCTTGAGGCCACCGAAGTAAAGCTTTTTGATTATGGTGGTAATCAAGTTTACCATCTTGCATACCAAATTCTCAGCAAAGAGAGATGTATTCCGATGATAGTAGTGGATTTGGCGAATTTCGCAAAAAATGTGCAAGATAATGGGAAAGAAGAAGCATGTAAAATGGTATGTTTCGATTGGCTATCTCATCTCTATCTGGCCTGCCCGAGCCTCGGCCCACCAATTCTTGTTCTCACTCACATAGATGAGCTGACAAGTGCTCAGAGGAGTGAAGCACGAGGAGACCTTCTCATCGAAGCTGAGTCAATACGAGAGAAATTGCTAGAAGAAGAAAGGCAACTTGTAACACTCTTTCCAAAAATGTTGACCGTGGTTGAGCATCTCTCTAACACAAACCTGCCATTGTTTGATGAAGGAGAGATTTTCGAGTTTGGAAACGATCTAGAAGAGACATCTAACATAGAACTTCTTAAAAAGAAGCTCAATGAAAGATGTAAAGAGCACATTCTAGAACTACCGCAACTATGGAATTCTGTAGAGCGTTTCATTCAACAGTTCTCTGAACAGCCATATGTGGAAGTTTCAAAAGTGCTCGCAAACTTTCCAATTGATGATCCACTGATTATCTTGCGTTGCATGCACAATGCTGGTCGGGTGTTTTTCTTTGAAAAGATTGAAAGCCTCTCGCATTACATTTTTCACAGGTTCAGTGAAATCACCTCCATGATAAATCTGCTTTTCCATCATTCTTCACAAGAACAGTGGGACAATCATCTTTCCAAGTTTCAAGTTTTCCCTCATAACGGAAGAGAAATTTGTGAGTTTGAATACGAACGACTGGTACAACGACTATTGGATGATGGTGTTTTAGCAGAAGCACTTCTGAAAAATCTTCTCAAGGATTCTGGATTCTTATTTGCGGTCTCGCGGGAGCTTTTACGCTCATTTTTGATGATTCATGGTCCGATTCAAGAGTCACTACATGCTGAATATTTGGTCCCAGCTTTGGCTTTGAAATCTCCAGGAGCCTTGTTCAACACTAAAAACAAACTCCAGCTAAGATTAGACATCCTTCTTAGAGGTTTGTCTATACCAGAGTATGTTCATCAGCAAATGTCCGTGACAGTTCTCAATCTTCTCCAAAACCATCATCACGAAACTTCTGCTCAAAAGAATGGAGTCAACATTGCGCATGGAGACAGTTTCACAAGTGTGGTACATGATTTGCAGAGAAAGCTTGTTGCGGTGAAAGTTTCAACTACTACTAAAGAGCTTTGCGAGTCTTGGAAGTACCTGATTCATGTAACAGAAGCCATCATTTGTCAATTGTTTCAGTCATGGAAGGCTAGTCGTGTAGCTATTCGTGCCTACTGCTCCCACTGCCTCTTTATCGGCAGTCCAGAACCTGACATTCAGGTTAATCCCCCTTGGCTTTTCTTCTACCACAAACCAGATGAAGGAAAACCTGAGATCAAGGTTACGGATCATTCCGGAATAAAACCAGCATTTTGCAAAAAACGCACCCCTGCTCAAGCAAAAGTGCTAACACCTTTGAAGCTTCCGTGTAAGTCATTTGCATAATTTGACCTTTTCCCACTCGTACGCGCACTTATGCGTAATCTAGGGTCAACTGCTGTAGGCGCATTTCTGCAACTTTCCCAGTAATCGCATTGTAACTTAAGTTTATTATTCGTTGACAACATAACCAACGATCTTTAGGACTTTTTCGGTATTGACAGTGTCGTCCGAAGATTTTTCTTTAAAATTAGTCTGAAATCACAACGCAATTTTAAATTTTTGTTTGGAAATTCTGACTTGAATCCGAATATTTTATTTCGGGTGTTCTAACTATTTAGCGTTATAATGGCTTCCGTAAATACATCCCGAGTTAGGAAGCAGATACATTAATTACTTATGTTGCTGACATTATAGCTGACTCGGATTCACAGTTTCGTGATTACACTGGTGATTCAAGAAGCAGTATTGCCTCTGATGGTGGTGAAAGCAATAGTTTTGTAAAAGTAAGGAACATGGTAAACTTGTGAAAGATTGTTTTGGCTTTGTAGCGATCGTAGCTTCAGATAGCTTTAGCAATGCGCAAAATATGGATACATTAATCTTTTTGCATATCACTATTTATCAACATGATAGAAAAGTAAAATTTACTAGAAATTCCACTGTCATACAGCCCACAACCAATGAGATGGCCAGAGATATTGGCAAAAAAAGAAAGGGTACTGATGGTTGAGAAAAGCATTATTAGCAGTCAAATGGCCCTGCAGTGCAATAGGATAACTGCAATGGTAGCTGTAATGTACTGGGTGTGGGTGTTATTATATACAACAAACAGCAATAATGAATGGAAAAAATGTTTATATTTTCCCCCTGCAATAGGAGAAATGCAATATTGGCCAATATTAGAAGTAAAATGCACTGATATTCTTAGAATAATCAATGTTATTAATATAGTAATAATAGAAAACCAATGCACAATTTGGTTTACGTTTCAAAACGTCATAGGTAGCGATATCGAGAAGTTGTGGTATTTATTTAGATTTTCAGAAAACTTATTTAAAAAGTGTTTGGTCATGACAAACAGCAATAATGAAAGGAAAATATTAAACGTTTATATCTCTCCCTTGCAATAGGAAAAATGCAATGTTGGCCAATATTAGAAGTAAAATGCACTGATATTATTAGAATAACCAATATTGTTACTATAGTAATACAGCAATAATAAAAAACCTATGCGCGTTAATGCGTCTGGAATATTTCTGCAAACTGCAGCAAAATAAAACCTGTTATAAAGCTGTAGGCCTAATTTACTGTAATGTATGTAATTCTACAACAGTAAAAAATATGTTTATTATAACTCTGAAATGCAAAATTAAAAGTAAAATGGCAAGCTACTGTGTACTATACACAGTTTGAAAGTTGGTTGCGTTGAACGTAGAATGGTTTTGATAAGCAATCTTTAACAGAAAGCGAGTACGAGCATTCACGCGTCTAAAACTGTAGCAAAATAAAAAATTTTCTCGTCATGAAGGGGCCTAGAAATTCACCTAATTTATATTCTAGATTTAGGTGAATTCTAATTCACCTAATCACACCTAATCTACTACTATCCCAAAGATATGCTCTACAACCCGATTTTACTGAAAATCGCCACACAACGTTTAAAAAACTTGGTTTAATACAACAATAAATCACACTTAATCTACTACTATCTCAAACCTGTTTCACAACACTAAAAAATATTAATTAAAGCTGTAGGCCTAACCTACTGTAATTTAACAATAAGTAACTTAACAATAACGTAATTTCATAATTAATTTAATAATGTTAATGGAATTTCTAGTTTAATAATGTAACTTAACAACAATTAGCAATAAGGAAATATGTTTATTATACATGTAACTCTGAAATGCAAAATTATAAGTAAAATGGCAAGCTACTGTGTACTATACACAGTTTGAAAGTTAGTTGTGTTGAATGTAGAATGGTACTGATAGCGATCTTGACGAGGCTTCGTCTCATTGTTGATGAATAATTTTTGTAAGTGGTGTGCACATGCATTTATCATAAAAACTCCCACACTTCCGCTCCGCTCGTGTGGTTGTGGGATAACAAAAATGTTTTAGGTATAGTTTGATGTCAAAAAAAGTTGTATACAAATCATGAAACAAAAACGACAATTTTCGTTACAATCGCTGACATTGGGCCGATAGATAAATTTGCACATGGTTGGCAGTGAAAGGGTTGTCGCCACCATTATCCATTATTTTGGTTAATTCACATTTAATAAACAATTACCCTCTTTTTACTTAGTATTTCAGACTCTGGTTATTGACTGATAGACATTATTACTCATGGGAGTTGCTAGATGTAGTTTGTGCACAAGAAAAAAGTAATCTTTTGCATTCACACCGAATAGGCTGTCAATAAGCTTTAAACATCAAATTTTAGGCTTTCGACTCACTGACAAGGAGATCAAAAAGCTTGATGAATATCTTTCTAACTTGGAAACCGGCCAAGCCAGCTCTGAAGAAGGTGATCACATACATAGGGAACATATATTTAAAACAATTAGTTCATGTACACATTTTATAACTATACAAGTTCTAATTATGCCTTTTAGCAAAAATTAACATTTTGAGTCATTAATTACCTTCATGTAAATATTTATCATTGTGAAATTATCAGCGCATTATCAAGATAGTTGGATATACTTTGCTTGATATGCTACTCATCACAATCTTTAATTAGGAAGACTTTTGACTGTAGCTCATCTGAGTGATGATGAAGGGGTGCTTCCTGTGCAAATATCAGCAGGAGATGATGAGAGTGAAGTATCTGATAGTGAAGAAAGTTATTGTGACGAGACTTCCTCTCCCTTGATCAGCATGAGACAGGCTCCTGTTCGAAAGCAAAAAATTAAAGATCTCTACACAAACAAGGACAAGGTATTTACTTGAAGTAGAAAAGATATCGTAAGGTATTGGCAACTGCATGGGGGTTTATTAGAAGCAATATTTTCCCATAAATGACATGGCTTAATTTTATCATTGTTATATTATGCCCAAGTAACTTGAATGATCACAACTCAAGCTCTTTCTTGCTGTCAATGTTGCTGGATTGATAGAGAATCATATCACTTTATTAACGCTTCAACACTGAGCTCATTTCTTCCAACAATATACAAACTATTATGAACTTTGTCTAGCTCTACAGGATAAGAAAACTTGTTTATGTTTTTGTTGAAAAAAGATAACACTACGTAGTACGCCTATATTCAACAACAATCTTGGTTTGACACGTAGTTGTTTATCGTCTTGTTATTAGGACCACATTCTACAAATATAGCTAATCTTTTGTAAGGTTTGGTCAAAGCCTATGGACACCATTTTATGGGAAGCAATATTAAATTCTTCATTATATTCCTAAAATACCTCTTTATTTCTTCTGTAATACTTAATTGGTATTTAGGTATATCAGATGAGTAAGAAAAGAGGAAGAGCCCTTATTCTAAACATCAAAACATTCCAGCCAGGCACTCGGTATGACACAAGGCATGGCTCTGATATAGACTATGCTAACCTGAAGAGCCTGTTCAAAGATCTAAAATTTGATGTCGCCAAAACCCAAGCAGAACTTACTGACTTGAGCTTCGAGGTAGTAGATAATTCTGACTAAATATCAATATCGAAACAATCATCTATTGTCAATCATTTGATAAGTTTCTGTACTTGCTGTCGTCTCACACAAACCTTAAGTTTTTATATAAACAGTTCAGTTGTGAACTAAACACGCAATAAATACTTTAACGTTTTTACATTTGGACAGTTTGAGTATAAATGTATTACTACGTCTCTCTTATGATTGCAAGTGCATTTGACAACATGTGATGAGTAGTTTCAACCATGAGTTTCTTTAGAAAGATTTCTTGTTCAATCATCTGCAATAGAATTTGATACCTCGTACCAGAATCTAAATATACATAGCCTTCAGTACAGGATTGATTACATATCGGTTACAATGTTGTGTTTCTGTGCCGGTTTGAGTATTTTTGGATTAAAAGGTTTTGTAATTTCATAAATAAAATGAAGAAGCTAATAAATATTTTCATTTACAATTTTCTCTATCTAAAATGTTTTACAGAAAATACTGAAAGAGATACAGGAGGAAACAAGCAGGGAAGAGCATTACAGTCTTGGAATGTTTGTATTGATCATCATGAGTCATGGAACTGATGGAGAAATGCTACTAGACCACCACGCGAAATTTTTCTCATTGGTTTCTATCAGAGACAGCTTGTCTCCAAGGAGATTTCCTGCAATGGCCGGTAAACCTAAGCTCATCATTGTCCAGGCGTGCTCTGGAGGTGAGGAAATAAGATGTACTTTATTCTAACAAATATAATACTACACCCAGTTTCTTAGGACTTTGCCAAAATTTCAAAGATGGCAACAAATTAAATGGTCTACCAACTTTTAGGGTTATTATTCTTGAAATTTCTTTATTTTTTTGACAAAATTTGATATTGGTATTTGACAGTGGGAAAGTTATTACAACATTTAATAGAATGTTTTACAAATGGCCTCATTTCATTTAAAACTTTCTGTGATAGCTTGTGTCAAGGTCAACTGGTAGTTTAGTAATTATATAATTGGTTCCTATCTACTGAAACAATCATATGTTTAGATTCACTATCATGGGAGATGGTGTGTAAGTTTGAGTTTAATTATTATTTATTGAGTGTAAATTCATTGAGTGTGTAATTAGTCATGTTATTGATAGGCTTATCCAGCTATAAGTAGACAACTCCTAATCACCATTACCCGGTGTTTATAAAATGGTCTGCTCTCATTTTAGTAATGAGATTATCAATGCAAACTACTTACTGAAAAAGGCGAGACTTGTTCCATTATAGTTGGAGTCTACTGTTAATAAGTGTTAGTAAATGCGGAGCAGTTCAATCTCAGTAGTGTGTTATTTTAATTCAAGTCTAAAAACTCTAACTAGGTGTAAAATGTACTTTTTGTGTATTCATCAGTCACTGTACATGTATTGGTAGACTTCGAATTTGTAAGCATTGTATTTGGTTTATTTCCAGTACAAACCAAAGCCTATCAACTGAGTGTAATGTGCACAATTTGTGACTCATACGTTATCAAAAGAGCAAACAACTCTAAACCCCAGCACCACTAACTCTTTATGTTCAAAATGCAAAATGCCCAACAATGATACTATTTTACTTAATTTTAGTGTCATAGTGCAGCTTGCATGCCAATGTTTAGCTAACTGTTTAAATATTTTGCGTTGAGTCTTGCTTCCTGCAGCAATCTACCACAATTTTGAATTTGGCTGTTTACTTGTTCAACTTTTTGGATCAAGAAACGTTTTGTAATAATTTGCTGAAACTCATGATTTTTTACTGATCAAAACATAGCAACATGAGTTTAATAATTTGATTTCTGTTTTGAAAATATCATTAAAACTGGCTCGACTAATATCACATGGTTCATCATGGTTCTTACTAAAGTCTGTTATTAGTTGATATATTTTGAACAAACCCGGAAAATGGTTTAAAAAATACTTTATCATCAGCCTCTAGCAATCCAAGTGAACTTGGATATTTTGAGAAAATTTACAGCTACAAATATTTCGTTGAACATTTTTAGCTGTAAATATAAAACAACTAGCTTTGGTTTCTACATTTCAGTGATCAGCTGAATTCTGTTGAGAAGGAGATAAATGTATATTCATATGTTTTTTGATTAATATCACATGGTTCTTACTAAAGTCTGTTACTGCTGTTGTATAATCATTATCATTGAAAATTTCTTGCTACACACAGACAAACATGCATATTAGGGGTAGCCATGGCCTTTGTTGTGAGTCATGCATTCATGTGTACTCTCACAACCAACATGCTGATCTTCATCAGTGAATATTGAACTAGCACAACTGTTATTGGCTGAAAGAGCTTACTATATGAATATCGGTACTCTGTTTTATACCGTGCAAATAAAAACATGTTTATAATGCGCTATACCCCTATATAGTTTATTAAAAATTTCAAATTGTTTTAAATGAGGGGGTCCTCCCATGTTTTGTGACGATTCTGACGACCCGACGACAGGGATATTTAAAAAGTGGCAGACGAGACGACCATTTACCAATGTAGGTGACAAGGATTGCGTAAATAGGATTACTAAAGGTACGGCTGCACGTAACAAATTTTTCGTTGGTTCGGAGTTCTGGCCGAAATCACGAAAAACGCAGAATTAATCGGTCGAAATTCACAGAATTATTATTTGAGCTGTGCATGCCCACCGAGTTCGTCGACGAACGCTTTTAACAGATTAAACAAATTATTAGCGAGCACGATTCTAGCAGCTTTAGCAATTAGTATAGTCCAAGACATGTACCGTGACACACTATAAAAATACGAAAGCATTTCAACATAGAACACACGAAGTAACTGTCTAAGTCGCGCTATTATTAGTTAGCGAACACGACTTTAGCAAATTTTAAGATATATGTAGTCCGAAAACATAATGCGACACACAAAGAATTATTACAGAAAGTTGTCATAGTAAATACGATGCAACTGACTTGTTTGCGCTAGAGATGTCGGCATTCTCCACCACAAAACTTTCGCTGCTCAAAAGGAAATATAATTAAAAAATAAACAAATTGTAGCTATAGCGTCCAAACAATAAATACATTCAATAATGCAATCTAAGCAGTTGCATCGTGTGTACTATGTTGATTGGCACTTATACGTCTCTTGGACTATACTAATTGCAAAAGCTGCTGAGATCGTGCTCGCTAGCACGATTCTAACAGAATAATTCTGTGTGTTTCAATCATTTCGTGATTTTAGTTAGAACCAACGGAAATTTTGTTACGTGTTGCCGTACCGTTACTAACTTATTATTTGTTCATAAATCACCACGGTCAACCGAAACTTCACTAGTTTTGGTTTGAAGCTTCTGGCCCAGCATTTATAGACTGCCAAATAATTAAATCGATGAAATGCCACGACATTGACAGCAAATCCGTTTCCAAGTCAGTGACTGACAGTGATTATTAAAGGCAATCTCGGTCTATTTTCAGTACAAGAAATATAGCTCTAAAAACCTAAGACGGCTGTCACTCTTCGCGGAGTAATCAGCAACGCTCCCAAACATCACTAATATACAGTCAAACATGGATAACTCGAACTTCACGGGACCGAGCAAAAGTGTTCGAATTATCAGAGCGTTCAAGTTATCAGAGCACTGTCACAAGTCCATGTATTTACTTATTTATTAGTAGATACATGTACATATGCAAACTATAATATAAGTCAAAAGCACAAATGGCTTGTTTCAAATTAAATGCTTCTAATGTAAAGTTTAAAACGTTTTTATCAAAAAGTATAGAGATTTTTCTATCACTTGAGATTGGTTTGTTGTTTGAGGTGATGTTATTGCCAGGACGTTTTTTTAGATTGACATTGGCAAAACTTGATCGTTGTTGAAATGCTCAAAAGAAAAGACATCTTTTTCTTTTGAGCGTTTTACCCACGATCAATTTTGCCGAGTTTTCTTGAAGTTTATGCAACTTCAAGAAAAAGTTACCAAAGAAAAATCCCTTACTTTACCTGGGATTCGTTAAAGAATAGAAAAAGCATAATATTATTATGCTTTATTAGTTATCTTGAGGTGTTGACTGATGTTCTAAAAAAAGAATCAAGGAGATTGACCCACTAGAAGCTGAGATATAGACAGCCAAACACAGGTCTACCTAAAAAAGAATCAGAGGAAAACCCTTCGAAAATCCCGAAAACTGTGACGTATAAAATCGACTTAATGGTCATGTGCCGAAGTTGCGCACCCTTACCGCCGTTATGTATAATGATTGTTTTGGCTACGAGATGTGAAACGCTTCTCGCGATAGTAAATAATTTACATACTAGCTCTGGTTTCTCAGGAAAATCATCCAAACAATGTGTGGTAAAGGAATTTGCCCACAACCCCTCGCCATGATTTTTCAAAGCAGAAGAGCAGATTTTGACTATTGTGCTTCAAATTTTAACTCGATCTCCACGGATATGCTCCGAAAATCATCTGTTCAACGAACGGCGCGTGTATAGTCTATATGCGATATCCGCGATTGCAGTTTTTTTAGCATAAGAAATAGGAATGGGACTTTTTTTCCTTCATCATTTTTCTACTGTGTATCTACTGCAGCATTCAGTTGATTTTCATGATTATCGTCACTATTAACAGACTGGAAGTTCACTACAGCCATAATCTTAAAAAGACTAACTTGACCGTGCTGCTCTTGCTATAAGAAAAGAAAACGATAACTTTTGCTTTGATTTTTCTATTGATCTATTATCTTATTTATGATTATTTTTTATGATTTATATAATATTCATAATGCATATTATACAAAATAATAATATAACTGCGTATAGAATAAATGATGTAACTAATATAATTTGTAGAAAATTCCAAACGATAACCGAGATTGATGATTGATTTAATTGATTCTATTTATTAGCTATAGTTAAAAAATCTGAACAACGCTAAAGATGAGTCTGAATAGGGAAGCTAAGTAGGAGAACAACAAAACTGAGCTGAACTAGCAAGATAGCGAAATAATAGATGCTTGTAATTATTTTGTGCTACAACTATTCTACACGTCAGAGGGACTGGTTCGGAATTCTAGGAGCGATGATTGTTAGGCCCAATTTGATTGTTCTATACTTCCAGGGATTAAACCAATTAAAACGCCGTGATTGTTATAGGAGAGCGCATTAGTTGGCTTAATTGACCAATGGCACACAAGTCGATTTCATACGTCATATATTGATGATTACCAAAACACTTTTGTTTTTTGGTAGACCTGTGTTTGGCTGACTATATCTCAGCTTCTGGTTGGTCAATCTCCTTGATTTTTATTTTAGAACATCAGTCAACACCTCAAGATGAATAAGAAAGCATAATAATATTATGCTTTCTCAATTCTTTAAGAGCAACACTCCGAGGCAGTTCAATTAAAAGTTTTACGAGGTTTAACGGTACATTGTATATCACTCACGCTTTTTGAATGGATAGTTATTGAATGTACACACGTATTCTGTGTTTAGGTCAAACGATGAATAGTTTTTTAGCTATGACAACGTATACGTTTAATAAAAACAATTTTAAGACGTTTTAAACATTCAACATTCCGACGTTGATTCAACACGGAATCAACGTCGGAAAACAATTCGTCACGTGCTAGCCGGGTCACGCACTCAAGGATTTTCGCCACGCACATACAAAACAACATGCTGTTTTTGTTTTGTATGTGCGTGGCGAAAATCCTTGCGCGCGTGACCCGGCAAGCCCGTGCTATTAATCGTATAGCAGTATAAATCAAATTTGACCAAACCTTTAGAAAAGTCGTTGACAAAATTATTTTGCCGATGGTGGTAATAACAACGCTTATGAATTACGAAAAGATGAGGTTTACCTCTATGGCTTCGAATAAAGTGATTTTCTAAAGCGATAACAACCGTTTCGGTAGCCGTTGGGCAAAAAAACAGTTCGAATTAACAGTGTTGAGTTCGAGTTATCTATAGCAATTTATCATTACGTGGGAACGGACCAAAGAAACCGTTCGAATTAACCATGTTTTCGAGCTATCCGTGGCCGAGTTATCCATGTTTGACTGTATTTGTAAAGGTCGCTGGTTGAGCCATGCTTTTGGTTAGCAAAAGTTCAAACCTAGTGAGTTTCAGATTTTTAACGCAACCCAGTGCCACCAGTATAGATATTTGTATTAAAATAACGAATGTGAAGAAAGAGGTTGTTTTGGTTACCAATTTGAAAAAGGTGACAGTGATTTTAAAAGTGACGACAGTGATTTTGAAAGTGACGACAGTGATTTTAAAAGTGACTATTCTGACGACAGCTTTGTGTGGTAGGACCCCCAATAGATACTTTCATGTAATATAATTGTTAGTAGCTAAATATATGTATGTAAAACCCCTTTTCTATAGTTGGAATCCTGTCTTTGACTTAGTCTGACTGTTACGGTAGGTGTTTGTCTTCATCATTAATATATGGTGCTCTTTTAGTAAAGATTTCAATGCATGAATTTCCTGGATACTCGCTTTTTCTGTCCTAAATAATTGATGCTCCATGCTTCACTACAAATGTCTATATGTAACTCAACAATAGTGGAAAATGCATCAACGATGTCATTTTCATAAGTGGTTAATCCTTCATACTTGTGATGCATTGTTTAGTAACATAGCTGTGTGATTCCTCAGCTAATAATTATGCAATGAGTCAGTGATATATTTCATCTGTGTTTGTCTACCCAAGACATAACTAAGTAATAACTAATGTTATATTTAGGAAAAATGAGTGTGTTAACTTTTGGGTCTTTATTAATAATTTAGGTGTTAAAATGATGCAATGACATCTTACGTCAAATGTAAGCAAGTTATATTTGATTCGCATGAAAGTTACTAAAATTGTGTTTGAAGTATTTTAAATAGTTAAGTTTAATTGAATATAACATACTTCGCAAAGGTTGTCTGCAGACTATGGCTATAACTGCTACACATTTATGAGAAGTTTTCTCTGTAGACTATGAGCACATACAGCAGGTGCTTTACTCGTTTATTTTTAAGAGCCAGACTTTTAATAAGGTCTACAACTTGATGACCTCACGTACCACTTCACTAATTCATTTTAAAAGTTAGATTGTAGACATTCAGTAAGTGCTTTTGAACAGCTATATCATGTTTTGCAATTAGTTTGTATGTGATGTTTTTTTTTTGTTTTGTCTTAGGAGTAGCTGACCAGCCTACGCCTTGCCAGTTTAAATAGTGTCCTAGATGTTGGTCAATTTTTGAAAGTCACACGGCTAATGGGATTTAAGGGGAAGTTTGTTACCTATTTTCTGAAATTTGTCAAGGTTTAATGTAAGCTTTGAAAGGTAGTCTGGCCTACTAGGCTGGCTTCTTTGAATTTTCCAAAGTCGATTTAGAGTAGCAGTAATAGGGCTGCACAGAGTTATTTTAGTTTAGGAATACCATCTCTGATTGGCCAAGAACTGACTCAGTTCTGGCTTATCAACCAGACATGCAACACAGTCAAGCTTTTCCGAAAGTTGGCATATTGATGTCTCCGCACTTGGTCTCATAAATCATTCTGGCAGAAAAACAGTGATACAAAGGTCATAAAGTGTCGCATCACATGATGCTGGAGACAGCATCACCATCTCACGGTAGATAGAGAGCTTTTTCCAGTAGAATATGAATGGCCAAGTTTTGAGAAGCGTGGACTGAAGGATCAACTAGTTAGTCAAGCTCATTGAACAACTAGTGATGGTCCCCTGTTTCTATGCCTAGTCCGTCAGTTCAAGGACCGCAGTACTTATAATTCGCAGTTGTTCACCATTTCATCAGCCAGTGGTAATAAGTAGCTGAAGCTAGTACCTAAACAGAGAAGGCGAGACGCTTCCTTCATATGGGCTTTTCTTATCTAGGCTTTAGTCTGTTCTCTTCTTTTTTGGTCCCTTCCTCAACATCTCTAACAGACCATTAACAAAGAGGCAGCGGACTGCGGACACGCCAACCGCGTAGGAGCCATTTTCGGCCGTCTTCGAGACCGGTTTGGCCTTTTGTCCAGGCAGGCTCCCACTCAGCTGAGCATGACTTGCTGGTTGAGAGACTTGTCTAGGTGGCATGCAAAGACTTAGCGGGCCTCTAGAGGGTCGACACGGCAAATGAATTATTCTGCAGATCAGTCTAGCAGGCTGTTCTGCAGAGACCCCTTCTGGCCATGGTTACAGCTACCCTGGGACAGGTTGCGAGTGCCATCATGAAGTTTTTCAGACCAAGCCGGAGGGCATAAGAGCAGCCTTTGTGCGGTCTATGGCAGAGGCTCTTGAATAGAAGGAAGGAGTGATCTAGGACAATGTGGTCAGTCAGCTAGCCAGGTCGTACAGCAGCTGACACAACAGGTGTAACAACTGAATAAGTCCTCAAAAAAGAAAAAGCAGCCTCTGCATTGTGAAACTGCAAGGCCCCCAAGTACAACCGGGGCTTCACAACAAAAAAATGACACACAGGAGAAACAGTACAGATTGCAAAAGTAATTTCGACTACTGGTTGCACTAAGTTCCAAAAGACGTAGTCCCCAGGCAAAAGAAAATCAATCAGCATTGCTTCAGATGCCTGTCATAATGGCTGCCTCAACCAGTCCATGACTAAAGAGTTCTGGTCACGGAAAGCTACAGCCCAAATACGTTGGCTCCAAAATTGGAGCCAAACAGGAGGTCTGCCCCAGCTATGTTACCAAGGGCAGATTTCCTGTGTGGACCAGGCTGCTTTTCTATGGTGTCATACAACTGCCTGTACTTTGTCGGGAGGTAAATACCATGGAGGTCTTTGTTATGAGCCACATCAGCGAGGATGTTACTTCAAGAATGTCATTTATGGCGGTCCAACTGTGCGCCATCAACTCTGCCAGCCCATGGTCTCTATTAGTGGTCATTCCCTGATATGTATGAAAAGACATGGCAGGTTACTGCTCCATAAGGTCAGGGTGGCGCATGACATGGTTGGGCCAGCCAGGACAAATATAGTTTTCTGGTGCAGAGTGATTACCAGGAGTTACTGCCCATTGATAGTGATCGAGTGCTGGCCTGATAGGCTGCTGCTGGCTAAAAGCTTAAACTGGTCTGGCCCAAAAAGAATCATAGTAGAGCAGTGCCTTAAATTCACAAACCTTCCCCTCTACTTTTGAAACAGTAGTGAAATCGCCACATACACAGGGGTAGACGACCACTAGGTGCACGACGAATCATGCCTCTCCGGCATGAAAGCCGCGCCATATGGGGCGGATACACCAAAAATTGAGGGGAGCTAGCACCCAGGAGATCCAACATGACTGCACCGAGCTTAGACAGGCTGAGTGCCTAAAACGGTTACTTACATGTTACCAAAACATGTTCAGCACATGTGATGGGGATATGAGCTGGATTTCAAATAGTGGATCATTCAATTCCACTAAATGAAGGAATTGGTCTTATCCTACAACCACCGCATTGACTGCGCCCAAAGGAAGAGACTGAGGCTCATCATCAAGTCCAAGAGCTACTTGACTAAGGACTCATTGAGCAGATCATTGGCGCATAGGGCTCCCTGGTGGTACTCATCTGGAAAAAAGATGGCAAGTGGCGTTTCTGCATAGATTATCAACAGCTAAATGCTGTCATCAAGCAGAAGCCCTATCCCCTTTCTCGGCTGGATGATATGCTTGACGCATTTTTTGACACAAGTAATTTAGCACACTGAACCTTGTCAATGGCTATTGGCAAATAATCATCGATGCCAATTCACAGAATAAGTTGTACATACTCTCTACACTACTGCCATGAACACACTATGTATGAACCAGCGCAAATTAAGTAAGAGTACATAATACAACATCCTTATATTACAGCACAAAACATATGCCTATATACCAGCTCAACCCATTAATCTAAGCTTTTCAAATTACTAAGAAAAATGTACTATACTTGAATCAGTTTATTATTATAGTATCATAGTATGTCACAATGTCTCACCATGACAACAAAAAATCTGACTTACCTTTAGCCGAAACACAGCTGTTTATGTAAGTAAGCAAGGGCAAACTCAACAAAGGTTTAGTGTTTACTTATACTCCAAACTTCTAGGTCATCATGACATTCATTTATTAAAAGAGCAAACATATTGTACTGTTTAATAATTTGTATTGAAATTTGCGTACATTTCTTCAATACATTATTTAATAGGGGAAGACAGAGAATATTCATTTTACTCTAACAATTCTTATTAAACAATTTTTTTGTAAAGTTTTTGCTTGCAGTCCAGGGCAACGGCTGTCTTATAACTCTTTTAGTACGCAAGTTCACAGGTGTATTTATTCCCACAAGTGCTTTAGTCTTTGCTGTCAGTTGAATTACATCATAATTTTCATTAACCTGGTTGTGTGCATACGTCCAGGGTCATATGTTCCTATAAATTTCACTTGTACTCCTATTCTCCACAACCTGTTTCAGGAGCAGTAAAATCCATAAATGAGTTGTTATTTAGGCTTAGTGGTAAAACCCCTTTTCATAATTTTGTGCAGTTTTTCTACACAAGTTGCTTTTCATATCCTTAATTTTCATAGGTAAGCAATACAGTAGACTATCACAGTACCTAAGAATAGAAAGGCCTATTTAGAATATAGGTGTTTGTAACTGAGAGTTTTGCTGCTGCCACATTTGACGTTTAAAGTTTGTTGCGGTACAAAGTTTTGTGTAATTAAAGGTGAGCAATTGTAATACTCAACAAGTTCAACAAGTGATGTAACTTAAATTTTTGTACAATATAATGAAAAATCTTTAAATTTCTGAAATTTGGCATTGCTATAAATTCTAGTAAAGCAGTTCAGTTCAAAGCAATCATTACTCGTTGAAGGTAGACTAAGACTCTTCTTACTATGTTTTCTTATAGCTGCAACTAAAGTCTAAAACTAACATATAAATTCACACCTTACCATCCATATATTTAGCTGTTACCCTTATGTTACATAAAAGGTGAGAAAACATAATACAGTTTTGCAAAGTTTTAAATACTGGTACATTTGGCTTTTGCAAAAAAAGTGAAAATTGTTTCAAGTAGCAACTTTCATTTTGTAGAGTGCTTCGATAGGTTCCAAAGTTTACTCAATCTGATTGTAAATGTTGGTAATTGCTAATTCAAATAAAGTATTATTAAACATCTGTTAGACTAAAAGGGCATCTTTGTTGTCTTACAAATGAACATTTATACTAATTCATGGGGTTAGTTATGTGCGCGATCACCCATTATCATCTGTTAAAATCAATTAAATTACATTATTATAAAACAGTTCATGCAGTGCTACTGCAGCCGAAATGTTTTTCTAACTATTTAAAAATGATATTTTTAAAGGGGCAATACCATTTTGTAACTAAAGTTCTTCATAATCAACTTTTAATGGTACTTATAGGTACAGAAGAGAGTAAGAAATGTCAGCATGAGTCAGAAAAACAAGACACAAGGAGGAAATGTTCCAACATCGACATGCACTTTCACTCACGGGAGAAAATTATACCTTTTCCCAGGTTACCCAAGCAGGTAAACATTTTGCCACATTCGTACAAGCTTCTTTGAATACCTATGTGTTTTTTTAAGCATTACACCAAACTTTGAGCTATTTGCTTTTGTACTTAGCAAGCTATAAGATGGGCTACACCAGTAAACATTACAGTGCGTTTTGTATACAATTTAGAAGGATATTTATCTTCTAAACTAAATCTTGATGACAACTTCATACAAAACAGAGTTTAAGGGAACACAAACTGTAACCTTCCAGTGATGTAATTACGTTTCAGCAGACTACAGAAAACTTTGTCAACTATTCTTAAAAAGTTTATTATTAAAAATGGATTTAAAAATGCTAAACCTGTTTTGCTAGACATTTCCAAACATATATTTTTAAAATTGCTGACTCTGGTTTATTTTGATCTGTCATGACAAGTTTGTTAAAAAATTAGTCTACAAGAAAATAGACCTTATCACAGGAGCTGGAAAATACGTGTTTCCTTATTATCAAGTATTATACTTTTGCTGAGAGCTGATTGGTCCATTTGACGAGACTCTTTGTATTGACTGTGATTCCAACTGATTATCTTATCAAGTGTATCATTGAGTAATTAGTAGACTCCTAAATAACTTACCCGACTTGGTGAGTCTGAACTCTAATGTATACCTATATTTCTAACCACAATGTGGCATTTTGAAAGTTTTGATTGTCTTTTTTAGTATTAATGTTGATTTTATTCACTAGTTTAAATAAATGAATCATGTTTGTGTGAATTGATATATTGCTCTTTCTTGGTAGAATCATTGCTAATTTTCATGTTTCACCATTTGGTGCTAGACTTCAGCAAATGGTGAAATCTAGCAGCAGTCATGATTGCTCTAGAGGTATATATATATATTCACTGTATACAACAAGCTTATTAAGTTTTAACATACTCCATCAACAAGTTACTAATGAATCGAAAAGATAAATTCAGTTTACATCTAATATAAGTACATTGAGATAATGGAATAACAATCTTTATTTTAAAGACATAAGTTTTATTGCAATTTTTTTGAGTCTAAAATAACCTTTTTTGCTGTGTTTATGAACTATTTCAACTTTTGCCTGAAGAGAATTTTTTTTAGTATATTCGTATTTTTTTCGATTATCAAGGGTATTGAAAAAAAGTAAGTTGTTTCAATTTATGCATGTAACCCTTTGAGAGACTAAGTATGGAACAGTTTAAACAAACTGACAATCTGTTACATCCGCAAAGTCCCATAAACATGTAAAATTGCTGGTCTATGATAAAATCTGTTAAGTTTATTAAGATCAAAACATTTTTTTCAAAATTCTCTTCAAGATGGTTAGTTTTACAAATATTACATTAACATTAAAAAAGTTACAACACTTTTACTTTTATCATATTTAGCACACCTGGAGCTCTCTAATTTTAAATTATACTCATATATTAATGGATATTACAATATGTAATTAAAAATGTATTTTTAGATGAATATATCAGAGCAATTTCATAATACTATTGAACAATTAATAAATAAAAATTGATGATTACTTTTTAAAATTTTGAGTGAAATTCTCAATTTAGTCAGCCTTACCACAATCAATGAAAAAAGTTCAAATGTCATATATAATGTAGTCTCACTATAAATACCAAACATTTCTAGTCAGCATTTATTTATCAATAGTTGAGGACTATGGAGATTTCTATAAGTCAAATTTGCTTTATCTTAAAATGGTCTTCATTTACTTGGGTTAATTATACTCATAGAAACTATATAACAGTATTAGTCAATTAAATATACTGGAGGCTCATTGATCTTTATTTATTTCCTCGATTCGACTCAGTCGCTTACATTTAAACCGTTGTAAATAGTAGTTTGATTGTTAATAATTTCCGATGCTGAATGCTTTAAGTTTTGGATTTTCTTCTTCATGTCTAAGTTGGATGTATCCTGTCATGCTTTGTATCAAATTTTGCATTTTTTATTTTTTCGTTGATTTCTGCAGTTTCGCATATGTGACTAATTAAAAAGCTTAATATCGCTTATCGAAAAAAGTTATTTCAAACGAAGAAAGTTATTTCAAGTGTGTCAAAGGCAAATTTTCACTCAGGTATTTCACTCAGGTATTGCTTTTCTAAAGAGGGAATACAATATATTTATGTACGTAGATTAATGCATACTGATGATTATGGCTATCTAGACAGTTTCTACGATACTATAAAGAAAAGATGCATATACCATCACAATCCATTTTTTTCCTAATGTCCTACTATGTCTAACGTCAACAAACAATGGTCTAGCAAATAACTTGCCACATAACTGCGTTGCTTTTATAACAAATATCACATCAAATTGTAAAATTGAGTTATTTAGATTTTCTCTAAATACATTTTCTATCATCAACTAATAGTTTCTGCTGTCAGTTTATGACATGATTTAGTTTAACTTTTTCAGTGTTTAATTAATTGTATATAAAGGCAACACTACTCAGGTATAGCATCTGGTGTTCTTCAAGTTGATAGTTTGATACCCTACTTACTACTTGACCCACCTTTTTTCGAAAAGTAAGCTTTGTGTATGTTTCAATTGTTTTGGTATATATTTATGTAAGCCTGTTAGGGTATTTCTGGCTCTTTTGTTTGTCATTTAGCTTTTAGCTGTTATAGTTTTGTTGTTAACCAACCGCAAAATGTGTTCAATGTTTTAGGTCAGTTTGAGTGAACAGTTAAGTACAACAATGTTGGTAAAAATAATAAGTTTCTGGTATAAACAAAGATGTGGCAGAAGGAATAACATAACTAATAGAGCTAACAAAGTTTAATTTTGTGACATGAAAAAACAATGTAGAATGCTATAGAGCAAGACAAGGCGGTGAAATATAGTTGGTAAACCAGAAATAGATGATAGGAGTCAAATAATTTTAAGCAGAAACAATAATCTGCCAAACAAGATAAACCTTCGTCAATTATATTGACATTCACCCTACCCTGCCATATTTCCTTGGTGACTTGGTTGATCTGGTAACTGTGGAGAAAACACTTCAGGAAAAAAGGTGGGAGGAATTAAACATCTTGCTGCATAACAAAGGCAGATGACTGGCTGATCACCTGAAATAGGTGACAGAAGTGTTTAACTAGTTACACTGTTAGTGCTGTGTTAGAACAAGAAGACTGGATTTTAGGCTAATTTCTAGTCTCTAGAGCTAATATGGCTACTTACAGCAACTTCGGAGATGAACAAAAATGTATCGACAATGCATACCATCAGGAATAATAAAGCAATATAAAGCGAAGCTCATCAAAGAGAAAGAAATTGTCCTTAGAACCGAGAAAGGCTGGGTTGGAATAAGCATAGTAATAAGTCACATTTTGTGTTCTATCTGGAGATAGATTTAGTATGGCAGCTTGTGACATCTTATGGAACTTTCTTAAAGCTGCACTTAAATTAGCAAAGATATAGAAAAAATTAAAACTCTGCCAGTCACTGTGTACAAGTTTCTGTGTGTATAACTCAGTTCTTCAGTATATGGTTTGTTGTAAGCATCATATGATAAGATATATACTTTGTACATATCTTGCAACTATGATAACTTACAGTATTAGCTTTGTATCCTGCTACGTGACAGCAGCATGCATTTCACCTTACAAGCTGATGTAAGCTAAATGACTTAACACATCTTAGTATGCAAAAGCACACTGCATTTAAAAAGTGCCAGACAATCATTTGCCTTACTGATTTACAGTCCCAGCACTTCATTTTCTCCTAGTGGATAAAGTTGCTCAGTTAACCTAGTAGCCCGACTCAATATGTTCTCTTGTCTGAAGTATTTGTTCTATATAACACTCTAAAATCTTATTTATTAATAATATATTTTGTTTATTTTATTCAAGGTTGAATCACGGCTGAAATATTGTGTGTCAAAGCACATTTATGGAAGAAAATAGTTCATCTCGGTTTTTGGTAGATCAGACAAGAATAACTTATAGGTGTAAGGTGTAAGATAACTTATACTTAATGTAATTACGTACTTTGCCAATCTACTGATCAGTTAGGCATAGTTTTTACAAGTAGAATATTGAATTATATGAAGAAAGAATTGGACTCTTTACTACAACACCCTATAAAATATATAAACTCTTAGCTGCATTACCTGTCTTTGGAAACAGATTCACAAACAGCAAGAGGTTTATTGAGAGTTGTCTTTCATGCTGTAAAACAACTCCTAATATGCAGTGTACTAAAATTGTTGCCTTGGTCAGAGTACGCATACACATAGACATTCATGCAAGTAAATAATGTTGGGGAGAACAATGGAAATCTGCAATGTGTTTCACAGCTAAATGCGTGTAAAATCTAGTAAATAGTCTAGATTCGTACATCTAGATTCATGCATTCGTTTATACCCATCTATAATTGCAGTTGACAATCGTGCGATTCTGCCGCCAAAACTCCGTCTCGGCCGACCGATCTTTGCCCGCCAAGCAGTGGACCATCGCACGCTCAAACCACTCAAATTAAATTTGTCCTAATTTTGTACAAAGAACTGATAATGAAATTGACATTGCTCGGCAAACTGAATTTCTTCAAACTAGCAGTATTGAAAAATGTTGCATATTTTATGAAATTCTTCAAAGTATGTTGCTATCACCAGCATTTATTGAATGTATACTTCTACATGCTTAAAACACTAATCATGGCTTACCAGTTTTTTGTCTATAGCCTGTATTTTGACAAGGTACATACAAATAGCTCAGCAATAATGTGGTTGGTTGAGAAAATTTATATGTATCACAGCAAAGACGGTATGATGTCAAGGCGGATACAGCATTAGTACCTTACAATAGTGAAACATAACGCCA
The DNA here is from genome assembly GCF_963576615.1 of Watersipora subatra. Taxonomy (NCBI): domain Eukaryota; kingdom Metazoa; phylum Bryozoa; class Gymnolaemata; order Cheilostomatida; family Watersiporidae; genus Watersipora; species Watersipora subatra. Next base: position 24,346,559 of record NC_088710.1, read on the forward strand.
ACATGTTACTCTTTTTATTCGATACAATGAAGAAAATGAATGCATAAAAAAATATATATATACGGAAAGATATGTTAGAAGTTGCTGCATGTGGATAATATGTAGGTATAGCAGAACATGAAGAACGTAGCATGACATAGCAATAACATAATTTTAATTCAAGGCAAGCATGACATAACAATAACACAATGTTAATTCAACGCAACACTTGCGGATAGACCACATTTTTGGTTTTCCGTCGGGTTTATGAACAGACAGTTTTCGGCTTGCGCCTACTTTTGAGCTGGTCAGCCGGTCATGGCTAAAACAGAGTGACAGTAAGTCAATACCAGCTGCTTTCTTTCTTGTCACCGTCGCCTACCGCAACGCTCGGAGTACCCGCGCAAGCTCTGTAGTAGCTGTAGTATTCGTAGCTGGAAAAAAATAAAAGTAACTCAGCTGCAAACAAGAAATGAACATGTTTACTATTACCAACAGTGGCAAATGCAACGTTTTTAAGTAGTGGATATGTGGCAATTCATAGAGAATACAACATTTAATGAGAAGAACTTACTTTTCTGAAGTAGAAGTTTAGTAGGTAAAACAAAGGAGCAGTACTTGTGCAAGTTCTGTAGTAGCTGTAGTTCTGTAGTACTCGTAGCTGAAAAAAATACGACAACTGTGTAGGTGGCCAGAAATGACAAATGTTCACGTGACTGTCCATTGGCAGTAAATAGTAATTTACTACTCATTTACTAATTAAATTTACTACTGATTAATTTATTTAACGAGTAGCAAATTTTATTTAATTTTATTGATTTATTTACTACTCATATTAATTCAGTTGGATGTGTACGACCAAATCGAAAAAAGGAAATACTGCTGTATAATTTATTACTCATATTAATTCAGTTCGCTTCGTACGACCGAATCGCAAAAAGGAAAGACTGCTCTGTAAGGTAGACTAACACACACACGCGCACACATACACACACGCGCACACATGCGCACACACGCGCGCACACGCATACAAGTACACGCACACACACACTCGCGCACACACAAACACACACGCCCAAACACACACACACGCAAATTTTGCCATTTTTATATTAGATTGTAATTAAAATATGGTAGAAAAAGTAGCCTTAAAACTAAAATAAATTATCTATCAACAATTCCAGATACAAACGAACAAGACTATATAATCATGTTTGTTAGTCTTGTTTTAGTGTAACCAATGCTTTACTACATTAATCTGAAGTTATTCCAGTCCATCTTTAGATTGTGATGGCAAAGGGTGTTCTTGCATTCAACAAGTCAGATGAGAGTACAATAATTTTAGACTTGAAATGTGAAGATGCATTTATACTAACAGATGAGAACTGTTAAAGAACACAGAGCACAAAGTAAAGACTCGAGGTTGATGTATCACATCGGTGTATCTTGCTAGATACATGAAATAGTTCCTGTAATAATTTTATTTTCCTATCACTGTTTGTGGTCACTCCATACTATAGTAATATTCACAACTCATTAAAGTTTTTGGGAATCATGACTTTTCAGAATAGGCAAAGCCAAATGCAAGAGTGCACAATTACACTACTTTTGAAAATATATCAAAAATAGCTTCTTATCCAATGGCTATATAACTTTCCGTCTTATATAGCTGCACATTTGTTTTGCATATTATAAAAATGCACAAGTATATTACATTTAGGGTTGTGCTAAACGACGGTTACTTTACAGGGTTTTTTCTTTATTTATTCTAAATGCATTCAAATTTATAAAAAGAGTTTTTGTGTGGAATATCGATGTGGTAAGTTAATTAAAAAATCTCATGTAGCCAAAAATACTAACTTTGATTTATTTATTTAAAAACAACAACAAAGTGCCAGCTCATGACTATGGTTTAGTTCCTAGTTAATCAGTTTTTGATGATGCGATGCTGTGCACGAACAGCTCTGCAGGTGAGTGAGAAACATTACTAATGCCATCGCATATTGTTGTAAAGCTTTGAGAAATGCAAAGTCTAGATATTTACTATAAAATTGAAAATTATACGGGAATATTTTGTAAGTTTCAGTTGATCTAGAAGTATGGTAGCAGCCTACAATTTCTATTTCCCAATTTAAAATTGTTTGAATTACCGCATACACTGGTATAAAAATACAAAGTAAATCACTTTTAAACACTTGAATACTTATATAAAAAGCTAAAGGAAACACATTGAAATTCAGTGGCAGCATGAAGGTGAAGGTGAAACAGCCGTAGCCTTTTAATCTTTTTCAACTTTTAAAGTCATGTATATTTTAAATCACAATAAAACAACCCCAAAATTTGGAACTAAGGGTTTGGAATCAAATCAGTACTACTCTCAGTCTAACATGCTCATTACAATATATAAATAATGTGAGAGCAAGCTTTTTGAAGTTGTTTCCTTATTAATGTACATGTGGTCATGGCTCTCGGATATTCCAAGTTTGCTATACTCAAAAATCTAATGGGCTAAGTAGTTAGTAAATAAAAGTACTTTTAACCCACTAAAGATATCTAAATTTTATTTTGCACTGTTTCTAAATTTAAAACTATTTTTCCAACTTTCAATAACAAAAACTACAGTTAAGTGAAGAATAGTTGTAGATCTACTGCAAATTGCAGCGTACAAGCTGACACAGTGTAAAGGCTGAAGTCAAAAGTTGCGTTTAAAAATTTTTGTTTGACACGCATCTGTTACAAAACCTTATCTGACTCCAACTGTTTGGTTGTTAATACAGGTAGTTCATTCAGGATCATAGGTGGCAAAGAGTAGGAAAAAAATAGACCAATTATAGTGGGTGTATCAAATAGATTACCGAGATGTCGGCTAGTAAGCAAATGCTACGGAAAAGAGCGTCAAGTTTGAGAAGAAGAAAAGCACATGCCAGAAAAGAATCTTAATGATGACCATTTGAATGGTGAGTAATGGAATTTTGTGTTTGATTCATCTCATGTTGAGTATAATTACTAGTATGTTACTATTTCATAAATAAATTCCTATATCACATATCATGTAATTTTGATTTGCGACAGTTAGGATTCAGCAACTCTGATAGATGGCAACGACTTGCGTTTAAAAAACACTGTTGTATTCAGGGGTTGCTAATGCATAGCCTAAACACATACATGCAGTTTTACATACATGTATAAGCACTGTGAAAATAGCCAAGGTAAAAATCCAAGGCTAAGGTCATTGGAACCAACATAGTCTTTTCTAATATGTTGATCATACGGTTTGTAATTTTTTGCGTTCTTTGCATCCGGGTTGCCTTGTCACTGGCATCTCACTTGCGAGTCTGTTTTTGTGGTTTAAAGGCTAATTGCCACTTTCTCTATTCTGCTAGCATCTTGCTCTGTCACTTAGACTTTTTGGGTTTCTCCCCCCTGCCACTATTAACACAGTAGTAGAAAGTTTAATGAGGAATTTGTTGGTTTTTGTGAAGCCAATATGTAAAAGATCCTACTACTCGCACTCGTAGAAAAAATTACATTTCATTAGTAAAAATTATTTACTTCTTCATTTGAAACCGGCCACTTGTTTGATTAATACAATTATATACTTTGGTAAATACTTTGCTACAGCGTCGAGCAATCATTAAAAGTACAACTGTCCACTTTGAGGCTTTTCTGTAAGCTTTTCTTCTGTGGTCCTGCCAGATTTTTCTTATAGTTTTAGCTTCTCTTATTTTTTCTCGGAAGGCTTCAGGCTTCTCTTTGGCTAGCTAGTGTCAGGTCAGCCTCTTGTTTAGCAAGGTCTGTCTATCTTTCTCTCGGTTCACTAGGGTCGAGTCCTCTCTCATTTTTCATCCTCTTGCTAACTGGTTAGGGCTAAAGCCAGCTAAAGGGAGGCCGGTCTACCGGCCAATTGGCCAATAGGGCTGAGGCCGTCTGGTCGCTCAAATGTAGGTATCTGGCCAAATACTTACATTTATATTGGACTGAATAGCATCTCAATTTTTTCTTTGACTGACTATTATAAAGTCATAAAATGTTGCAATTTGTGCAAAATATATACTTCAAATATTTCTGTGACCAATACTGCTAAAGTCATTGTCTTGTACTACCCTGTATAGCTATATAGTCTATTATCTTGTAATTATCCAGAATAGTTATAGTTTGTTATTCTGTCTTATTTTGCATAGCTGTTACTATCATGAGTTCAGTTGTTGTTTAGTCAGGCAAACATGTACATGTACACATCCTGAACTCTCACCTGTCTCATATATTGCAATGACTAATACATTCTGTTGTAGCATCTCAATTTTAACTGAGGCAGTCATTAAATATGGCTATATTTATTCTTAAGCCCACTTGCTCTGCTGGTCGACACTGCAGTATCTCATTGGTTTGCAAAGATTTGCTTCCCAGTCCAAATGTACAAGCTAAAAGTAATCAAAGAAGAAAATAAAGTTGCATGTGCCTACTTCATCAACACCTTCACACAGAAGCTTTGCTGTGCAAAAAGCATAAAGTGCTTGTCAATTACTCACTTTTCACAAAATAATGTCTTATTGCCTATTGATGTACTTTTAGAGTATTTGCCCTTGATGTTTTTATTTTTTTCATTATTGATTATACTTATTTAATTCTATATCTGACTTTTGTTGAGGGGTTAGGCATAGTGTCAGTTTGTAAAAGAGATCAGCTGAGTGCATTGGATTAGGTTTCAGAGTAATTATTCCCGGCTAACAAAGTATCAAATAACTCAGGTAAAGCAAGCAAAAAGGGTATCAACGGTAAAAAAACTGAACACATCAGCTACATTGAATATTCCCACCTAAATTATATTTTTTTCAAAAAGTTGTCAAATTAGCACTGTATGTACACAAGAGTAATTTTTATCCCACGACCAAAGATGAGCGAAGCGAGTGTTTGGGAGCTTAATGATAAATGCATATGCGCACACAACCCCCGAAAAAATTATCCGTCAATGCCCGTAACCAAACCCTTGTACCGAATTTCCATCAAAAATGTAACCATTTTTGTGTAGAGACGTTCAAGTATAATAATGATACAAACCACATATAAACCTATTTAACCCTTTCGCGGGCAGAGCGATGTTTTTGTCGCTTTGCGATACGGCTGCTAATGGGCAGTGCGACGTTTTTGTCGTTTCGGTAACGTATTTTATTATTGCAGTTTCTGGTTAGCTAAATGCCGGTTTTTGTTACTTTTTTTACCAATAGCAAGCTACGATATTGTAGCTTCGGTTAGCCTCAAAAATTTACTTTAAGGCTGAAAAAACGATCGTTTTTAGCAGTGATGAATAAATAAACTTTCAAAAAAAATTAGAAAAATGTTCTAAATAATTTATCAATTTTTATTTTTCTTGCTTTGGTTTTAGCTTTTATTTACCGATTTTTTTGAGAGTTTGACTTTAGTTTACCGTCATGGCGACTTCTAAAAGAACCTCCCGAGATTATTCTAATAAAGCAAGTACTAGTACCGAAATTGCTAAGAGATTCAGAGCTGACAGTGACTTTTTAGATTTAGTAGCAAGAGATGACAGTGAATCAGGTTTGAATTGTGATTGGAATGACTTTACATCTGGAAGTGACAGTGATGAAAAGGCTGGTAGCAATAATGATGAGGATGTGAGTAGGAGTGATGCCAGTGCCTGGAAGAATATAACCAACATAAACAGAGATAAATCTCCTACAATTCAGCAGTTTATAGCAGTGACAGGCCCAGTATTTACTCCAGTAGATGCTCAACTATTAGAGTATTTTGAAAAGTCTTTTGAGCCTGTCAATCCAGGAAGTACATTTTTGTGGGAGCTCTTTGTTGCACGAATAAGTACATGGTGCAAAGACTGTGATGTGGGCCTTTGTAAAGGAGAATGCTTTCGAAAATATCATTCGTAAATAGACAATTATTAGGAAAAGCATATATTTTATGTTATACATTTTTATTTGTTTATAATATATATATGCCTATGGACATATACATGTATACTTATGCACCGTTAAACATAGATATATGCACAGAATAACACACAGAAAAGTGTATAAACCTTTTAAAAAAATTGATTTTTTGGAAAATTAATTCGCCCATGGGAGTCTGAATTAGTTTTGAAAATTCGCCCACGAAAGGGCTAAGTGTGTTACAAAATCTTTGAAAAGTTGAGACAATATCCTCAAACTTACCCATCTGATCGAATAATACATAACTAAACAGAATAATCATGCCTAAAATTGCCATAAAAGCCTGACAAAACTTTTTTAATCAAAATTAAGACCGGCAAACAAAACGCCAATAAAGCTGTGTGACAGATAGTAGAACTATCAAGCCGTGCACATTTCACGAGAAAAACGTGCACATTTCACCAGTCTATGGCATTTTTCAATTTCTGAAGGTTTCTGTAATTAACGTAGAAGTACTGAAAGGTAATCGTTTTTTGCTGATTTTATTATTTGATTTAATGGTTCAATGTTATAAGATTATTATAAGATTTAATTATAAGAATAATCATTTGAATTTACAAAGTCCAAGTATATAGTGGTCGATGGTTAATTCAAAAATCTAAATCTTATAAATTCAGAAATCTAAATAAATATCACAACTTCTTAATATTTTATTGCATTGTCCAATTGCCGAAGGTTTCTATAATTAATATAGATCGTTTGAGACGTAGACCGATTCACAGGTACAAAAATTTGGTACACAGTTTATTAGCCTATGTTTTTTGTCCAATTACCTGAACATTGCATTAAATCATTTAGAACATTAGCCAAATTTCTTTACATCTTTTTTACAAGCTCAGGCCCAAACTACAATGACCTTTTGTGACAAGAATATTTCTTTATTTTACTCTAGTTTGCATAAAACTTCCAGACGGGTGAATTCTAATGCTTACTCTCTATTACAGATTGCTGTCAACACCGTTCTACATTCAACACAACCAACTTTCAAACTGTGTATATTACACAGTTTATATTACCCGGCAGCTTGCTGTTTTACTTTTAATTTTACAATTCAGAGATATAATCAGCATATTTCATTAATGCTGTTTTTAGTTAAATTACGTACAGTAGGTTAGGCCTACAGCTTTAATTAATATTTTTTTATTGTTGTAAAACATAGGTTTGAGACAGTAGTAGATTAGGTCTGATTTGTATACAACCTTTTGTTTTGCATAATTGACTTTTTGAATTTTATTTCAAAACAACTTGACAACTACCATAGACATACAACCATCTGGAACACCACGACGTCGCAGTAGTCGTCCTCGTGTCTCTCAATTATTACGGAGGAGGAAAAATAGAAAGTCCACACAGCAATCATCAACATAAAATGCTAATGTTCAACAACACGCTACTCAAAATAATAACAACAACAATTCATCTGAATCAGAGAATTATTTAATAGATGAGGTAGGCGATGTAGTGTAAATGACATGGACTTGGCAGCCCCTCTGTTTCCAGATGATAATCATGATTTTATGGACATCGTTGACCATGAAAGTCTTGCGCCAAATATTGCACAAAACAATATTGCTCTTCTCAATGCTGCTTTTTTCCATCACATTCCTTATTTTTAATCTCTAGAGTGTCCTGATTTTTAAAAACTGCGTAACATATTTCTAGGCAGACTTGACAACAACATATCACAGCTCACACGTACTGGGTGTACCCTTATACACTTACATGTATGTATAATTTAGACTGTGTGACCTTTAACAAAACACTTTACTTATCTAACTTATCTATATTAGTTGAAATTGTTAGTTGCACCTTTTTGGAGTCATGCTCCCTCAAATTTATTTTATTTCATCTCGAACCACTCTCATTTAAACTATACCGCAGTCAATTTCTGCTGACAACAACTTTTTCAACAACCAGCAGTACCATTTCCTTTTTCAATTATTAATTTGGTTGTAGGCTGTATGACAGGGGATTTTCTAATATATCTATAATTATTGTGCCTTTGAGAAATGAATATAACTATGCCTAAACTATTACTATATTTTGTTTATTAGTAACTACATCGGTAAATAAATTGGATAAAATAAGGAACACTAATATTGGGAAGCAATATTTGGGATTGCCGATTACTTTGTTGGTTTCTTCAATCTGCATAACAAGTTATATAATCAGCTAGCAAGGTTAGGAGAATATTAAATCATTAAAGTTTCACTGTCACTATTAATTATCTCATGAACTCAGTGTTCAGGAAGTATGCTATTTAGAGCAAACAACACAAGCTAGTTCTGCTCCTTCTATGTAAGGTGGGCAATATCTAAGCTGGTTGCAGCTTCCTTGAACAAAATAGAACAACGCTCCATCGGTGTTAGCATGTGATCCAGTTAAGGCTTCTGGTTCGTTGTCCATGCAGACATAATTGTAGCCTCTTTTGTGACTGGGGTGTCCAGACATCAGATATCCTTCATACTCCTAAACAAAAACGAGCTTAGTTTTTATATTTAATAACCAGTCACATTTCTATAATTACTGACTTAATTACATGTTTATTTATATTAATGCCAATCTTCTTCTATTTTCTTTCTGATTCGGATTTTTTAATTCCATCGGGAGTTGTCTACTTATTTTTAAAATAAAAATGAGAAAACGACTTTTTATTATGGTAGTATGATAATAATTACATTCAAGCTAAAAACCTCTTGTGTCATAATGAGCATCTAAAAGAACTTGCTGCAAAAATACTGTATAGTGCTATATTATCCTGTGTATGACGTTAGCAAATATTTACTTCCTTGCTAATGTACATGATACAGCTTATATGTAATATGTAATAGGACACAGGAACCCACCAAATTTTTAAAACCAAATCTCTGTTTTGAAACTGTCCTTTCTAATATCAGCCTATGCGCAATATAGGCTTATATAGGAGGATATATGGTAATTCACCTTATTCCAAGATGATGGACAAGTCCTTTTAGCAGGTATCATAATTGTTGTAGATCTGCTAGGGAGGTAGCATCTGGAACATGGTACATTCTGGTCATGCATTTGACTGGGAAATATATTGGAGCCGGTCTGGTACTCTGATCCATATATGTAATTACCCGTGTCACCAGCTAAATATGAGTTATACTCTGGCTCTGTTGGTAGACATGTATAGACCGATGAGCCTCCTTCATTGCTATAGTGTTGTCCCGCTGCTAGCCCTGTAGGATACATCAAGAAATCAGGATATCTAAGTGAATGCCATATTATCCAGCACTTGAAATAACTGATGACACAAACAATATATTCTATTTATTCAGAAAATTAATGATAATTTAAATGAATGGCTAGTCACTCTCTTTGCTTGATAAAGTGAGCTGCAATGAACTAGAATGTAGTATATATTTTCCGTAACCAACCTGTGTAGAGGAGCTCTGAGGAGTTACCACATGATTTTCTGCCCCATCTGATGTATGAACTTCCTCCTCCAGAAGGTGGTTGTATGTCAGCTACAAAATTATCAAGTTCCAGGTTAAAAAAGTTTCCAACTTTGTTAATAAAATTTCCACAATACAAAGTTCCTAATGTTAATAGAAGTAAAGCCTAATTGTCAACATTTTTTATCACAGATCTACGTCTCATACTTTTCCAGTTAGCACCGAAATGTTTTTTACAAAATAGGAAGTAGAGAATTCATCGGTTTTTTACCAAAGATCACCTATATTATCTACCAAGAGAAAAATTTCTGCTGCTTTTAAAATAGTGCTTTTATTAACGTTCAGATTCTACTCGATACCAAATCTTCAATCTTTTAGGCAAAAGAGAAACTCAACTAACCATTCGAAGAGAGTTCACTCCTCTCCTCATCTGCTTGCAGTTGTTCTTCAATTTCTTCCAACTTTCTGTTGTTTCTTTGGAGGAGACTCAGCAATCCATGAGCAATAGTTTGGTTAAACTCTTGTAGGAGTTCTTCCGAAAATAATAACGGCGTTTCTTATCACAGGAAATAGTATAAAGCTTTGTGGTGCAATACTCATTTTTATCATTCTAATATTTTACTCCAGACTAATATGAACTGTTTTACCTTTCATGGATGTCAAGTGTTTTTAAAAAAATGATTTTCAACCTGCTAAATATCGGAAACATACCATTATCAGCGTGCCCGTCAGATGATCGTGCTACAACAGACTTGGTCTGGTTTACCAATTTTCCAACCCTCCCTCTAAGGTCAGTCAGATCTGAAACTTCACAATCTCTAGCATCTCTACCATCTCTACCATCCCTCCCATCTCTTCCTGGAGGTCCTCTTAGGTATGGAAAATGCCCTGCTGGTAAAATATGCAACAAAGGTTTTTGGTATCATTTTTGATACTGTAGTTTTTTATGAAATTAAAATAATTTGAAAATGCTTCAGGTTAAAACAATTTAAAACTAGAGGACTTTTTGGAAAAACTTTTAGGAATGCTTGGTGAGTATTTAATCAATACAGAACAAACTAGCACTAAAGTAAGAAAAGGATGAAATTAAAGTTTTCAAAGACTTTCTTATGTCTGTCAACACAACTTTTATCAACTGTGCAAACAAGTTCTTAAGCAACTCTACTGATGTCACAAACATGTGTACATTCAAAACTCACTGCATATCTAGCTCTGATTCAACATGTCATGACATCATCAAGTCCTAATTGATTGCAAGTCTTGGTTTAGTTACGACATTTACCACTCAATGCTTTTTAAGTTTATTTGTGTTGGTGAGTTTTGCTCTTCTGACCAACACTGATTTTGCTAGTAAAGTTTATATGTTTAATAAAGCTTCATTATAGTTAAACTTAATTTAAACTAAATTTTAAACTTTTATATCTATTCAATATTTTGAGCAGATGAAGCGCGTAACCAATTTGTCAGGTGCACAGGCCTAAAGTAGTGTCAGTTTATGATATACCAAAGTCATTTAATAACTCCTTTCATGCGCCACTCTAAGCTTCTTATCAATCAATTGAGAGTTATCTGATTATGTTAGTAGTGCATTGAGAAAACAACTTCTTTTTCATTATACTTTCAAGATAACAACAGTAATTAAATTTTTAAAAAAACATATATCTAGTGTAGAGCTAGGTCACTGAACAAATTCACTGCTTACGCAATGCAGTGTGTGGCTCTACATATTGAATGAAGCTAGCAAGCTGATAACTTCTTTGTTTAAGATATTGTTTTATTACATAAACTGAAAAAAGATCTATGAAAACATTACTTTAGTGATTGTAAAATTTTACTAACTTACCTGATGATAATTGATTTTGCAAACCATCACCGACATCTTCGTCTTCTGATGATCTTTTCTGTATACTATGCTCCATATCGTTTGGAGACATCCTTGAGACCTAGATATAAATTTTCAAATATTACAATCATATAAACCTCGGTTTCTGAAATGTCTTCTCATCATTTATTTTTTGATCAAATATTTAACATTTTATCTGACATCCTTTCCTAATTTTTTTCCTTTAAACCAAGATTTAGGCTAGAGAAGAATCTATGCTAGGCATAAGTGTATGTCCACTGTCCATATTATAGAGAGTGTACCTTAATTGGGCATCATTTTCTTACGTTGCGTTATATAGAGTTGTAGGTTTTTGGTCATTTATATGTAGCTGCACTTTTAGACATTCAAATATGGTGAAAAACACTAGTTTTCAAATAAACACATACTCTCATGTGAACATTCAGAGGTTTATAGCAAAGTAAAAGTAATTAGGCTCTGCTGTACACTTCTAATTGTACCAGTTAGGAATACACTTTTCTTAATTTGACGGTTAATAAGTTCAATTGTAGTTAATCTAATGTACCTATTTAATAACTTCTCACCTGTATTCCATTTCCTTCTAGGTGATCCAGTCTACTGGTTAAATGATCAACATCCTTCTTTAACAACTGGTAACTTATTTGAGAGTAGACAGACACAACCAGAGCAGATATTGCTATAACAGCACTCAATATCTGGATGACATCATTTCGCTTCTGTTGCTTGACTATGTAGCTTTTTTCCATAATTTATTCTAAAATTGGCAAAAATACTCACAGGTAAAAGACCTCAAATAACAAATTATACTCAGATTGCTGGATTTACTGCTCACCATATTATATGTAAAATTTCAATCATACGGTAATAACCTAATGATAAGGTATACCAGACAATCAAGTTCTCATACAATAATTTATTACCAATCTTTTTCTCCAATTTTTTTAACAAAAGCTACTTTTATTACATCAAAATTGTATAATTGTATAATTACTTAACTGAATAAGTTTCAGTTTTTAGAGTAACCTGAACACCTAAGTAGAATCAAAGACTAGTTGTATATGTAATACTCTTGCCTTAGGCAGCAGCACCTTCTGGTTACTGGTATTCATGTCTAGCTGCTTTTATACTTCTGCAGAGCATCTGCATCCGTTTATGGAAAATTGGGTCAAGTAATGTTTTACATCCTCATATTGTTGAAATATTACACCATACATGGGTTAATGATTCACCCATTTTGTTAGCAAGTGCATTGTATCAGTTCTGACAGCTGTCTATCCTAGATCATCTGCAAAAGTCATTAATAAAAAGTTAAATTTAAGTATGTAAACACTTCATTTCATTGAAACAAATGTAATTTTAAGCTTACAATGTCAGTGCTTCCAACCTCCACCAACACCAAACTTTATTAAACTATTGTTGAAGTTTTTTTTCAAGTATCCTCTGGTGTGTATTGGGTGTTAGCTAATTTACTGTTTAATATGCGCAAAACAAATCATAAATAAAATATTTCTTCAGGTAGACCTTAATATTGTCTGCTGAAGATCAATGGTTTTAACTGAGTTCAACATATATCATTAACTTATACTTGATGGCTGTAAAGTACTTGAAAGTGATAAAACTTTAGCAACACACAATACTTCATTAATTACATGGTAAAATGTGTGGCAATTTTTTCACTCATGTATGTTTGCAGTATTTTTTAGGGAATTGACAAAAACATTCTTTTAAGACAATTTTTTTTTTTACACACATTTCTGTTTTAAAAAGCGTTCGCTTTGCAAGTTTATAGATATTGCTAGTTGTCTTTTCTTCCAGTCACTAAAATTGGCAGAGACCGCTTATGACTTTGCATCATCTCTAGAGTCAAAGAAAATTTGTGGTTACATATCCTGATCTTCTGTAGGCCCTGGATCATTGTGCATCACTAACCCAATGCATAAATCAATTTGTTATTCTTTTTTATACAAAATAATTTCTAGGAAAGCTTCAATGAATAACGATTAAGCGTTTATGACAGAAGATTCCATCACAGTCCTGGACAGCCATCATCAGATCTTGCCACTTCATGAATGCCTGAGATACAGATAATATAAAAGTTTTAATAGAAAAGACACTTCTCAATAAACTGGTCTAGCAGAAAAAATTAAGCCATGACTGGTATGGTTGAAAGGGTCCTGTTATAAATATTGCAGCATAATTCACCAGATATTTTATGAAACCATTTTGCAGTTCATCTTCCCATTGTACGGAAATAACAACTATTTAACCTAGACCTAGTTACCCTTGTCTCTTATCTCTACCAGTGTCATAACAGGCTATCACATACATCTATGTCTCAACTTGAAATCAAAAGTACTGATTGTCAAAAGGTCGGCGCTCGTAGAATAGGCAGCATATACTTCCTTTTTAATTACAGAAACATGCAGGAGTATATCATGCATTGAATAAAGCAATGTTTAGCAAGTCAATAAATATGTAGTAATAGAAAGTAGATGTGGTATTTATGAAAGAATAAAACATTAATGATTACAAAAAGTAATACTTTTCCAAGGTATTTGAATAATCCAACAGCAATGGAAGATGATGCATAGAATAGCTGCGTAAATTGAAATTGTTAGAGGTTGTTTGAGGTCTCTAACATTCCTACATTGTATTTGATTATTTCAGATAACATTGTCCCACGACCAAACGAGCGGAGCGAATGTTTGAGAGTTTTTATGATAAATGCATGTGCACACAACTTACGAAAATTATTCATCAACAACGTTGCAAACCCTTGTACCAAAATCTTGTACCATCAACAACTTTAACCGTTTTTCTGTGTAGTCGTTTAAGTATAATAACGATACAAACAAATATAAACCTACATTATATGTGTTTGTATCGTTTTATTATACAAACACATATATACCTACCAACATATTAAATATATTACCAAGTCTTTGAAAAGTGTCGGCAGTATTATAAAACTTACCCATGTGAACGGATTATACACAAATTGACAGAATAATTTGGCTGAAAACCGTTATTAAAACTTGGTAAGCTTCACTTTTATCAAAATTAAGACTGGCAAACGAAACGCCGAGCGACAGAGAATAGAACCATTAAGTCGAGCGCACTTCACAAAAAATAATGTCCACATTTCACCAGTCTATAGCATTGTCGCATTGCCAAAGGTTTCTGTAATTAACGTAAAAGTACTGAAATATAATCGTTTCTTTTTTGCCTATTTTAAAGTAACTGACATTTTAGACACTTTTGAGTACTTTGGTATTCTAACTGATGTCCAACGCAGTGAAAGTAAAGGAAATGATGATGATATTTTTTGTATTCTGATTCTTATGAGATTAGTACAATAATTAATTATAAGTTTGGATGACTATTGAAGTTTTATAGTCACATTAACAACATCGATGATGGGCAATATGTTACTGTTATTACTTTTTCTAAATAGTTTTGTTAAATAGATTCTCTAAAAATCTATATAAATATCACAACTTTGTGATATTGTTAGCTATGACGTTTTAAAATGTAAAGAAAGTTGTGCATTGGTTTTCTATTATTACTGTATTACTATACTAATAATATTGGTTATTCTAATAATATCGGTGCATTTTACTTCTATTATTGCATTGCTCCCATTTCAGGGAAGAGATATAAACATATAATCCTTTCTTTTCATTATTGCTGCTTGCTGTACGTAATAACACCCAGCACATTACAGCTACCATTGCAGTTATCCTATTGCACCACAGTGCCATTTTACTTGTAATATTGCATTTCTCAACCACCAGTACCCTTTCTTTTTTCCAATATCACTTTGGTCGTGGGCTGTATGACAGGGGACTTTCTTGTAAAAATGATACCTACTCATTAAGAAAAGGATGGATTCTGCTGTTTTTGGTTTAAGACTAAAGCAAATAGTTTTAGCTAGAAAAGCCTTGACTTAGTCACTTTTTAAATTTATAAAATGCATGACATTAGAGAATAATTCCTTATTTGATATTATATTCAAGACCAAACAAATATGGCTGACAATATGGCCTGTATTAGAAAACCTTTTTTAACGTTTGTTTGTATCATTGTCTGTCATAAAAATAATCATCACAAATATGTTCTCACAAAGTGTTATATAACAGCTCTATGCCAATGTAAAACTTGAGGAAAAATGGCCTACCAAATTCTATCAAACTAACATATTCAGTACATCAGTAGCACTTGCTTGTAAAGCTTACTTACTCTGTGTATTAGTCTACCAACTTATAGAGCTAACTTACTCTATATATTACCACTACTGACTTACTGAACTAACTTATTCTATATATTAGTAGTACTGACTTACAGAACTAACTTACTCTATATATTAGTGTTACTGATTTATAGAACTAACTTACTCCATATAGTAGTACTACTTACTTATAGAACTAACTTAGTCTATATATTAGAACTAGTGACTTATATAACTAACTTAGTCTATATATTAGTACTACTGACTTATCAAACTAACTTACTCTATAAATTAGTAGTGCTAGCCCTATGGCAAATATTGAAGCTGAAAAAACTATGTTGCCACTTTATTACCAAATTTATACACAAGTATTTACAGAAATTGCATATTTATATTTTTGCAATCTACTTTTCCAATCTATGACATTTGCATTAATTTTTGTGGCAGACTATTCTTCACCATATACAGAAAATGAACCTGTTTTTGACAATTGATTTATGGTCATAGCAATCTACCCAATTTACCAATTAACCGTAATGCTTGCATTTATACTGAGCCATTATAGGATATAGTTATTAGTAAGGTATTGTGTTGAAACTGATCACTTGAAGTTCTGGACCTTGGCAACATGAGTTAAGATATTTATATTTAGGTTTTTTTTATTTCTGTCTCCAAGGGGCAATATTTACAAAATATGCTGTAATGTCTCACAGTTATGGATAATGCAATGACATGAGTTTTTATCTTATTTTTGTGCTTCAATAGAAAAATTCAGAACCAAAAAACCAATTCAAACTTATTCTATGACTATCAATATCTGTTACAACTATGTTGTTTTATTTAACTAAATTATTCGTTTCTGCTACACACAGACAAGTGCTGTGCTGTGTAGCTTATTCCAGCTTTTGGCGTTTAGCTATTCAGTGTAAAGTTAAATTAAACTGCGATTTTTGTGAAGTTTAAAAATAGTTGAAGTGAAAAGTTGTTGTAAAACTGCTCTAATGAAATGTCATCAGCAAGTTTCACCATTGAGCTGGTGTCGGAATCTTCTTTTTCATTCATTTTCAGATGAGCTTTACATGTAGTTTCTCAAAATTGTCTCTGTAGATCTCTTTATTGTGTTTTTTGTTTTGTTACGCTCAGACCTTCGTGCGTTTTTTTTGACATATACATCAGTCTCTTTTCTTGTCCCTCGAAGTGTTTGCATGCCTCCCGCATAAAAGTCTCGCTCACACAGGGCCTGACCAATGTAATAATAAGTCATTATTATTTTTGATCATGTAAGCATAATAGTATCATTTACGAGATCAGTTCTCCCTTCAAAGTTACGAGCAAAAACACCTATATTCTATGTTCTTCAGTATTATATTATACTAGCTGAATGTCTGGCAATGCAATAATAAAATTACTACCTAATGAATTTGAGTAACTTAAGAGTAACTTAAGCTGACTATAATTAACTTATAAGCTAGTAAATCAACTTACTATAATAAGAGTAAGGCTACACATAATTATCTCTCATGCAATCAATTATGGTCTTCAAGATTGTTAGTACTAACCAATATAATTTTTGCGAGGATCTTACGAATGCATTATTCAACTGGTGTAATGAGTATGGCCAGAAGTATTCCACTGTATAGCAATGTAGCTCCCTAACCTAATGGTAAGCACACCTGTCTGCAAGCCTGGAAGTTCCAAGTTCAAGTCCATGGTAAAGTGGAGTTTCCCTTGTTATAGCTTTATCACCAAAACTAGATCCATGAATGACAGACCAACAAACAATGAAATTAAGATACATATAGATTTTTTACGTTATGTATTGTTCAGCTATAGAATATTAAATTGATTGGTATAATGCAGTGTAAAAAAACATAGCAAACCATACAAAATAAAATATTTTGTTTCAAACTATGTTGTGGTGTATGTATTTTAAATGCATTACATAACAATCTACTATATTATCCTAAATTACAATGTATATCGTATTATGCTGTATTAATACCCAGACAAACCGATGTGCTCTAAGAAGTTGATAGGCATAATACCTATTCTTACAATTATTCCGCAATACTAATGGGTTGTTGATTGGGGAGAAGGTGGCATGCTGCTAGGTAGAATGGGCCGCTACGCTGATAGTTGTGAGTTCAAATTTAACATGATAATGAAGTTTATGAAGTCAGCCATAGCATGGAACAGACGGCTGCAACTTTAATTCTAGTGAATATTATAGTGAAGAGCATCATAGAACTTATGTTGGATTATATCATATTACTGTGTATTATAATTACATTATTATATTGTAGTAGGCTATAATGTTTTATGTTACATCAAGGTATAATATGCTGCATTAAATGGTATTACATACATTACGGCAAATAATGATACCTTATAATATATACTAGAAATTCCCATTCTGCAGTGCAATAGGAAAACCACAATGGTAGCCGCAATGGTAGCTGTAATTTACAGGGTGTTATTATGTACAACAAAAGGCAAAAATGAAAGAAAAAGATTACATGTTTATATCTCTCCCCTGCAATAGGAAAATATTTTAATCTTGCAAAATATTTTAATATTTTTGCAAGATATTAAAAATGGCTTGGCAGTGCCGCGATATTAGGCACAGCCGTAGTATCATCAACAAAATGTTTAGAAAAATAATAACAGTAACATATTGCACACCCTCGGTCACTATATACTTCAATCTTATAAATTTGAATGACTATTTTATAATAAAATCTTATAATAATCTTATCAAATCGAATAATTATTCTTATAATTAAATGTTTTTGAAAAAGATTAAAAATGGCTTGGCAGTTCCGCAATACTGGGCACATAAAGATATTACTGATCATGTAGACCCAGACTTTCTCACTAGACATAAAGATATTACTGATCATGTAGACACAGACTTTCTCACTAGACATAAAAATATTACTGATCATGTAGATACAGACTTTCTCACTAGACATAAAGATATTACTGATCTTGTAGACCCAGAATTTCTCACTATAGACATGAAGATATTACTGATCATGTAGACACAGACTTTCTCACTATAGACATAAAGATATTACTGATCATGTAGACACAGACTTTCTCACTTAACATAAAGATATTACTGATCATGTAGACACAGACTTTCTCACTAGACATAAAGATATTACTGATCTTGTAGACACAGATTTTTAAAGTTAAAATAAACGGAAATTATTTAACTAGTAATTTTAACTTGTTCGCCGTTCAGCATACTACAAACTTTGACAAGAACTTCATGTAAACGTTAAAAGATGCATAGCAGACAACTCATGTTAAAATTATGTGACATAACATCATTTCTTTACACATGCAAATAGTGTAAGGAACTGGGGTAGTGTTAATAGAATTTGTGTTGTTTAATTTAATCAGACAGTACCCTTAATAACGTCATTTTAAAATGTGTATTTAACCAGTTTGTATAAATGACAGTACAGCTACTGGGGTTATCTTCTTTTATCCATGCCATTCATTAAATAGATGTGCTTAGCTGTTACTAATGACACTTTATGTCTATGCGTAATAATTACAAACTGTTATTTATGTAAATGCTCAGTTATTACTATTTACTCTTTACTTATTTGACTCCGAGGTTTGCCTACCTGATACTGTTCATAATTAGGTTTTATTTGCTCAAGTTTAACAAACATGAGGACTTACTGTTGTACAGAGTATGTAATACAGATATAAATATACATATATAAGTGACTGTATAACATATGCAGTAGACACTTCTATATTGTATTCTAAAAGTAAAAAGAATAAAGTAACGAAATATGCAGAGTTTTGGCTATGCACTAAATAATTTTTTTTATAAAACTTAAAGTTTCAAGTGGGGGGCACCGTCTCAAATTCGATTTGAGTTGTTACATATTTCGTAACATTCGTGAGAAATATATCGATTCTAAATACTTGTTACATCTATTATATAGACCACTTCCATGACATTTTAGTTCATCGTGACAGATCGTCAGATATGTCAACAAAACAGAGAGTAACTAACTGAAGAATTGTTAATAAATACTTAAAGGCCATCGATTGGTGCAGGTGTTACAGCTTTGATCTTCGAATCTAAATGTCACGACTTGGGAGTATCATTGAAAGCTATTTTTAGTTTAACTTTGACTTTTGGATGTGAATAGATGACAAACAGGTAGATGCATCTCTTTTTATAGTGAAAATTGATTTTTTTTCCTCATTTTAGACCTATAAAACATTTTTCATTAGTTTAACTTAGCAGAATTGATTTAGCTGCTTAGAAAAAAATGAACAAGTTTTTTTGTAAATAGCCATAGAATATGTGCCATTCCCCATCGAACTATTGTAAAATTGGCACATCATTGACGAGAAACCCATCAAAATAGTTCAGAAAAAAAGACAAGTTGTTGATGCAAACTAATTATATGGAAGATAAAAAGATATATCAAAGAAGAAGAACAATTTGTTATCAATGACTCATTGGTGTTGACCTGATTATGTCAGTCCTAGCGGCTGCGGTGGCTAGGCATTTGTTTGAGAACCTTTATCTAGTTTTAGCAACATTGCGATCACATTTCCAGAAAAGCCATTCAGTTACACAAGCTATTCAATGCAATGTTTACAGATTTAGTTATATCTACAGTCATTGCTGACACGCATTGCTATGAAATCAGTCTAAAAGGAACAATCTCATCATGTGTCTGCCTTCAACATCAAGAAACGCTCTAGTACCACTACACTTTATTGCTATCAACTTGCCGCCTTAAAAATGACTAGTTAAGCCATTTAGCAAAGGTTACCTGTATGGGGTTATTGTTAGAGATGCAACTAGCGTGTAAGGTACTGAAGTTCAATCCTTCAAAGATGTAAATCTTTCAAGGCTTATTGTCGAAACAAATGTTATGATACATCTGTCTGTGAAGTGCAGTTGTGTCATTGTGTTTCTGAAAGATAAAATGCATATTGTCTATATTGTATATGTCTCTTTGTTGCTTTGAATTCTACTATTCAACTAAACACTTTATTTGCTAAAAATAAACTGCCCTTGTTGTATTCAGCAATCGTGATGAACCAGTATGATGCCACACAGAGAAATAGCAAGCAAAATTCACAGGCTATTGAGTGCAGCCAAGCCACATCATGACATCCCAACAGGACATCAAGTGCAGCCAAGCCACATCATGACATCCAAACAGCACATCAAGTGCAACTAAGCCACATCATGACATCCCAACCGGACCTCGAGAGCAACTAAGATACATCATGACATTCCATTTTTTTAAAGGAAATATAGTCAAATCAAGAAAATAAATGTGACACTGCTACAAGCAAAAACTGTTACAAACAAAACAGGGTCTTCAAAACAACAGCTAGTTTTTAAACACAAAGATTGCACGTATGCTGTGTATTTAATGGTCTAGCAAACTATAAGAAGATATAACCTATTACTGTCTACACAATACTTCACTATCTACAGGTTTCTAACACGACCTGGAATATTACTGGTGCCCCTGAAATCATAAGCAGTTGGGATCCTTAAATACGACCTAGCCTTGAATAGTTAAGTTTTTGTACAGGGTTTGTTACCTTCTCTGACCTTTCTGATAGGTATACCGAAGCAGTGAACGCGCTTTATGTCGTACCAGATCCAACTGAATTTGTGCCAAAACTAACAGCATTTGCTAGTCACTTTATGGCTATGTGTGGCGCTGGCTTGGACTTGCCTCTCTGACATAGTCTGTGCTGACTTCCACTCTCTCAAGTCTGATTGATTGGGCCTATTTGTCTCTCCGTTTATTTGCACATAAAAACTCTGATGTGTCTCAGCATGTTTTACTATCTCCCCTGACACTCATTGTCTATGACTAACCTTCATCCAAACCAAAGAGCCTGGCATAAACCTGGATACATTTGGCTGAGTAGATTTGTTTGCGCATAACCCTTGCTGTTTTCTAAATGCCTCTTCAATTTTAGCGAAGTAACATTCCGCATTTTCAACTGTTCTTTGCTGAAGCTAAAATGATTTCTGAGCTGTCTTTTTGTAAAAATAGGCGAGGTTCCAGTAAATCATTTCCAAGAGGTGTTGTTTCACGCACTCTGAGCACATTGTACAGTGTCTGTCCACTCTGTTTTGCTTTCACCAGGGATGATTATATGGTTTGTATTGTGCGCTCAGCTAGCTCATTAGACAGACTGATTTATGGGCTCACTGTGATCTGTTTTACATCTATCGAATGTAGATAGGACCTTAATTCAAAACTGCTGAATAATGATGCACTGTCCTTCACACATGACTCTGGTCAACAAAAGTTCAAAAACCATTTTCAGTATGCCAATGACTCTTTGGCAGTATATTGCTTTAGCTCAAAATAGCTGGGCAACTTTGAGTATCGATCAATACTCTGTAGGTAATCTGTGCTACCAGGTGGAATATGTCCATACTCAGTGTTTGCATTGGGTATTGTAGTATCTCATAGGGCTCAATTATTGTCTGACCATTTGCTGTCATGTTTTCAGCAGGCAGTACATGTAAGACATGAGTTATGAAGGTATCTCACGTCTTACATGTACATATAAGATGTGAGATACCTTCATAACTCACATCTTATATGTACATATAAGATGTGAGATATCTTCATAACTCACATCTTACTAGTACACATCAGATGTGAGATACTTTCATAACTCACATCTTATATGTACATATAAGATGTGAAATACATTCATAACTCACATCTTATAGAGTTATATGTGTTCAAGATATCTTGTTCAAGATATCTTGAACACATCTTATATGTACGTGTAAGATGTGAGTTATGAATGTATCTCACATCTTATATGCACATGTAAGATGTGAGTTCTGAAGGTATTTCACATCTTATATGTACATGTAAGATGTGAGATTCAAAGGTATCTCAAAGAAGAATTTATTAATCAATGACTCATCTGTGTTGACCTGATTCTGTCAGTCCTGTGGGGACTGCAACCACTAGGCATTTAATAGAGAATCATGGCTTCCTTATAGCAAAAAAATTTCCAGGAAAACCACTCATTTACACAAGCTATGCCATTTTCACTGATTTATTTATATTGACAGTCGTTGCTGACATGCATTGCTATAAAACTTGTCTCAAATCATAGATATAGTAAACCCTAGATATGCGAATAATCAAAACAAGTGAGGCCTATAATTAGCATGACGCAACGTCATGGTGATGTGCAAAGCGAATCAGCTGATCTATTAACTCCTATTGACTTGGCACTAAAAACTGCTCAATTTTTCCATAGTTTGTGCATCTGAGACTGCATATTTTATTGAAAATATGTAAAACTTATTTGCGGTAATACTTCAACTTACGAGTGCCCTAACGTACGAGAAACTTGAGGTACAAGCCAGCTTTTGAGCAAGTTTTAGCACTAAAATACGAGCCATGTTTGAAATACGAGCACATGAGACAGTTGCCAAGTATGTCGGAGGTGTTTTATGAGAACAGCATCACTCTGTATTTTTCAACTGCTCAGATTATACTTTTGTACCATGTTTTTTGTGCGCGATTTTCAGTGCAGAATTATGTGAATTAAAAGTACCGTGCGTAGACCGAAAGTTTGCCAGTAAAAGGATAGATAATGCAAAGAAAAAGCGAATGATAACAATTGATATTAAATGGAAAATTATTGAAAAATATGCAAAAGATGTATGCGTGATTGAGCTTGCTCAACAATATGACAGAAATACATCCACAATTATCAAACACAAGGATTATATTCAAGGCATTTAGTCTGCAAAAGGACTAACCATAGTTTCTAAACGATGCAGCGATCTTCACGACCACTGATGGAGAGACTGCTCAGGTTTTGGATAAAAGACAAACAATTGGCCGGTGACTGCGTAACTGAAACGATGCTACGTAAAATGGCCGGTGCTATCTATCAAGACTATAAAAAATAGACATTCGGACAAGTTGGCTAGCGGTCGTGCATTAACCCTTGGTGACAACAACTGTGTTCGTCCTGATCGCAACACGTTGAAAGGGCGACAAAGGCAACCGTCCTTAGATAGGTTTCTCTTAAAACGGTCGGCTGGTCGTGAGAACGAAACAAAAAAAAATTAGCTAACCAGCGAGAAACTTAAAACTATGAACGCCGAAGAAATTTTAATTACGTTAAGTTAAAGATGAAAGTTTGCTTTTAAATTTGCTTTTAATTTTGTCTTTTAAGACTTGGATAAAATCTAAATTTATCAAAGTCAACTGTTGTAATGGAGGATAACTTATCTCTCCCTCTCTGGCAAATGCTAGCGTTAGCCGCTATTGTATGTATTTAATTTTACATTTTAATTAATCACATTTCCTTGCATTATTTTTATTTGTTGCTTTTTGAAAGCATGTGGTAAGTTAGGACAACAACCAACATGTTCTTTCTGTTACAATATATTGTTTTGAGTGTTTTATTTGCATTTTCAGAGTATGAAAACCTATCAATATATATTTAATTGTTCTATATATAAATAAATTGCACCAACATGCGAGTAAATTGACCTACGAGCTCAGTCTCTGAACGCATTAAGCTCGTAAGTCGAAGTATGACTGTAATGACTTTGGATGAGAAAGGCAAGAATCTTACACACATGGTAATGAATAATACCAATGATTTAGAAGCTTTTATATTATTGATAATACAAAGAGTGACCAAATAGAAATTAAACTAATAACAAACTAATGAATCAAATGAGGTTTGGAAGGAGTTACGCTGGACCACTGTATTAAACACCCATTAGACATGACTGAAAATAACTAGACGAGATAGTTTTTGTCTAAGGTTGGTTGAACTAGATTCCTGCTTTGAAGCGGCATAGTGTTTTCTGATTTTAGTATAGCGATTTACTATAGTTTTGAGTAGACTGTTGGCATGCACTGTACATGTAAAACCTTGATGGAGGTTATGTAATAAGACATATATGTTACTGTCTGTGATGTTACTTGTTTAAAAGCTTTCTGTGTGATACCACAGCTCTCCATGTGTGAACGTAGGCACTTTTCTGCAGCAATTCATATTCGGCCTATCAATCTGGTCACCAATCCTCCTCTGTTTTTAACTGAGATTAGGGTTATGTCATCACTATTTCTACTTCCCACTACTTCGACATCGGTCAAGAACTTGATACGCTCATCACATTTGAGTTAGAAAAAAATCCTCATCACCGAACTCCTCATCTTCACCTTCCTCAGCTTTTGTCTCTTCTTTCTTTTTCTTTCTAGCCAGAGAATGTAGCAGGAGCTGGCCAGTTTTTTTAGCCCTGCTCACATCCAGATCAATACAGTTAACAATGGAACTTGGTGTGATATCTGCTTTTATGAATGGTGCTCGAAGTGCAGATCTAAAGCACTGCACATCCGGGTTATTGTTATAGCCACCCTTAGATCGTATTGTGGAAAACAGAATCTCAATGTGATCCTGGTTGATCTTGAAGGTTAGGAAGTAGTTGATGTAAGGGTAGTTGCTGAAAAGATATTGAGTAATGTCATGTACAGATTTGGCTGCTGACTCAAAACCAATGACGAAATGATGATGATTTTCCTATTATTTTCCACTAGCAGCTTTCAGCTTGGTGTCCTTAATCGGCATAGATAGCTTATGATATTGTTGAGAACTTCTTGTTTTGAGTTGAAGTTCTATTATGTTATGGGCAATTCAGGATATACCTGGGGTGTTGTGGTCTCTTCTGATGACATTTGACTAAGAATTTGGTCTTATTGTTATGTTTATGACTTAAAAACTAGCATACCAAGCGTGGTTCCACTACTAAACTTATTGCTCAATTGAAGGCTTTGATGCTGTGATGCACATCACTACGACGTAACGTCGTGAAAACAACAGCCAATTATAGGCCTCACTTTTGCTCCATTGTATTGATAGCTATTCGCCAATCTAGGGTTTACTATATCTATGTCTCAAATGAAAAATCCAATCTTGTGTCTGCCTTCAAAATTTATTCTCAAAGCCAGTCTAATGATACATCTGTCTGTGAAGTTTGGTTGTGCCATTTTGTGTCTAAACGATAATATTTATAACTTTGGCTAATGTTGTGAGTCACATACAATACCAAATTGTGTTTTGCATTGTTTATGTTTTGACTTCGGTCATGCCATTCTAGTTTTTATATAAAAGGAGCATTCTTAGCTATAGAGAGTGAGTCTTTTACACACTATTGTTATATGCACAGTGAACACTATTCAAATATATTATCTCGCTTGAAGCTTAAATAAAAAGTCTTATATGCCCAAGACTATGGCGAACCCATCAGTGTGAGGTCAGCATACTCTCTCAAATATTACAATTACGATACTGCAACCAACTTAAAAAGTTAGGTCTAATTTTTAACGGTCAAATGAGTGAGTTTGGAAAGGCTATGGGACAGATTAGGCAATTTACATGTATTTTACTATTTGTACAAAGCAAATTTCTTATAACGTAAACATTCCTGAAACAGATTATTTTTGTTGTAGGAGTGACTGCTGTATTTACTTGAGTTATTTACTCAAGTAAATAACTCTAGTAAATACAGCAGTTTATTATAATTGCTGTAAACTGTTATTATAGTAAACTGACTATAATAGCAGTTACAGCAAGTGACTGCTATTATAGTTAGTCACTTGCTGTAACTGACTATAATAGCAGTTTACTATAATAGCAGTAAACTATTACTGCTATTATAGTAAAAATAGCAGTAATAGTTTTACTGCTATTACTGCTATTTTAAATTAATAGCAGTAATAAACAGTTACTGCTATTACTTTAAAATAGCAGTAACTAGCGACTCAATGAGCTCTATTTCAAGCAGTATTGCACCTTCTGTTTTGTTGAGGCCTCTCTTGGGCATCAGTGAACGTAGGAACCAGGGTAATTTGTCATTTCCTATTGTGGGATAGAGTGTTCTACCTTGTAAGTTCAATCTAAGTTTCTTACTCCTTGCTGAAGAGTGTTTGGTACCACATGAGAGGATTGACGAGTCATTTGGCCTGTTGAGAGCTTTTCCAGTTTTTTTTGTCATCTTTGATTCATACAGTAAGATCTCTAAATGAATTAGCACCCCAGCTTTTTCAGGTCTCGCTTTTCAAAAATTTTGGTGTGGAGCACCAAATGGTGTAGAACACTAAGTCTAGCTTCACGTTGCAAGCACAAAGTTTAACTTTTGAAGTGGATTTGAACTGCTCAAAGAGATATAGGCAGTATGAGACTGCACTAAACTTTGGGCAGGCTAGTCTAAGTTACAGCAGTAGCTAATATGGGCCCTTGGGCAACTCTCTATCCAGTTTTATGAGCAGTAAATTTGAGTAGCAATCCAGCATAGAATGACCATATCAGTTTAGGCTGAAATCAACAGTTCTCCTAATACCCACATCTTGCTCATAGAAGGCATTCGTGTTTATCTTTGCGCATCAGATATCTCCTGTCCGTTTAAGTCGCATGTTGTTAGACCTGTATCAAGCATTAGTGGGCCACCAGACTCAGCACTCTCAAAATGGCAATCTCCTTGATCTGGTCACTACAAAACCTCAGTGTTTACTTGTACATGTCACAATCAAGCTTTCATTTGGATCGTGCTATAGAAAAGTAGCCAGGTCACATATGCTATGGGCATGGTTATTAGTCTTTTCTGTTTGAACTTGTGCTGCTTTGAGAAGCCTGGTCAAAAGCCACTTTGCTCGGCAAGTTTGAGGTGCACCTCAATGTTTATTAAATATAACATGAATCAATCGTTTAGCTTTTCTGAAAAGGTAATTATTCAAAAAAAGCTGATACTATGCTTGCCTCTTAATCCACTCGGCACTGTCTCTGTCTCAAGAAGCAATATAATACTGTCCATGCATCTTTGAGCATGCCATTGTTAAGGCAGGTGCAGGTTTGCCGGTTGATTGGTAGGCCAAAGGTTGCCGGAGTTAGAGATGGTCCTGCCACATTTGAAACAGGCTTCCAGTAGGCCACGGGTTCAGCTCTGATGCTTTTATACAGAAGCTTTACGTTGCAAAGGCATCAAGTGTTCATCAATTACTCATGTTTACATTGAAGTGTCTTACCACCTGTTGGTGCACTTTTAGAGTCGGTGTTTTTGATGTTTTTATTGTTTTTATCATTGACTATACTCATTTGGTGGGGTATTGGATTTTTGTTGCGAAATTAGACATAGTATTAGTTTGCAAGAAAGATCATTCAAGTACACTAAATTAAGTTTCAGAGCAGTTCTTTTTGATTAACAAAGTATCGCATAGCTCAGTTTAAGCAAGCAAAAAATGTATCAACTGTAAAACAACAGAACACATCCACTATTTTAAATGTTGGAACTGTTGGAACATGTTGGAACATTTCGAAACTGTCATTTCTAAGACCAGCATATTATGCAGAACAAGTTTATGTAAGAGTACATGTATATATGGTACTTAACCTTATTTCAAGATGATGGACAAGTTCTTTTAGCAGGTATCATAATAGTTGTAGACTTGCTCAAAAGATAGCATCGAGAACAGGGTACATTCTAGTCGTGCATACAACTAGGAAATATATGAGAGTTGGTCTGGTACTCTGCTCTATATATGTAGTTACCCTGGTCACCCGCTAAATTTGAGTTGTACTCTGGTTCTGAAAGGAAACATGCATAGACAGATGAGCCTCCTTTGTGGGTATAGTACTGCCCTGTTGCTAGCCCTGTATGATACATTAACAAATCTTGAAATATAATTTAACTGACATAAATTCAGCACTTGAAATAACTGATTACACAAACAATATATTCTGATGATTTTGCCAAACTATGATAATATAAATGAAAGGCAAGTCACCTTCTCTGCTTGATAAAGTTATTCTCGAGAAACTATAAGGAAGTAAAAACATTCTGTAACCAATATGAGTAGAGGAGCTCTGAAAAATTACTACACGACTTCCTGTCCCATCTGTATACGAACTTCCTCCTCCAGAAACTAGTTGTATATCAGCTACAAAATGATGAAGTCTTATGTTACAAATGTTCCAAATTTTATAAAAGTAAGTTCTAGTTTTCCATTCTTTTTTACCCCAGACCTAAGTCTCATACTTTTCTGGTTCGTACCTAATTTTTTTGTACAAAAAAAAGTTGAGAATCTGTAGGTATTTTATCACAGATCAGCTATTACATCTATCATGAGAAAACTTCCTGTTGCTTTAGAAGTAATAGTTTTAGTTATTTAAAATTCTTCTTAATACCAACTCTTCAACATTCTAGGTAACATTTTACAGTGTACTGCAAAAGAGAGACTCAACTAACCAACTGAAGACGGTTCATTCCTTTCCTCATCTACTTGCAGTTGCTCTTCAATTTCTTCCAATTTTCTGTTGTTACTTTGGAAGAGAGTCAGCAACCCATGAGCAGTTGTTTGGTTTAACTCATGTAGGAGTTGTTTTGAAAATAATAACAGTGTTTCTTATCTCAGGAAATAGTATAAAGCTTGGTGGTGCATTACTTTTTTTCACTGTGACAATACTTTACTCTAAAGTGATATGAACTGTGTTCTTTTTCATTGACATCATATTTTTACAACAGTGCTCAACTTGCTAAATATCAGAAACATACCACTATCAGAGTGTCTGTCAGATGGTCGGGCTACAACAGACTTGATCTGGTTTACCAATCTCTTAACCCTCATTATCAGGTCAGTCAAATTTGACTCTTCACAATCTCTACCATCTCTATCGTCCCTACCATCTCTTCCAGGAAGTCTTCACAAATATGACAGTTGTCCTGTAGTTAAAATATTCGACAAGGTTTTCGTTTCCTTTTTTTCTAAAATTTTGCATGAGCACAGGTTGTTAAAACTTTCAAGAGCTTCTAGTGAGTCTTTTTAAAAATACAGACTTTTTTAAAAGTCTTAATAAATAGCAAGTCTTTGTTTATTCAACACGTCTACTACTGACTGTTTTAAAATTTATTTGTATTGAGAAGCTTTATTCTTTTTACCAACACTGATCTTGCCAGTAAAGTTCATATTTTTACTTATGCTCTTTAGTTAATCTTAAGTTAAACTTTAAGTTGAAGTTTTATTTTTATAGCTGTTCAATATTTTGAGCAGGTGAAACTCATAAAAAAAATTTGTCAAGCTCACAGGCACAACGCAGTTTCAGTTCATGATATGCCAAGGTCATTTAATATTTCTCGTAATGCACACTTCTATGATTCTCATCAATCAATTGAGAGTTATCTATTTATGTTAGTAGCACATTGAGAAAACAACTTCCTTTTCATCATATTATCATGACAATAATCACATTGTACTCAAAAGACCTATAATATCGGAAGTAGAGCTGGGTGACTAAACAAATCTACTATTATAGTACCATGTGTGGTTGTACAAATTGTATGAAATTAGAAAACTGATAACTTTTTGCCAAGTCTATTGCTTTGATATAAAACCTGAATATAAAGGATCTACTAAAATGTTGCTATAGTGCTTGAGGAGTTTGGCTAACTTACTTGGTGATAATTGACTAAGCACACCATCACTGACATCTTCATCTTCTGCTGATCTTTTTTGTATGGTGCGTTACAGATCGGTTGAAGACATCACTGACACTTAAATATAAAATTTTCAAATATCACAATTCCGTAAACCTCTGCATCTGAAACAGCTTGTCGTCCAATAATTGAACACCTCAAATTCATTTATATTTTGGTTAAATCTTTAAGAATTGATGCAACATCATTTCTTGATTCTTTTTTCTATAAACAAAGTTTCATGCTAAAAAGGATTGTATGCTAGCCAAAAATGCATGTTTTAAGTCCAATGTCTATATGTTTCACGAAATCTTTTGAGTATGCTTCAGTATCATATTGTGTGTTATATACATGTAGAGTTACAAGTCCTTAGTCATTTATATGTACCTGCATTTTTAGACACTCAAACATGTTGAAAAAAACTAATTTTCAAATGAAAACAAACTCTCATGTAACCATTCACAATGTGATAACAAAGCACAAGTAATTAAACTCTCCTGCACACTCATATTTGGACCAGTTTAAAGTAACCTCTTGTAATATTGGCTATTACCAGGGTCAAGTGTAGTTATTCAAATATACATATTTCATAACTTCTCACCTGTATCCCATTTTCTTCTATCTGATCTAGTCTGGCGGTTAAATGATCAACATCCTTCTGTAACCACTGGTAAGTTATTTGAGAGTAGACAGAGACAACCAGAGCAGATATTGCTATAACAGCAGCCAATACCTGGATGACATTACGCTTCTGTTGCTTGACTACATAGCCTTTTTCCATAATGTAATCTAAAATTAGCGTTCAAAACTTATAAATAAAATACTTCAAATAATGAGTTTTACTTAAATCACTACATTTATTGCTCATCATATTATATGTGAAACGGTAATCATAATATAATAACATAATAATAAGGCAAACCAAGCAAGCAAGTTTTTATATGATAATTTATTACAAAATTTCTCTCCAATGCTTTCAACTAAAACTATTTTTCTTACATATAAATTGTATAACTGTATAATTTTTAACTAACTAAGTTCAATTTTCAAAGTAACCTAAAAACCTGAATATATCAATATCAATAATGAATTACAATGCCATCATACAGCTGTGTACAAAGTAAGCCTGTTTTGTTTTCATTGCTTTTGTATTAATAATATTATTTGATGTTTCTCCAATTGTATCTGTACAAAAATATTTTAAAAATTTGCAGTAAAACCAACTTCATACTGAAAAAACATTTTTGTAAATCACTAACCAAATGCATAAATCTGTTATTCTGCTTGATAAAAAGATTCTCTGGGAGAATTTTGGTGAACAATGATTAATTCATTTTTGACAGAAGTTTCCATCAAATCCCTGGACAGCGATCAGTAGATTCTGTCACTTTATGAGTGCCTGAAATACAGATAGTAAAAATATCAACAATTTTAATAGAATAAACACTTGTGAAAGGAATTTTTTAGCTGGAAAAAATGAAATCATAGCTGGTGTGGATGAAATGGTGCTGTTATAAATATTACAGCATGATTCACCAGATACTTGATAAAAGACTTTTACGCCTAATCTTCCCATCATATGTGAATAAAAGCTATTTAATCTAGTTACCCCTATTTCTTATCTCTAGCAATGCCATCACAGGCTATCACAAAAAGCTGACACTGGTAAAATAGGCAGGGTATAATCCATCTGAAATACAGAGACCTGCTGTCAGCAGGACCTGCTTGTCAGCATTTTTGCATGCTGCTCTCCTGCAGCCTGCAGGAGAACAGCATGCTTTCAAAAGCACAATATTTGGCCAATCACTAAAAATGTAGCAATAAAAAGTAAATTTAGTATTTTCAAAAGAATTAATCATTAATAATTACAAGAAGTAATACTCTTCCGAAGTATTAGAATTGACCGACATCTATTGAAGATGATGCATGAAATAGCTATGAAAATTTGAAATTGTTAAATACTTTTTCATTTATTTAGTATTTTTAAGTTTTATTTGATTATTTTAGATAACATTCTAATTAATGATATCAACTCATTAAGGAATTGATTGATTATGTTGATTTGTGGTTTAAGACTAAACTATAATTAGCTAGATAAACCTTTTCAACTTTATTAAAACTCAAAAATGCATGACATTAGAGAATGTTTGTTTCAGTGTTATTTATCAAAGTCATACAAATATGGTGGACTACATGACTTGAGTGTCAGGCTTTTTTATCATTTTTTTTATTATTGTCTGTCATAAAGCATAATCGAAATGTAAACACTGTGACAAAATGTTACATAACAATTCTATGATGACGTACAACTTGAGGAAAAATGGCCTAGTAAATGATATCAAATATACTCAGTATATTAGTACTACTGACTTATAAAACTAACTTACTCTGTGTCTTAGTACTACTGATTTATAGAACTAACTTACTTTATATATTAGAACGACTGACTTATAGAATAAACTTACTCTATATATTAGTACCAGGGCCGTATCCTCCTATACTGCAGCTACTGCCATGGATGTACCATTTTTTGAGGATCCAAATCCCGGAATTCACATCATTTTTGCTTGATTTTAACACTTTGGCTGGGGAAATGACCAAAGTGTTGTTTATCTGTTGTGTGGGGAAACGGCCCTTATGTCGCTTTTGCTAGACATTTATAAAGCTGCCGTCTCGTAACGTTAAACAAAGGATATGAATGCTAGTAAGTTTTAAATATCATCAACAAGATATTAGTCGATAGATTAAAATATGAAACGATTATCCAAAAGGTATCGCTTGGTGCTAAAAAAATCGCGCCTCCTTGGAAAAGAATAAAAGCTGGAAATACCAGTCAACATCGGCTCGACTTTCAAAACGGTAAAATAAAACATTATTTGATCCTCCGATCGTAAGTTTATTTTTGGTGTGATTAGAATAATAATAATTCAGATGATAGAAGTGATGTAAACTTTTTAGACTTTTGTTATACTTGGAATATACAGAGAAAAACGATCGTTATGGTAGCTCGCACGGCAACAGTGTAGCGTCAGACTCCACCAAAAGGAATGCTTCCAAGCACTTCATACATAGACAATTGTGCATGGTTGTATTTTTTTGTAGTAGTAGATATGTAAATGAATATTTATGTACAAAATAATTTGTTCATAGAAATTAATTTAAGTTTGAGCTCTGCATGTAACATGCATGGCTCAAACTTAAATCTACTCCTACTTGCTCAGTATTATGGACTATAGTATAAGTGCATTATTTTCAACATGGTGCTCTATTAATTTTGATTTTTAACTCTACAACATTATTTAATTGAATTAATTAATTCATAGGAGGCTACTCGTCTCCTACACCATTCAGCATTGTACCCGGTGATAATTCTACCTCATGCTAGCTGTGGCCAACGCCTTTAGCAGCTCTCATTCACATTATATTTTAAATAAGCGTTGTTAAAGACAATCTCAATAAACAGTTTTATATTTAGAAAACTGGATTATAATGTCAAATTTGTTGTTAGAATATGTGCCTCATCAGGAGCCAAGTGTGCTAGATTTGCACCATTTTGACTAGTTATACTAAACAAATTTCTGTCTGAAAATACATTGTCCGATCTTCTGTAGGCCTTGGATCATTGTGCATCGCTAACCGGATGCATAAATCTGTTATTCTTTTTGATAAAAAAAATTCTCTGGGAGAGATTTGATGAATAATGATTAATTCATTTATGACAGAAGTTTCCATCAAAGCCTTGGACAGCCATCAGTAGATTTTGTCACTTTATAAGTGCCTGAAATACAGACAATAAAAACATCAACAATTTTAATAGAATAAACACTTGTAAAAGGACTGATCTAGCTGAAAAAAAATGAAATCATAGCTGGTATGGAGGAAATGGTGCTGTTATAAATATTACAGCATGATTTACCAGATATTTTATAAAAGCCTTTTACGCCTAATCTTCCCATCGTATGTGAATAACAACTATTTAACCTAGTTATCCATGTTTCTTATTTCTAGCAATGCCATCACAGGCTATCACATATGATTCGACTTCGAAAACAATAGCGCTGATTGCCAAGAAGCTGACACTGGTAAAAAAGGCAGCAGATAAACTTTTGGAAATACAGAGACACACAGGAGAATATCATGCTTTGAAAATCACAGTATTCAAAATGTAAACACTGTCACAAAATGTTACATAACAATTCTATGATGATGTAAAACTTGAGGAAACATGGTCTAGTAAATGATAACAAATATGCTCAGTAAATCAGTAGTACTGAGTTTTAAAACTAACTTACTCTGCGTCTTTGTATGACTTACTTATATAACTAACTTACTCTATATATATATTAGTACTAGTGACTTATAAAACTAACTTACTCTATTTAGTTATATTATCACTTCAGTAAATATTAAAGCTGAAAAGAACTATGTTCCCACTATCTCACCAAATTTATACACAAGTACTTCCCATACATTGTATATATATATCATTGAAACCTACTTTTCCAATCTACAATACCTGCATTACTTTTTCTGATAGTCAAATTGTCCATTATACAAACAACTAACTTGCTTTTGAAAATTAATGAATGATCACATCATTCTACTCGATGTACTCACTAACCCCAATGCTTGCATTCATGTTGAGTCATTTTATAATATAGTTAATAGTGAGTTATTGTGTTGAAACGCATCGACTGAAGTTCATGACCCAGACAAAACCGAGTTGGAGTCCTTACATTTAAGGTTGTTTATTTCTGTCAGCAGCTGGCAGTAATTACAAAATATGCTGTAATGTTTCACAGTTATGGTTAATATAATTACGTGAGCTTTTAAATTTTCTTACCGCAATTTACAAATCCAGAATCCAAAGAATAATTCAAGTCTCACCTATGACTATCAATGTCTGCTTCAAAATTGTTGCATTTCCTCATCCCAATTATTCACTTCTGCTACACAGACCTATGCTTTGCTATTTAGCTTATTTCAGCTTTTGGAGGTAGAGCTAATCAATCTAAAATGAACTTGAACTGTTACTTTTGTGAAGTCCAAAAAATAACTGAAATAAAAAGTTTTAGTAGAGCCGCTCTATGGAATTTTCATCAACCACTTTTTGACAATGAGCTGGTGTCAGAATATTATTTTCCATTCATCTTCAGATGGGCTTTAGTTCCTCGAAACTGTCTCTGTATATCTCTTTGCTGTTGTTTTTGTTTGTTATGCTCAAACTCTCAGGCTTTGTTCTTGACATATACATCAGTTTCCTTTCTTGTCCCTCAGAGTATTTGCATGCCTCCCCCGTAGGAGTCTGGGTTACACAGTGCCTAACCAGTGAATACTAAACAATTCTTGTTTTTGGTCACGCAAGGATAAGAATATTATTTAGGAGATCTGATCTGTTTCCGAAGGCTACAAGCAAAAATACAAGTATTCCATATTCTTCTGTATTATATTTTACTAATAATAAAATAATAATAAGGGTAACAAAATAATTACCCACTGAGTTTGAGTAACTTAAGAGTAACTCAAACTGACTATAATTAGCTTATAAGCAAGTATATTAACTCACTATTATAAGAGGATTGTTACACATAATTATCGTTCATGCAGTCAATTGTGATCTTCAAGCATGCTAGTGGTAATCAATAGCACGTCCAAAAGTGCTTCATGATTGTAAAGTTTGACTGGTGTAATGAGCGTGCCCACAATTATTTCATTGTATAGCAGTGTAGCCGCCTAACCAAGTGGTAAGCACACTTGTCTGCAAACCTGGAGGTTCCAAGTTTAAATCCAGGGCGATAAAGATTTGCAGTTTGAAAACTATAGCTATAACTGGACACAGGAAAACAGACAAACACTAAGATTATTATATATATAAATTGTATTACGTTATGTTTGGTTCCAACATAGTATATTACAGCAAACCACTCAAAATAAAATGTGTTGTCACATGTTTTATTGTAGTATACTTTAATGCACTAGATAAAACTCTATTAAATTATTCTATAACATATCGTACTATGCTATATTAATACCCTGACAGTCCGATGTTTCGCAATAGATTGTTAGGCATAATACCTATACGTACAATTATTCTACAATAATAATTGGTTGTGATCAGGCAGAAGGTAGAGCGTTGGGGTGCTATGCTGATGGCTGGGACAACAATATGCACATGATACAAACTTTCTCGAAGCCAGCCATAACTTAAAATTGTAGAACAAACGAATGAGGCTATATTTCTAGTGAAGATTACATCGAAGATTACGGCAAAAATAATGGCGAAGATTATGGCGGAGAATACGGCGGAGATTACGGGGAAGGTTATGGTAAATATTATGGCAAAGATTACGGCTAAGATTACGGTGAAGATTACAGCAAACATGGCGTCAAAGATTACTGCAAAAAATACAGCAAAGACTATGGTATAGATTACGGCAAAGAATACGGTGAAAGTTACGACAAAGATTATGGCAAAGATTATGGGGAAGATTACGATGGAGATTATGGCAAAGATCACTGCAAAGATTACGGCTAAGATTACTGCAAAAAATACAGCAAAGACTATGTTATATTACGGCGAAGATTATGGTGAAAAATACGATAAATATATTGGTAAAGACCACCACAAAGCTTACGGTAAAAATTACAATTGTAGTAAGTATTACAGTACAATGTGCAGCAAAAATTACGGAATTAATTAATTACCAAAAATTATTATGGTAAATATTGCGGCAAATATTATGGCAAATATTATGGTAAAGAATACGGTGAAGATTATAGTAAAGATTACGGTGAAGATTATGGCAAAGATCAGGCAAGAATTACAGCAAAGATTACCTTAATGTAAGTTATAGTAAATAGTATAATATGAGGATTACAATAAAATATATAGTAAATATCATCATAAAGTTTATACTAAATTATATTATGTTATGTTGTATTATAAGATAATGTTTTTCATTACATTAAGGTATAATTGTGGCATTAAACGTTCTCATATATGTGTACATCATGGTAAATAAGGATACATTGTAATATATAGTATTATTATTAGTGTTGTTATAATCATAGTGTAGAAAATATTGAATGAGTGAATTTTTATCTTCTATTTTACGTATTTTATAAAAGGTATAAAATATATTACCTTGTATGACTATAATTGTATAAATTGTAATGTCCATTTTAGTAAATGAACATTTTACCACCTCTATTTTATGCATTTTGTGAGAATTCATATTACACTATCATGCTACACATAAGGATATTACTGTTCATGTAGCAACTTATTTTGAAAGGTAAATTTAACAAAAACTGCCTCATTGAAAATTTTAAGTTATTTTCTGTTTAGTATAATTATTACAAACTTTGACAAGAACATCGAGTGAACTTGAAAAAATGCATAGCAGACAATTATTCATGTTAGAAGTACGAGACATAACATCATTTCTTTACACATGCAAATAATGTAAAGAACAATAGTAGTATCGATAGAATTTGTTTTGTTTAATTTAAATAGACAGAAACCTGAATATTGTCATTTTTAAAATGGGGATTGTGGCTATGCGCTATATGCAACTTGTGAACATGCAGCTTACTTTGCGTATTCCCGTCTCCTCTTCTCAAAGAAATATCACAAGCTTTCCAACTCAATTACAATTAAATAATAATAAATGAATATACATGTGAACATACTACCAAGTTATCTTACTTACCTCATCTTCTATTATCTTCGCCAGTTCCCCATCAGTATTATCAAAATCACTATCTCTTTCTAGACTTATCTCCCCTGAGCTAGCTAAAACTGGAACTACTTGCCTCTTTGAGTCATCCTCCTATAGAGAACTAATCAAGTTTTAGATAGAGAAGAATGAGTAAGCAAATAACCAGCAAATTTTTAACTAAAAGCAGAGTTGACTAAAATTTGTTAAATATGCTTTGAAGTTGTTTGCTCTTTGCAAGTTATTCTTGCCCAGCATTGGTTGTATTAGTAACCAGCCATATCCTCACAAATTCATGATACTGCTCATAGCTCGCTGACATTATAGGAGTTTTTAATATAACAGTAATATTGTAAATAGCATTCAGAGCTCAGGACAACCAGTTAATATGATTTACAGTACAGCTGCTTGGGTTACCTTTCTTATTATTTTATGTTATTCATTAAATATATGTGCTTGGTTGTTACTAATGACACTCTATGTTTATGAATAGTCATTACAAACTGTTGTTTATGTCTATTCTTAGTTGTTACTAATTCAATTCTATGTGTATGCATAGTTATTCCTATCTGCTCTCTACTTAATTTACCCTGAGGTTTGTCTACCTGTTACTGTTCATAATTAGGTTTGTCTTGTGCACAAATTTAACAAACATGAGGGCTTACATTTGTACAGAGTATGTAATACAGATATATAAAAGTGACTGTATAGCGTATACAGTAGAGGGTTCTACAACGCATACATCCTAAAACTTAAATTACAAATAGAGTAAAAAAATGATGCAAAGTTTTTTTATGAACTGCAGAAAGAATTTTGTCTAGTCCAAATTGTCAAGTAGGAACAACTTCTCAAAATCAATTTGAGTGGTCACATATTCAAGCATACTTGTCCAAAAAATGATGTACGAATAGCATTCTATATATTATAAAGACAACTTTTATGACAATTTAGTCAATCGTGACAGTTCGTCGGATGTGTCGTCAAAACAGAGAATAGGTATAGCTGCGCAATTATTAATAATTTTTAAAGGCAATCTATGGGTGCAAGTCTTACAGCGTTCATCTTTCAATATAATATTACCAGTTGGGAGTACCACTAAAAGCTTTTTTTTATCCTAACCATGACCTCTTGATGCAGATAGATGAGGCAAAGGTAGACGTAGCTCTTTTTATAGTAAGATATGATTTTGTTTTCTTTTATTGCACGGGTATAAAATATTTGTTATTAGTTTTACTTTCTAGAATAGACTTTGCTGTCTAGAATAAAAATGAACATATCGTTGTAAATAAACAACGAATATGTGCTGTTCCTCATCAAACTATTTTAAAATTACTACAATCATTGTCTATGAAACCAGTAAAATTTATCAGAAAACAATGATTTCCCTATAAAAGTTAAAAGTATGTAAGCTATGAGGATATCTCAAAGAAGAAGAAAAATTGAATCTGAATGACTCATCGGTGTTGACCTGATTACGTTGGTCCTAGCAATTGCTGCTAGGCAGTTAGTCGAGAACCATTATTTCGTTACGGTAACTTTGCGATAACATTTCTTAAGAAAGGCCACTCATTTCCACAGGTATGTGATGTTTAGGATATATTTACACTGACGGTCAATGTTGACATGCATTGCTATAAACTGTGTCTAAAAAGGAAAATCTCATCCTGTGTTTGTCTTAAAGGTTTTTTTTTGAAACCATTGTTATGATACATCTGTCTGTGAATTGCGGTTAGGTCATTAGGTGTCTCGAAGATAAAATGTATGTTTTAAGCTAATGTTGAATAACAAGTTGTGTTTTGCAATGTTTATGTGTTGACATCAGTCATGCCAACGTAGTTTTATATAAAAGAAGCAATCCTAGTGAGTCTTTTAATATCTTTGTGCAATATGTACACTGTACACTACACAAATATATTATCTTGTTTGAAGTTTAAAGTGATAGTTTTATTTGCACAAAACTTTACGACGAAACCATAAGTGTGAAGTCAGTACACTTTCACATTCTGGCCTCAAAAGCTCCGGAAATAATTGGGAGGAAAAGTGCTAGTGGTTGAGGAAGCCAAAATCAGAACGCATGGCAGACTATGACCAGCCAAAAGCCGAAGAGAAGCATGAGAAGAACACAGAGACTATGACCACACTGAGGCAATTGGAAGATGAAGGTGGTAGAATCCATTGAGGCAAGAAAGAAGGATGGAAGAAAAATACGAAGATGTTCACCTGTATGCGGATGAGACATACAGAATGCTTGCAGACTGTGTAGAGCACCAGTTAGATAAGCAGACCAGATGCTTGAAAGATATGTTAGAGTCCTGAGCAGTGAAAATAGAAAATATGAACAGGAGGGAACCAGCCTGTCTTCTCCTTAAATTTCGAGACAGTTACAAACAAAAAGGAGCCTGCTATAACAAGCTCTCCTCTTTGTAGGTTCCAGATAATTATGAGGGCTGAAAGAAGCCAGCCAGCGCAAGCTCTCCTCTTTGTAGGATCCAAAAAGGTAGGAGTAAGTACAGACACAATACTATGCTTACCAGTTATAGAAAAGACTGGGTGAAAGTTGGCGTGTCCTTCACAGGCAAATCAATATAGATGAACATTTTGAAACGTTTATCAAAAAAATTGAAATGCGTTGTGTATTAAATGACATCTCTGAAACTGAATACAATCATTTTACTAGTTTATCTAAAGTATTCAACTGCTATGTCTTGCCGATAAATTGTAGAAGAAAAAGGTGAACATGTCAGTTATGGTACTTTAAACGGTTATTAAGAAATATGCTAAGCTCCTAATGAGAGTCCGAGGAAGTACTATAGAAATTTTTTCACTCAAACTGGAGGAGAGTAAAACTCTGAAACACTATTAAAAAAGATTCAGAAAAATCAGTGAGCCAGGGTGAAGAGTGGGAGAAAAGCTTATTTGTGCTAGTTCACTTTTAAAAAGGCTTAAACCAAAAATATGTGAAAGCGTGCAAGATTTAGCAAGATAGTTTTTGCCCAAGCTTTTGCAAGCTATTATTAGCGTAGAAACCGAGCTCACAAATAACAATAATGCGCTTGATGTTGACGTCAACAACAATTTGAGCTCTGGTAGCTACTGTAACTGTAATCTTTTTTTCATCGACCAAATACAAAAAAATACATCCTATGCAAATAGAAGCTTTCGCAATGAGAAAAGCTGTCCAGTCTAATGGCTATTTACCTCAATCATGGGAGCCACCAAGGCAACAGCCACAATTTCTTGGATGCCCATGAATGCCACCTCTATAGTGGTTGAGATAAATGCCTGAAAATTTAAAGCCACTAACCCAGCCTCTTTTGTTGCTTCCAGCAGTACTCAGGACAAAGTCTCTGCTGAAAACAAATCAGGATCGATTGACAATTGCACCATTTTTGCATCTCTTGCAAATGTTGTAATTAAAAACATTAAAAATGAGATAGAATTTCAGTATGAAATAACATGTTTTGCAGATGCTGAAAAAAGCTAAGCTGGCATTGCCTGAGTTTGACAACCTTGGAGCCGCAGAGACAGTTGCGGTTTAAATGGCTCAAAGGGAGGCGCTTGGCGTCAACGGGGTTATCGATCAAAAAGCTGCAAATGCTGAAGCCACTCAAAGCAACTCTCACAAAGCAGCCGAGCCATTTCTCTAAGTTTTAGTTTTGGAAAACACTGTAGTGCTTGAGGAGACAAGAGCATATAATGCTTTTCATAGTAAAAGTGCTGACAACCATGAGCATTTTGCAATAGATGAGTATCTAGCAATGCCTGTGGAGTGTCAGGGTGTATTAATGGTAGCGCCTTTGACTCTCAACCATGGGGTTGTTGGTGTGAGTCCTGCCTAATGCCGATCTTACAAAAAGCTCTCAGCAAGCTGTCAAACTTAAATTGATGGATCTTTTGGATCTAGACAATAACTTGGAGGCTCCGTACACCACACTTACAAAAACTGGGCACGCTAAAGATCCACTTTTGTCCTTTGCACATCGGGCATGTAAAATGGCATTACTTCACATTAATCTGACAGTTCGGGAAGTGGTAGATACTGAGAACTAGATGACCTCTCCACCATACTGTTTGACCCAAGCTTGCATCACTAAAATGCAAGTCATTGTTGATATCTGGCCGACAGCCATACATTACTATTTTATTATTAGCTATGCCAGTTTGCACTGAGGAACCCTTATGCCCTACACAAGGAAATTCCCCAATTAACCAGTCACCTTCATGTATGCTAATAGTAGTCTGCAGTAAAAAGCTGTCACTAGTTTATTTGAGTGCACAAGCACCAATTGACCGCAAAACAAGTCATACAATTGCCAAGTTTCTGTTGCAGTCATTGGCGCCATGTATAGCACCCGACACAACTGCTCCTGAACCTGATGATTGAAGAATGTTATGAAAAGCATGTAGAGAAGCCAACTGTTGAACCTCAACTGTCTGAACCATTAGTAATTCATACTACTGAAATCTAGACACTTAGAGCCTTGAAATCAGCATCACAAATTAATGCAGGTAAACACAGCTAATAACTAGCAATATGCCACGCAAACCCAGCATATTTTAGTAATACCTGCAGGCCACCAGGCTCACTTGGAAGAAGTATTGCAAGAAGTTGCCTGCCCCCCCCCTTCAGTAAGTAAGTGGAGATGTAGTCAAGGGCGTAGGATAAGTTTATATACCAGTGCAGTGAAATCAAAACAGGCTAATTAAAGCTAGGCTATTGGTTCTGCTAGAATACCACTACTCTTTGATACTAGCAAGAGACCATCTAAAACACTTAGACGCATTCACCCAAACTACTCAACTGTTAAGTTGCATTTATTAACATCATCTAAAATAAATGCAAACATGCCTACAATAGCTCAAGAAGACCCGACTTCCTACTAGTCATACTTGTTCCAATTACATGTTTGTTTGTTACACGCCTACATGTACATCAGCTCACGAAGAGCAAGCTACTGCTGACTGAAGACTTTCACCCACCGACTTAAGACTCTGTTAAGCATTGTGATGGTGATATCATACCTTTATCTGCCTCTGACCATGACAACCGTAGTCAAGGATAAAACATTCCCTCCCTGTAAAACTAACTATCTTCTAACTGCCTTTTGGAAATTTTAGCCTATTCCCTTATTTTTGATTTGGGTAGCATATTTGTCTTTGGTTTTTAAGATCAACAACGAACAATTAGAATTATCAAAAAACTTAGCAAATTTCATTTGTTCGGTAGGTATTCATTATTGGCCTCCAAAAACAGCAACCAGTAATATAGACCTCAAGATCGATAAAATTTTGCGCACAATTTTGGATTTTTTAATCTCAATTTTTATTCCCGTCTTTCTAACGAGTTTAATGTTATGTGTAATTAAACTAGTTTTCACATCTCCCTGGTGACAGTCTGCTGACGTGCCTAATGTTGACAGTAGAAGCTAATGTGCAGGCTGCTATTCCAGAAAGTGTGACTAATCTTAATCCAGAACATCACTACTGTTCAGCAATTCAGGTAAGTTGTTAAGATTTCTTGTCTTGCCACTGCGTATGCTCAAATTTTGCTTGAACATGCAGTTACCTTATTCTAGGTAACAGATGCGGGCTGCAAGTATTGGTTATAATTGCTTAACCAGAGTATATTCCAGTCTGGCATGTAAATATTAATTGAGGTACCATTGTATCTTTACTTGCAAAAGATTGGAGACGAAAGAGGCTGTTGTATATAGCATGAACAGAAACATGTTGTATTTTTAGTTTTTTAGTTTTCAGTAGTAATAATTGGAAACCTGACCTGTAGAGTAAGGGTTCATTTAGTTAGGAACTACTCACTTTCCGCTTATTGAAATATATTTAAT
Organism: Watersipora subatra; assembly: GCF_963576615.1. Taxonomy (NCBI): domain Eukaryota; kingdom Metazoa; phylum Bryozoa; class Gymnolaemata; order Cheilostomatida; family Watersiporidae; genus Watersipora; species Watersipora subatra. The sequence continues at coordinate 24,390,109 of NC_088710.1, forward strand.
GAATACAGAACATTATGTTAGATATTTTCCCAGAGCTCAAGAACATCCCATAATATAACCATAACTATATAAACATACCAAAAATTTAGTCATATTCATTAAACACGCAGTCACAAAAGCAGTTGCTGATAGACAAAATGCATCAAACATCACATGAACTAGAAAAACATTATGATAGGAAAGAGGTTAGGTAAGAGAATAAATGATTGCCTGCCGTTGCACAGGTAATAAAAACAATTTTCATCAAAAACTTATTTTTAACCGGTCCAGTCTTTTCACTCAACGGATTGGAGTAACCTAAACTAGTAATTTTACTATAATAAGAGCCGTAATTATAATTTCAGTCCACAAAGGAAAAGATTGCGTCATGCTCCCTCACGCAATCATTATCTTCTAGTGCGCTAGCTGAACCATGAAGTTCACTATCTGAAGAGTGAAGCCATTAAGGATTGGCAGGTGCATAAGCGAATTCACATTTATTCATCACTACAACTTTTTGAACATGTAGTTTAATTTTTTAGCATGCAAGAGCTAGTTGTTTAGCATGTTGCAGACATGGACGTTTAAATCGGGCCTTTGATCCATTCTTAAAACTTTGTCGCTCTAACTGCACACACCAACGACCAGCATGCAAATACAGTGAAACATGGATAACTCGCCCTCGCATATAGCGAACACATAGTTAACTCGACTGGATTTGCTTGGTCCGTTCCCATGCAATGATAAATGGCTCTATATAACTCAAACTCGACACTGTTAATTCGAACTGTTCTTTGTCCAACGGCTACCGAAACGGTTGCTATCGCTTTAGAAAATCACTTTATTCCAAACCATAGAGGTAAACCTCAACTTTTCGTAATTCATAAGCGTCGTTACTACCTCCATCGGCAAAATATTTTTGTCAACGACTGTTCTAAAGGTTTGGTGAAATTTGATTTATACTGCTTTACGATGAATAGCATGGGCTAGCCGGGTCACGAGCGCAAGGATTTTCGCCACGCACATACAAAACAAAAACAGCATGTTGTTTTTGTTTTGTATTTGCGTGGCAAAAATCCTTGAGTGCGTGACCCGGCTAGCCTGTGATGAATAGTTTTCCGACGTTGATTCCGTGTTGAAACAACGCCGGAATGTTGAATGTTTAAAACGTCTTAAAAATTGTTGTAATTAAACGTATACGTTGTCTTAGCTAAAAAAAACTATTCATCGTTTGACCTAAACACAGAATATGTGTGTACATTCAATAAGTATCCATTTAAAAAACGTTAGTGATATACAATGTACCGTAAAACCTCGTAAAACTTTTAATTTAACTGCCTCAGAGTGTTGCTCTTACCGAATGCCAGGTAAAGTAAGATAATCTTTGCATAAACTTCAAGAAAAATCGGCAAAATTGATCGTGGGTAAAACGCCCAAAAGAAAAAGATGTCTTTTTTTAGCATTTCAGCAACGATCAAGTTTTGCCAATGTCAATCTAAAAAACGTCCTGGCAATAACATCACCTCAAACAACAAACCAATCTCAAGTGATAGAAAAATCTCCATACCTTTTGATAAAAACGTTTTAAACTTTACATTAGAAGCATTTAATTTGAAACAAGCCATTTGCGCTTTTGATTTATATTATAGTTTGTATATGTTCATGTATCTACTAATAAATAAGTAAATACATGGACTTGTGACAGTGCTCTGATAACTTGAACACTCTGATAATTCGAACACTTTTGCTCGGTCCCTTGAAGTTTGAGTTATCCGAGTTTCACTGTATACCAACAAACAACCAAAAACATTGAGATGCAAATATGTGTATATAAAGATTCACTATTTACCTAGTTGCTATCTGAGGTTCATGAAAGTTAAAACAAAGTTTTTTAGACTAATGAAGAGAATTTATAGAGAAAGGACAACTCTCGATGGAGAAGCTGCCTGGAGAGCTAAAGATGATAACAGTCAAATAGATGAAGATCGTGCGGCTGTCTACCAGAAATCGCCCTTTAACGAACAATTGTGTAGTAGTAACAATAGGATAGGGCTGCTAGATGGTACTGTTCGACCTATACTATCATATAGTATCAGTTGATTATTTTTATTGTAATATTATAGCTGTAAGTACCTTTTACAGTTATTTTTAATCTGGTGATGGTAATTTCATTACGCATAACTTTTGTATTTAACACATGATATCCACTTGTATTTAATCTACATTTATCCGACCGGACTGAAGAGCTCTAAACCGGATACAGAAAAAGCGCCATTCCTGAGTAACTTTATATTTTTATCTTGTAGCTTACACCGACTTTATCACAACTACATATCATATTCTTATTGCATTACTACAGTCATACCCATTTAACATTGTTATTATCGTTACTGCAATTGTGTTACTCATATTACAAATATTATCTCGCTTCTATACAAGACACTGCCTACGCTTGTTGGCTAATTTCCGTGAAGGATGTAGCAAAATCTCTAATTTTTAACAAGTTCCCTTTACTAAAAGTGTAACTGTATTTTCGCCAATCAATATTTTGTACCAGCTGTTGTTTGCTTGTTTGACAAAGATTAATAATTAGTACTCAGCTCACCTACTTAGTAAAATTTACCTAAATAAATTTGGACATTACTCATTTAGCATAGCGAACACAGATGAGTTTGTATGAATTTTCTGACTCAAATCATTTGATCAATAATAGTTCAGCCAGGATCAAAGGTGGGCAACGTTCAGCTGAAAAAATTCATTCATAAACGGCATCAGCAAAAAAGCCTGTTTTTGACGCCTTCGGCAATACTACAATTGGTAAAATAATAAAATAAGTGAAAAGTTTTTAGTGAAAATCACAAGGCACGCAAAACGACACTTCTTCAACGTAATATTCCTCTCACTAAAAGAAAAAACTGCTACAGCTGTTAATACAGAATTGCAATGCTGTAAGACAGATTTCTGTGAGGAATCCTGATTTATGCACAAATAAACAGATGGATGAATGGTAGTAGATGTACCAAACAAATTACCAAAAAATGTGAGCTAGTAGGCAAATACTACAAAAAAGAGCATTAAATGCGAAAAAATATGCCAGAAAAGAATTTTAGCGATGACCATTTGAACGGTGAGTAATGGAACTTTTTGTTTGATTTATCTAATGTTGAGTATAATAACTAGTATGTTAATTTTTTGTAAATATATCGCTATAATGCCATACACTTAACCTATATATGGTTCACTTTAATTACATTTATTGAAGAACAGAGAAGATACAAACAACCAGTTCTAGGAGCAAATAACAACTGATCATAAACAATGCAAAAGCCACTACATCCAGCTAATACACATAATAAGTCAGTGCATTATAAACCAGAAATTGGTGCACTTGATGACATTGTAACAGCATGGTGTACATGATACCATAACACCTCCTTTCTTTCCAAAAGTAAATAAAATAATAGAAAAGCAAATAAAACACTGAATTACAATATGCTTTTGTTCACCACAAAACTAGCTATTTAGTGCTAAAAGTAAAAATGTCTCTACACAATATAATACGTACCATAAAATAGCAAAACATTTTTTTTACCTCACATCAGTATCAAATCCACATAAAACAGTGAATGCAACTCCATTAAACAAAGTATAAACGTACATGTATGCCATAACTAAAATAAACACCAACAACAAACTAGCAAGTAGACCCTAGAATCAACTGTCAAGGGTTCAGGCTGCAGCTTATGAGAATAAAAACAAAACTGATACACGACAGCCTCATCATATTTTAATGGTCGTCTTATTAAGTTTATTGGTCTCAAATCATAGCTAGATACTGCCTCTCTAATTGCTGGTTTCAAATCGACACCACCCTGCCTGCAGTTTGAGGCTGGTCAACTGCCTCAGCGTTCTCTGCAGTTCGTTCATTTGCACAACTACAAACACCCAAGCCAACAGTTGCTTTCCAATCACTCTCACACTCACTCTCCTCACACATCTTAAACACTCTTATATCTTTTCTGTTCCTTCTGTACTCGGAGTCATCAGGTCTGCTAGTGAAATATGACCTGTCGCCCATAGCTTTTAAAACCTTTCAAGGCACTCATTAACCTTTAGCAGTCCTGAAATAACATGATTGGCCCTGATACTAAACCATAAGGTGATTTTCAGCCTGAGCGTCATGATAGAATTTATTTTTAGCTTTGACCTCTTTGAGCCTATTCCGAAGTTGTCTTACATCATACCCAGAAACCAAAAGTTTAATGGGCTCAACTGATATGGTTTCCCTACGCAGCCTGCCTTGCACATATTGAGCTGGTAACAAGAAACTATTTCCTACTAGAGTGTTTTTAATAGAGAGCAGGCCTAATTGCCATAATTGACTACTGGCTGGACAATTTCCCATTGTAGCTTTAACAGTGTCAATACACCTTTCTACTTGGCCATTTTTAGATGGGTGCAAAACTAAACTGGATGCATGCTCAATTTTCCAAATTTGACAAAGTTTTCTAAATTCTGTTCGAGCAAGTTGCGAGCCATTATCAAACACAAAATTTTGAGGATTACCCCATTCTGCACAAATGTTCTTGAGCCCACTTATCACTGCTTTGCCAGTTGTGCTACCTTTCAATGCTTTCACTATTGGCCATTTGGTAAGATGATGTACTACCATTAAGTTGATTTCACCACTGATACTAAATAAATATGCACCTACAACTTGAAATGGATGATCTGATGTAACAAATGGAATCAATGGTTTTTTCTTGTTACTGACTTAAGCTTGTAAACAAAAAAATTGCTGCAATGTGCTTTCTTGATTTCAGCAAAAAAAAACAGAATTTGGAGCTGTTGTAGAGTTTTGCTGACTCCTTGGTGAGCAGAGTGCAGCATATTGAGTAAATGGGGTCTTATAGCTATTGGGATGACAATTCTTGTGCCATACATTACTATAACATCTACTTCCGACAATGATGCTTTGAGATTATAATAGGCTAGAGCATGTTTAACACAGGAATTGCGAAAAACTCTCCACCCATTTCTAATGTATTTGAGAACTGTAGGCAACTCTCCATCCACTAACGTAGCTGTTCTATATTTGTCCATTGCCCCCTCCCCTGACCTTATTCTCAACTGACAAACCTGCAACAGTGGATCTGTGCCCAAATCTTCAAACATATCTGTAGCTGCAGGACAAGCCCTAAAGTGCACATCTGCTAGTATCAAGTTTTTACCTGGTTTTTTATTTCAGCTCTGAGCACAAAGGATAAGACAACAATTCTATGTAGTCTCATCTGAGCTAGCCTAAATGAAAACTGTGTTATCGATATCTCCATTAAACCTAGCAATTGCTGATGATCAGTCTCAACTGTAATGGACTCTCTGCCCCACAAATAATATTTGTAGCGTTTGCAAGCAAACACTATAGCCAACAATTATTTTTCAATTTGAGAATATGCAGTCAGCGACATGGCAGCAAACTCAATAAGCCTGTCATTCTGCACCAAAACTGCACCTAGACAATGGTCACTGCGGTCTGCAGATGCTACCACTGGCATATCTGAATCATAGTATGCTAATGTGGGTGCACTCAGTATCATTCTTTGGATTTCTTCTAAAGCTTCACTCTGTGGTCTTTTCCAAACAAACTGCACATTATTTTTAACACACTTGTCTTATGGGCACAGCAATCTCAGCCAAATTGTCTACAAACTTTGCAAGGCACCCCACAAAACTCAAAAATAATTGCCGCTTTGCAAATTTTTTTTGCATTTCAAAAAAAATTGAAATGTTGCCTTTTAATCTTGTAGCTCCACCATATTTTGTACTGTATAGATCTTTTCAGGATCTGGTCTGATACCTGCTGCTGAAAGCTCATGACCAAGAAACAACTTTTTGCTTGCAAAAGCCACTCTTGTTCCTATTTAGTGTAATACCAGCTTTCTGGAAGCAAGCTAACACTTGTTTGAGTCTCTTATTGCACTCTTGCACTGTTTATGCATGGATCAAAACATCATCGATGTAGCACTCCACCCCAGGTACATCTTTCGGCAAATCCACTATCAATTGATGGAATATTTCAGGGGCAACTGTGACACCCATTGGTAGTTTAACATATTTGAACTTTCCAAAGTGAGTCACAAAGCATGTCAATTTGAATGAATCTGAATCCAATTATAACTATTGAAAACCTTGTTTTCCATAAAGACATGAAAATAGGTTTGACCTCTTGATTCTAGCAAAGATCTCAGCTTGTGTTGATAACATACACTGTGTACGTACAATTTGTGAATTTAAATTTTGGGGATCTAAACACAGTCTAATAGTCCATCTGTTTGTTTACAATAATATGAGGACTTAGCCATTCTGATGACTTTGTATCTCGAGCTAATATGCCTTCCTTCACTAATCTCTCAAGCTCAGTTTTCAGTATTCCCTGTAACTTTTCAGGTACATGTCTACTTGGTACAGTCTTTGCCACAGCATTATTTTATAATGGAAGTTTTACAGGTGTATGCTACTTTCCCAACCTTTTGAAAACACTGCTGTATTTACTCAGCCTATCCTCACAGTCTTTCTTGCACACTCTCAATAGCTCAAAACTTGGAATTAGGTCAAGAGATTTAAAAGCAGGCATTCCCAACAAGGTTTGTGAATTCTGATCGACGATATAAAATAGTTCTTCGCACTGTCTTTCTCTCCCATCAAAATTCACAGAAACTTTCAACTCAACACTGCCCAAAACAGGAAGCGCACTACCACCAGGGATCAAGGTAGAGCATTTTCTAACTCTTTTGATACCCAGAGATTTTGAACCATTTTTCGACGTTACTGAAACTTCAGGTCCAGTATCTACATGTACTTTAGCCTTCAACTGACAGCTACCCATTTTAAGGTCTACTAGCCACTGATTACCAAACATTTCAGCATTATGTACAGGAAGAATATCAAGATTAAAAAATTCACCACTTTTTTGTGTCTCATTACATTCAAGATCATACACTTTAGACTTGGATCTACAGAATTTAGCAAAGTGATTAAATTGCTCACATTTTGCAGCGATTGTTGTAAACTGGACATCTCCTGATAGAGTGACTGCCTCCACAAAATTTACAGTTTTTTAAGAAAATGTCATTAGTTTTTGTAGTTGCCTCCTTTGGCTGCTGTCCTCTGCTGACTCTTTGGATTTGTCTTACCTCCTGTACCAACCCTCTCACCCTTGCTGACGCCACTATGCTGAGACTTTAGGGCAGCCTGGCTCTTCCTCGATTTCCGATGATGCTGAAATGTGGTTAATGACTTCTTACCATCCATCTATTTGTGTTGGTTTCTTAAAACAGTCTCTTTAGCATGCATCTTTGCTTTGATTGTCTCTATGGTGACTGTTGCATCAAGGTGTAGCTCACAAGCCAAACTTTTTTTCCAACTTTCCTGCCAACAGCCTAATTTTCAGCATAAGAGTTTTCTCTTGCTCTTGAAATTCGCGCTTATCCGCGATTTCACACAGTTTTCTGATATACTCCTCGTTACTTTGTCCTTTTTTCTGATGACCATTGCTAAGCATAACGGAGTAATGTCCCTGATTTTCTGTAGGATTAAGGTACCCTTCAAATGCTTGTACAGTATCATCGTATAATTGCAGCGCATTTTTCTGTACTTGTTGCTAGGTCTGTTGCTTTAAATCTAGCTTTGTAAATACCTTCTTTGCCTTTTCTTTCATAATATAAATTAGCGTAGCAATTTGTCATTGAACATTTCGTTCAACTAGTTGACAAGCAAGTCTGTATCATTGGAAACGCTGTATCAAATCGTTCTAACACTCTTGAGCATTGATGAAGTCCAGAGCTGCTGGAGCTTTCATTCCTCCACTAGCCATAATTCTTTGTACTGCTAATTGAGCTTCAGTTTCTGTAGACTTCTACTACTGTTATATATTCTTCTAATAATTGTAGTTGTTTTGATCATTTGGTTCCTGCCTACGATGCCGTGTCATACAATTTACGTGTATATGGTTTGCTTTAATTGCATTTATTGAAAAGCGGAGACGACCCAAGCAACCAGTTCTAGGAGCAATCAACAACTGATCATATAGATTACAAAAGCCACTACATCCAGCTAATACACAAACTAAGTCAGTGCAGTATAAACCACAAATTCGTGCACTTGATGACATTGAAACAGCATGATGGACATGATTTCATAAAATATTTGACTTATTATGCAGTTTTCTTTTGCAGCAATTAAGATTTAGCAACTCTGAGAAAAGGCAAAGACCTGCCACATACCATATAAACTTGTACCGATTGAGCCAATAACTCAGCAGTTTCAAACCCTAATTCTGACCACTGATTACAGCTAGTTGGTCACCCGTAATATTGTTCGACATTTTCCAACTGAATAACAAGTTTAGTATCTTTTTGTCTAGCAAACCTGTCTTTACTCTGTTAATATGAGCAAAAAGATCATCCGCTTTATGATATTTTTGAGATAAAAATAAATGCATAAAAAATCTTTCAAGACAAGCTCAAAAAATTGTTCTAATACTTGTATTAAAGTATGTCCCATTAGAGTTTGTAACATCAGAGTTGTATTTTGTGTTTGTTATGGTGAGTCAGAAATTACTAATGAGCCACAAGTGCTTCATTTGTACAAGGGACACAATGTCTCACAATGGTATTCATTATCAAAAATGCCTCTGAAACAGGTGAGGAAGTCCAAGAACCCATGTTATTACCTGATAACACGCTTTACACTATTTTCTATGCTTCCATGGCTTCAAATTTATCTTAACTGCTAATGCATAGCCTAAACACATAATTTTACCCATAGTTAATGGATTTGATAACATCGTAGTGACATGTTAAAAACTGAAGTAAAGTTGAATGTTGTATTTTTCCTGAAACACAGTGGTACAGATATTAAACAAAAACAATATGCAACCCTTTGAGTCCATATTTCTTTCAATGCATTTTTGCTTACAGAAAAAAGACTTTTTTAGAGTGAGTTAAATCTATTCCATATATATATGGAATAGATTTAACTCACTCTAATTCGTAATATGCTTTTTAATTCGTAGATGCTTTTCAAGCTGTTTCTCAATGTTAAACGACATCAAAGAACAGTAAATCACAACAGTTTTCAACTTTAAAGTGAAATTAATGAGTAAAAATGTGTTTAAAATCAGTTTGGTTAACGAAACAAAATTCCCAATTTGTATCATTGCAAAAATCCTTAACCACATGCAATAACAATAGTCCAAAACTGTTAAAATCACTTTTAATGCATTATAAGTTTTTATTACCAGTATTTATGCGAGTGAAACATCGTTAAAATGTTAAATAAATTTTTGTATAATAACTTTTGTATAAACTGGAGAAGGAGTAAAACAAGAAGACAAACTTTTCTTGCTGTTCCGCCCTGTCTGATTATATAAGTCACAATGAATATTATAATAAATTTCGAAAAATTACTGTGAGGATTTTCAACTTTCCAAAACATAAATCTTTATAAATTGTCAAAATTATAATTAAATTTTGTGTCTGTGTCCCCGAACAAAACCAATTGCTTGCACGGCAACTCCAAACAGACGCTTTGTTTAATAAAACCCAATCGAGACTGTTAACCCTTTGACCAGGTATAAGCCCCCCCCCCCAAAAAAAAAACAACCGAGACTCGTGTAATTTATTTTCGAAAATTCAATAAAATCGATATTTTATGAACATGCATAGCTCAAATCTTAAATTTAGTTCAATGAACAAAATTTTTTGTACATATACATTTATTCACATATCTACTACTCAAAAAAATTACAACTATGTGCAATTGTCCCTGTATGAAATGCTTGGTGTACTATACCTGGTAGTGCGTAGCAGTATAGCTGGAATGTAGCCAGAGCGTCGGTCAAGGCACGTCCTTCTCGGTCGCTAGCAGATCAGAGAGCGCGAGCTGGAGCGCCTTGAATCGTCTCCCGCGCTGCGTCACACTTCCGGGACTACCACACCTCCTTCTTAAGCTCTCCTCCAATCCAGTGTTAGTGAAGGTGCAACCACACCTAAAATCGACAATCCAAACACGGGTGCAGTATCACGAGTTGAGTAGTGCATGGAGTTACATTATTAGTATACATGTATTTTTTTTTCATCATTTATGAACTGTCCCTCTCAAGAAATTGAAGGAAAAACGAAAGGTCTTTCCTGGTACACTTAACTAGTTAGCTGTCCTATCAGCGATATAATTAAAATCTAATGGAGACCACTCCATTTAGCATTATTCAGCATCACGACTTCCCTAAGCTCCCTCACCCACTGCCTCACAATTTCTCGGGTTGGGTGAAGGCCATCCTTCAAAAACCTAAGCCGAAAGCGATAATAACCTCTATTTCTCTTAAAAATGGTATGGTGCAAGAATGGTGTGCACAATCCATTGGAATCATTAAAAGCTGTGATATGTTTATTTTCTTCCACCACCATGCCCCTTATTACGCGAGAATTTTCAGCGTAATCCGCTGTTAAAATCTGACGACCATGACCTCCAGGAACACTGGCCGCCAGATGATCATTGTACACCCTAAAGTCCATTGGGTAAATTGTACACAATATAGGGAAGATTTTAAGACTACCTAGCCTATGATCCCATCTTTCAAAAATGCTCCACACCGTACCCAGGTAGGTTGTCATAAGTTGAGCCTCCCGTCTATTCTGAGTCCTATGAAGCCTAGAGAATCAGACTGGTCCTACATGAATGTATATGAAAGACCTCTGGAAATGTTCCCTTCTATCAAGAACATAGTCAATGACTTCCTGCCAACCTACCCCCGGCAAGCAAATGGTCTCCCATTGTGAGCTGACAACGTCTTTGACGATTGAGTTGCCAATTAGGAAATTTCTCATGCTAAAAAAAAAACCACACAAAAGTTATATATTTAGCCTCTCAGGTGCCCTACTTACCCGGCCACTTCTGGTTGTCACCCTCCTGGTCACTGTTGGTGAGGCACGAGGGTCACAGGGTTGAACCTCCAATCTTCGTTGACTCTCTTCTGACCATCTCTCCGTTGTACCACTGTCATGACCCGTCAATGGCTCCGGTTCAGCAATTGTCGGCACCTGTCTAGAGTCGGGTACCCCTGTGCCGAACTCAGCTTGAACCGCTGGTGCAACCACACCTGACTCTGACTGTGGACTTGAGTTTTCACCACGAGGTGCTACCACACCTGGAACCGATGCTTCTGAATCCCTACAAGGTCTGGTTAAGTGCCGATTTCGCCTCCACAGCCTTTGTGATTGTCCAATGGCTACAACCTCACGCCCCTGTGCCGCCACAACTCTTGCCCTCACTGGCTCTTTACCTGGGTCTTGTATGGCTACATCTTGTCCAATCGGGACTGATTCTTGTGCCTTAGTCCTGTACCTTTGATTATACTGATATGTTTGGTAGTTCCGTTGCAACTTCTCTGTCTCCAGTAGCCTCGCATAGTCGATCTTGCGGCCATTCAAAAATCCCATCGAATTTAGCCCTCTTCCGAACAACAGTTGTGCAGGGGAGTAGCCATTGGCTAATGGTGTGTCTCGATATGAACAGAGTGCCGCATCAAGATTGACATTCTTGTTCATCAGAGCTTTTACAGTTTGTACCGCCCGCTCAGCCTCACCGTTACTTTGAGGGTACCTAGGTGAACTTGTGACATGCTGTATGTCCCACTTTCTCATGAACTTTTTGAAACTCTCAGAACTAAACTGTGGACCGTTGTCACTCATAACCGAATTTGGTACTCCAATTAGACAGAACAACTTTTGGAGAATTTTAATGATGACTTCTGACGAGGTTGAGTCAACCAACTCATGCACTGTAATAAATCTGCTGAAGTAGTCCACTACTACCAAGTATGACCGAGACTCTTTCTCCATTATGTCCACAGCCAACCTCCACCATGGTCTCTCAGGCAGTTCTGCGCGCATCAGCGGTTCTCTGGGCCGTCTACGGAACTCGGCACACTCAGGACACGTTTTGACCAGTTCCCGGATCTCAGTGGTCATTCCTGGCCACCAGACTAGTTCCACAGCCCGACGTATACACTTCGTTTCTCCCTGATGGCCCTTGTGCACTGAGGCTAGTACTGACTGTCGTTCCAGCTCCGGGATGAACACCCTGCTGTTGTAAAACACAATCCCCTGTACTACTGAAAGGAAATCCTTGAAAGTGTAAAAGCTGCGCACAGTCGGGTCTACATCCTTGTATTGCGGCCAGCCTTCTGCAATGTATTTCAACAACCTCATTCCTGCAGCATCCTCCAGAAGAGATGCCTTGATCCTTTCAAGTCGATTAGGAGATATAGCCAGTGAGTCAACCAACTCACACACAACAAGAGATTCGACCAAATCTGCGTCCCCCTCAACTTCCGCTACACTCAATGGAGACCTAGACAAGGCATCTGCCAAAACTAGCTTTGCCCCTGGTGTATACATAATTTTGTAGCTGTAAGCCATCATTCGGAGTCTAAACCTCTGAACACGTAATGGCAGCTTGGATAGTTCCTTGTCTCCGAGGATTGATATGAGTGGCTTGTGATCTGTTTCCACCTCAAACTCACGACCCGCCAAATAGTAATGAAACTTCTCACATCCCCAACAGATTGCGAGTGCTTCCTTCTCTATTTGAGCATATTTTTGCTCTGCTGCAGTGAGACTGCGCGATGCATATGCCACCGGTCGCCACTCCCCATTGACCAGCTGTAGGACAGCGGCTCCAAGCCCATATGAAGACGCATCCGTACTCAGTCTTGTTGGTGCCTCCAAACAGAAAGGTGTTAACGTGGGTGCCTTGGAGATCGTCTGTCTCAACTGATCGAACTCATTAGCTTGCGCACTTTCCCAGACCCATTCCTTGTCTTTTTGTAGCAATTGCCGTAGATTGTGCGTTCCTCGAGATAATGTAGGAAAAAATTTTCCGAGGTAATTTAGGACTCCGAAAAACCGCCTTAACTCTCTTTTGTTGGTAGGTGCCTTAAAACTTCGCACTGCCTCAGTTTTCTCCGGGTCTGCTTTAATGCCCTCTTTAGAAATAACATGGCCCAGAAAGACCACCTCTGGTGTGTTAAATTGGCATTTGTCACTGTTTAAGGTAATTCCAGCTAATTTCAGCTTCTGCAGGACGGCTTCTACTCTTTTGTCATGCTCTTGTTGGCTAGCACCATAAACCAGAATATCATCCATTTGACAGATTACGCCTTCGCTGTCCATTAATGCTTTCTGCATTTCCCGCTGGAAGATCTCTGGTGCAGAACTAATCCCAAACGGTAAGCGTTTGCATTTGTATCTGCCGAATGGCGTTATAAAGGTGGTAAGCTTTTGACTTTCTGGGCTGAGCTTCATTTGCCAGTATCCACAGTTTGCATCCAACTTTGAAAATTTTACTGCTGACCCAAGCTCACTCAGCGTCTCCTCTGTTTTGGGTAATGGGTGAAGCTCCCTTTTTACTGCCTCATTCAATCGAGTGAAATCGATGCATACCCTGATCTTTCCGTTCTTTTTTGGTACAACAATACAAGGTGCACACCAATCTGTCGGCTCCTCTATACGCTGAATTACCCCGAGTTTCTCCATTCGCAGCAACTCTTGCTTGAGAGGTTTTCTCCTTGCAGCTGCCACTCTTCGGGGAACTGTTTGAGCAAAGGGCTTGACATCATCTTTAAGTGTGACCACAACTTCATTTTGCATTGCGCCTAGTCCTGTGAAGACTTCCGGAAATTTCTCAACCCAGGACCTGTCTTCCTGTATTTCATGCAGAAACTTTATCAGCCCTAGTTTAGAGATAGCTGGCTTCCCCAACAACGGTGTAACCAACCCCTCAACTATATAGATTGTCTCCATCACCTGCTTATCTCGTAGGTGAAGCTCGGCCGTTGTTTTCCCGGCTATGCTCAACTTGTAGTTGCCTGCTCCCCTCAAAGTTTTGGACGACTCCTCCATTTCTGGGAACATACTAGACAATGAACTTGGGACTGCGGTCACTGCTGCTCCAGTATCTACCTTAAATCTAATCGGCTGTTTGTTGACTAATATCTCAATAAACCATGCCTTATTAGTTTCTGTCATGGGGCTCCCGTTTATCACCTCTAGTCAATCTGATTCCGATCCGAGATAAAGCCATCTACATCAATATCTTCAACTTCATGAGCTGCTCTTTGCTTTCCCTGCTTACCTCTGCATGCCTGTGAATTGGCCCAATGTCCCTTCTGCTTGCATACCCTACAAACTGATTTACGTGCAGGGCAGAACTCTGCCTTGTGGTTTCCTCTTGGGCAGTAAAAACATTTTGCAGTTTCTCTTTGATGCTTTCTTTGCTGTTGACCCCTAGGCTGATATTCAGACTTCCCTTTGCCTATCATATCTAGGTTGACCTCAGTCTGTCTATTCATCTTAGCTGATTGCTCATGATGACTGACATATTGTTTAGCTTTACTGATACATTTTTGCAAGTCATTATTTTCAAGGTCGATCAAGTATTCTCTCAAACGGTTGTCACTGACACCCACTATGATGCGGTCACGAATTAATTCTTCTCGCATGGTGCCGTATTCACATACATCAGCTTGAGATTGAATCGTAGTAATAAATTTGTGTATTGATAAGTCTCCTTGATCCAGACTGTTAAACTTGACCCGTTCATATATAATGTTTTTTACAGGTTCGAAATGTGCATCAAAGTAACGTAACACATTCGTCAAGGTCTTCTTCTGTGCCTCTTGTTCCTCATTAAACACAAACTGATCATAAATAGGAACGCTCTCCGGACCCATCAACAACAATACATTGGCAATTTTCTCATCTTCGTCCATTGTACTGAATTTCTTTGCAATCATGTAAATCGACAGTTGTCCCTTGAAAACCTTCCAGCTTGCTGCTAAATTTCCATCAGCCCATCTCAATCTCTGCACAAACCGGTCATCCTTAGAGTGATTGTCTTCGGCCATTATTGTGGATGTTCAACGCTCACCAGTGACCAGGGAGTTCAACCAAACTCAACCTAACAGATGGACACTGACGTACCACAGAGAAAATGCAGATAAACAATGGATTATAAGTACTAGAACAATCAAACTTGTTGCAATTACAACAATGTATTTTTTTGCCAGTTACTCAACCCAGTACTGCGTAAATAACAATGTGCTCTCTGAATTGAGAAAGGACCACACTAGCTTTAATGCTTAACCTAAATGCTAATACTATTGTTCGAAAACACAGGTTCAACCAAACCTCGGCTGCCTCCTTTTTATTACACGCGTAAGTATTGACGTCCGCTATCTGACACCATGTACTATACCAGGTAGTGCGTAGCAGTATAGCTGGAATGTAGCCAGAGCGTCGGTCAAGGCACGTCCTTCCCGGTCGCTAGCAGATCAGAGAGCGCGAGCTGGAGCGTCTTGAATCGTCTCCCGCGCTGCGTCACACTTCCGGGACTACCACACTTGGAAGCATTTTTTTCGGTAGAGTCAAACGCTATAACGTAGCCGTGCGAGCCACCATAACGATCGTATCCTCTGCATATTCCAAGAATATTAAAAGTCCAAAAAAGTTTACATCACTTCTATCATTTGAATTAATTTTATTCTGATCAGACAAAAAATCACTAACGATCGCAGGATAAAATAATCTTTTATTTTACCGTTTTGAAAGTCAAGCCGATGTTGACTCGTTTTTCCAACTTTTAATCTTTTCCAAGGAATCGCGATTTGTTTAGCTTTTAGCACAAAGCAACGCCTCTCAGATAATCGTTTCATATTGTAAATCATTGATTGATATCTTGTTGATGATATTTAAAACTTACTAGTGTTCATATCCTTTGTTTAACGTTACTAGACGGCAGCTTTATAAACGTCTACCGAAATAGACATAAATGTCGTTTCCCCACGCAGCCGGTAAACGACATTCTGGTCGTTTCCCCTGTCAAAGGGTTGAGTCATTTTGTAAAGATTTGATATACCTAAACTGACCAAATAATGTCAAACTAAAAGATGCGAGGCCTATATAGGCCTTCTATGAAGCCTATATAATCTTTCTATAAACCCTTTATGTATAGGGCTTTTCTATCTTGTACATAAAACTAGCAAATTAATTATTTCCTTGCTAATGTACGTGTACATGTTACAGCTTATATGCAATTTGTATTGGGACACATGAACCAACCAAATTTGTAAAACTAAATCTCTGTTTTGAAACTGTTTTTTATAATATTAGCTTACTTGCGAAAAGATTAAATGGGAGGATATACAGTAATTCACCTTATTCCAAGATGTTGGACACGTTCTTTTAGCAGGTATCATAATTGTTGTAAATCTACTGGGAAGGTAGCATCTGGAACAGGGTACATTCTGGTCATGCATACGGCTAGGGAATATATTAGAGCTAGTCTGGTACTCAGTTCCATAGATGTAATTACCCTGGTCACCTGCTAGATATGAGTTATACTCTGGCTCTGATGGGAGACATGCATACTTGATGACCCTCCTTCATGACCAAAATGTTGCCCTGCTGCTAGCCCTGCCGGATTTGTCAATTTGTCATGAAATCTAATTAAATGCCATATTATTCAGCACATAAAATAACTGATTACACAAACAATATATTTAGCAAAATTATGATTAAATAAATTAATGGCAAGTCACCTTTTCTGCTTGATAAAGCTAGCAGAAAAGCTCTTCAAAGCTAGAGCTCTGAAGAGTTATCACTTGATTTACTGCCCCATCTAATATATGAACTTCCTCCTCCAGAAGCTAGTTGTATATCAGCTACAAAATAATCAGGTTCCATGTTTCAAACTTACCAACTTTTATCAAAGTAAGGTCCAGTTTTTAATTATCAGTATCAAAGATCTAAGGTCCAAACTTTTACGGTTTATACTCAAATGTTTTGTAATGTTTTGTAAAACAATAAAAATTAGAAAATTTATTGGTCTTTTTCATAGATCACCTGCTACATCTACCATGAGGAATCTTTCTGCTGCTGTCAGAATATTGATTTTACTAATTTCCAATTGTTTCTGATACTAAATATTCAACCTTTCAGGTAATTTCTTACAGTTTACTGCAAAAAAGAAACCCAACTAACCGGCTGAAGAGGATTTGCTCCTCTCACCATCTGGCTGCAGTTGCTCTTCAATTTCTTCCAACTTTCTGTTGCTACTTTGAAAGAGAGTCAACAATCTATGACCAATTGTTTGGTTAAACTCTTGTAGGAGTTCTTCTAAAAATAATATTGATGTTTCGTATTTCGGAAATAATATATAAAGCTTTTGCGGTGCAATACTCATTTTTATTCTGTATATACTTTACTCCAAACTAATATGAGCTGTTTTCTTTTTCATTGGCATCAGGTTTTTTACAACTGTGCTCAAGTTGCTAAATATTGGAAACATATCAGTATCAGAAAGCCTGTCAGATGGTCGTGCTACAACATAGCAGGTCTTATTTACCAATTTTTAACCCTCACTCTTCGGTCAGTCAGATCTGACTCTTCACAATATCTACCATCTCTACTATCCCTACCATCTCTTCCCGGAGGTCCACTTAAGTATATGGCAGTTTTCTGTTGGTAAAATAGGCAACAAAACATTTTGTATCTTTTTTGATGCTAAAGTTCATTAGTAAACTAAAATAATCTTATTACGTTTTGAGTCAAAACAAATAAAATCTAGAGTACAGGATGTCAAAACTTTACGGAGAGTGTAGTAAGTCTTTAAGCAATACAGAACCCACTAATATCGGGTTAGAAGAGGATAAATTTAATGTTTCCAAAGACGTTTACTACTCACTGCTTTCAATTTTACTTGTATTGAGGAGTTGTGCTCTTCTGAAAAACACTGACTGATATTGCCAGTAAAGTTTATATTTTTATTTAAGTTTTATAGATGAACTTAAGTTAAACTAAAGTTTAAATTTTTTTAGCTATCTAATATCTTGAACAGATGAACAGTGTAACAAATTTTTTAAACGCACAGACCCAAAGTAGTTTCAGTTTATTATATGTTGCGGTTTTTTAATAATTCTTTTAATGTGCATCTCTATGATTCTGATCAATCAATTTAGAGTTATATTTTTATTTTGATAGCACATTGACAAAACAACTTTCTTTTCATCATAGTACCATAACATTAACAGAATTTAAATTGAAAAAGACATATATCTAATCAAGAGCTATGTGACTGAACAAATACACTGGTAAAGTACCATAGGGTGTTGCACTACATCATTTATAAAGCTAGCAATCTGATAAATTTCTTGTTAAATCTATTGCTTTGACGTAAAAACCAAATCTAAAACATTTATTAAAACGCTGCGATGACGATTGTGGAATTTTGCTAACTTACCTGGTGATAATTGACTTAGCACACCATCCCTGACATCCTCGTCTTCAGCTGATCTTTTCTGTATAGTTTGTTCTGGATCGGTAGGAGACATCATTGACCTCTAGATATAAGCTTTTCAAATATCACAATCCTAATAAACCTCTGGTTCTGGGCAGCTTCTCTACTAATAAGTGAACAGTTCTAATTAATTTATTTTTTGATTCAACCTTTAACATTTGCTGCGACATCAAATCCTGTTTTTCTCTATAACCCAAGATTTATGCTAAAGAAGAATCTATGCTATGTCTAAGTGCATGTTTTAAGTACACTGTTTATATTATACACAATGTACTTTGAACATATAATAATATCATATTGTATGTTATACAGGGTAGCAAGTCTTCAGTCATTTATATGTACTGGCGCTTTCATATATTCAAACATGAGTAACCAAACTACTTTTCAAATGAAAACAAATTCTCATGTGACCATTCGCAAGGTCATAACAATGTAAAAGTATTTAAACTCTACTGTACACTCTTACTTGTACCAGTTCACCATATACTATTGTGGTAGTGACTATGACTTAGATCAGTTGTAGTTAATCTACTGTATATACAGTACTTGATTACTGCTCACTTGTATTCCATTTCTTTCTAGCTGATCTAGTCTACTTGTTAATTGATCAACTTCCTTCTTTAACTATTGGTAACTTATTTGAGAGTAGACAGAGACAACCGGAGCAGATATTACTATAACAGCAGTCAAAATTTGGATGGCATCATTACGCTTCTGTTGCTTGACTACGCAGCCTTTTTCCATTATGTAATCTAAAATTAGTATACAAAGGTTATAGATCAAATACTTGTAATTATACCTTTTACTCAGTTCACTGCAATTACTGCTAACCATGTTATATTTGAAATTTTAATCATATTATAATAACATTATAATAATGAGAGATACCAAACAAGCAAGTTCCTTTATGAGAATTTATTGGAAAATGTTTCCTTTAATGTTTTTAAATAAGACTGTTTCTATTACATATAAATTGTATAAATGTATAATTACATGTATTTACCATAATAAGTTTAATTTTTCAAAGTAACCAGATATATTAATGCTAATGATGATTTACATCGCCATCATACATATGTATTCTAAGCAAGCCAGTTTTGTCTTGTTGTTTTGGTATTAACAATATTATTTGATGTCATTCCAATTGTGTCAGCACAAAATATGCTTTGTAAATTTGCGCTAAAACCATATTCATACTAAAAATATATTTTTGCAAGTATAAAATATTAATGTTTTCGAAAAATATTTGTGTACATATTTTGAATTAAAAAATCTACTCTAATAAGTAGAATCAAAGACTAGTTGTATATGTAATATACTTGTCTTATACAGCGGCACCTTCTGGTGACTGATATTTATTTCTAGCTGCTTTTATACTTCTGCAGAGCATCTGCTTCCGTTTATGGAAAATTGTGTCAAATAATATGCTTTTACATCCTCATCTGATTAAATATTACAATATACATGTTGTACTGATTCTCCCAGTGTGCTAACAAACGCATTCCGTTGATTCTAATAGCTGTCTACCCTAGATCATCTGCAGAAGTCATTAAGATAAAAAGTTAAAGTTTAGTCTGTGAATACTCCATTTAATCAAAACAGCAGTAGTAATGTGGAGCACACAATGTCAGTGCTTCCAGTCTCCACCTATACCAACCTCTATTAAACTACTGTGAAGTTTTTATTTTCAAGTACTTTCTGACGTGTATTGCGTATTAGCTAATTTATTGTTTAATATTGACAACACCAATAATAAATAAAATACATCTTAGTATAGACCCCAATGTTGTCTGCTGAAGATCAATGGTTTTAACTGGGTTCAATATATGTCATTAATTTATACTTGCTAATGGCTGTAAAGTACATGATAGTGATAAATATGTGGTAACACTCAATACTTCATCAATCGCATGGTCAAAAGTGCCACCATATTTTTTCACTTGTGTATGTTTGCAGTATTATTTAGTGAATGTTGTGAACAGAAAAGTGTTTTATATCTAAAGGTGATAAGTTTGTTTACTTTTACACCAGTGTCTGTTTTAAAAATGTTTAGTTTTGCAAGTTTATATGTAGATAAGGAAAGTACAGGTATAACGGGGCATTGAGGTGAAATGGGATTGGGCAATATTTTGTGTATAGGAGCGAAGTAGATACTCGTGATTTACACAAAGGGAATACCAGTGACCTATGCTAACTGAATGTCAAGGTCATATTTATTTTTTTCGCGATTAGAAAATTTTGGGATAGATTTTTTTGTTTTTCAGATTTCTTTCACAAAAACCAAAGTTTATTAGACTAGTTATTAAATCTTAATTTGTCTGTTTTATAACCTGTACAATTTTTACAACCTTTTCTGTGTTTAAGCTGTACATATAATGGAATTAAAAAATCATTTATTTATTCACTCACTTTCTTTTTACACATAAAGTTTATAGACTAAGAGTAATGGGTAAAGGAGTTACCTTGAATCCCGTTTTAGCCAATACGATCCCATCTTACCTCAGGCTGTTAAACTTTATTTTTTTACACTTTTTAGGCATCAATATCCCACGAGATTATGTGAGAAAGACCAGCAGGTAATCATGAGATAATGATCTATGTTTAAAGCAATAGCTGATGTAAATGAAAACAAATTTGAATGCCTAAAGAAATTACGGTGTTCCAGAGAATGCATCAGAGCGCCGGTGTAAGGATGAAAACAAACTATTCCAAGCAACCAGTTAAGGACCGGGCAGTAGAAAACTACATTTACAATTAATCAAGAGGCTGAGCTTGCAGCCTATGTAAAGTTTATGGATGGTCTATGGAAGTTGTATGGTCTAACTACAACTGGGCTGCATAGTTTGGTACATCAATATGCTGAGAGCAACAACATTCCACATTTACTCAACCATGAGTCAAACCATGCTGGTTGGGATTGGATGAGAAGTTTCATGAGTAAGCATAACTTGTCACTGAGAAGCCCCAAGGCTACCTCCACAGCATTAGCCTGAGGGTTCAACAGACAATCTGGAGCCTCATTTTTTGACCTTCTGGAGTGTTCAGGATGTTAAGAATTTTCCGCAAGGAGGATATTTAATGTGGATGAGAGAGGTGTTATTACAGTACAAGCCAAAACCTCTAAAGTGGTTTCTCTTTGCGGAAAATCAGGTGAGCTTCCTGGCATCAGCTGATTGAGGTACTTTGACTACTGCAGTTATGTGAATAAATGCTGCTGGTTTGTCCCTCCCATGCTAATTTTTTCTCAACTTTGCATGAAGCCCCATTGTAAGTTAGGGGCCCACCAGATTCCCTCTGTGTCACATACCCTTCTGGATGAATGCAAACCCACTTGTTCAATAGGGGTTTGAACAATTACTCTAAACAACCCAGCTCTGTTGATGCTTGATGGCCACTAAACCCACAAATAAAATCTCCCTGTAATAAAAAAGGCAAAGGAGTTGCCATATTATGCTTGCCACCACACTATCACCACCGCATGCAATCCTTGCATGTGTCTGTGATGAGTTCACTCAGCACCTACTATGCCAACAAAGTTGAGGTATAACTATAAAATAATCCTGGCCTTGTAGTTTCGTTAGAGTAAATAGCAACCTTATTTGGTAAGGCCTATGTCAAATATTCAGTACCAGCAAATGGTATAGGTGAATTTAAAAAGAGTGGGATTTTCCCAACAGAATGTGGGGTATCTATTAAATAGAATTTTTGAGGCAGCAGCGCCTACTAACAATACAAAAGCATATGAGAATCTTTAAGCCAGTAATTCTAATTCTTTACTTGTCCTAAGCAATTCATAAACATTTTCATTAACTATTGATCGGACATCTTCTCATTAAAATTCAGAGGAAATATCACTCTCTCCCAAGAAATAAACTGAAACACTCAAGAAACATACAGCTAACATAAGAAGAACTTCTATACTTACTAATGGAGTTTATTAGGCTCATTTGGCAGAAAACCCTCAACAAGTGACCAAATAACATCTAGAACGAAACGATTTAAACAGGTTAACAGAAGGAAGACTTCTACACCACAAAGTATTGACAACGATTACGTAGACGTTAGCGGTCCCTACCGCAATGATTCCTACTGGAAAGCTAACACTGACAGTAGATGGGTAAAAGCAAGCGTTGCAGTAGCTGGACTCATGAGCTTTTTGCTGACCCCGATGATGAAGATGATGACTTTATGTGTGAAATATGCAAGTAATTGTTCAATTCATTATTTCTAAAGCTATCTAGATTACTGTATTATTTGTATATTGTTAGATTCAATAAATAACTAATAAAAACACTATTTTGAATCAGTCAAACGTTTCTACTGATATAAGCATGGTATAGCATTTTACCCACGCTGTTAGAGTAAAACGGAAAATTGGATTGATATACAAACACCAAAATCTTAATATCATGATAAACAGCTGTGGTGAGGCTTTGAGTATATAGAATAGACATAGACCAGATTGTATTAAAACATATATTACTTGTTTCAGAATATGACAAGGTGAGAACTTCATGTGTTGATATTCAGTATCCTGTTATACCCTACTTCCCCTACTACTAGTTGTTTTTCCTCAAGTCCCTAAAATCAGGAGTAAACTACTGATCACTTTGGAATCATCTGAAGGATCAGAGAGCATTTGTTGTTACGTAGTCTGCTCTTTTGTAGGCTCTGAATCATTGTGCATCATTAACCAAATGCATGAATCTTCTATTCTATTTGGTACAAAAACTTTCTCTGGGGGAACTTTAATGAATGATAACTGATCCATTTATGACAGAATTCTCCATCACAGCCCTTGACAGCCATCAGCAGATCTTTACAGTTTATGAATGCTGGAAATACAGATAATAGAGAGATCAACACTTTTAATAGAAGAAACACTTGTGAATAAACTGGTCTAGCTGAAGAAATGAAATCATAGCTTGTGTGGTGGAAATGGTTCTTGAAATACTACGGCCTGATTTGCCAGATATTTTATAAAAGCATTTCACACTTCATCTTCCCCTTGTTCATGTATGTGAATAACAACTACTTAACCTAGTTACCTCTGTTACTTATCTCTAGCAGTGCTATCCCAGACTATCACAAGCGACACGGCTTCAAAAACAATAACATTGATTGCCAAAAAACTGACACCGGTAGAATAAACAGGAGATACTTCCTTTTAAAATACACAGATACGCAAGAGAACACCATGCCTTAAAAAGCACAATATTTAGCCACTCAATAAAGATGTAGCAATAGAAAGTACATATAGCATTTTCCAAAGAAGAAACTCTTATTGATTACAAGAACTAATACTCTTCCAAGGTATTAGAAGATACTGATATCTATGGAAGATGATGCATCAAATAGCTGTGCAAAATTGAACTTGCTTTGTCATGGCTTTGTCATGGCTGTATTATTCTTACATTGTATTTGATTATTTCAGATAACATTATAATAAATGATTCCAACTCATTAAGGAAGTGTTTGATTCTGTTGTTTTTTTGTTGAGGACTAAAGCAAATAGTTATAGCTAGACAATTCTTGACTCAGTCACTTTAAAAAAACTCAATAAATGCATATTTGATTTTGTATAAATATAGTCAAAACCAAAAATATAGCTGATTACACGGTCTGTATTAAAAAGCTTCTTTAGCAATTTTTTGTACCATTGTCGGTCATAAAACATAATATTTACGTAAATGTTCTCACCAAACTTTACATAACTTTATGGCGATGTACAACTTGAGGAAAAAAACACTTAGCAAATCGTATCAATCTAACATACCCGGTACACCAGCAGTACTGACTTCTAAAACTGACTCACTCTGTGTATTACTACTACTGACTCACAGAACTAACTTACTCTTTATATATTAGTACTAATAACTTATAAAACTAACTTGCTCTAAAGATTAGCAGCACTGAGTTACAGATCCAACTTATGTTATACATGTACATTAGTACTAGAGAGGTATAGAACTAGCATACTTTATAAATTAGTTATACTAGCCCTATGGCACATATTAAAGCTGAAAGGAATTATGTTACCGTTTTATCACCAAATTTATTCAAAAGGATTTTACGTACATTGTATATTTATATTTTTCGAAGCTCCTTTTCGAAATTATGACAGTTGCGTCACATTTTATGGTAGACTATCACTTGCAGTATACAGACAACCGACTTGCTGGTATTGGTACTATTTCCTGGTATAGGCAGGTAATAAAATAATTACCCAATGAATTTGATTAACTTAAGAGTAACTCAAGCTGAGTATAATTAACTTACAAGCTAGTAAATCAACTTACTTAATAAGAGCACAGTTACACGTAATGATCTCTCATGCCATTAATTATGATTTTTAAGCATGCTAATAGTAACCAATAGTGTTTTTGTTGAGGCTTCAAGAGTGGAGAGTTTAACTGTTGTAATGAGTATGGTTACAACTATTTCATTGTATAGCAAGTAGCTTTATAATAAATCTATCATAGTAAATCGAATATAGTAACTAGAAATTCCACTGTCATACAGCCCACGACCAAAGAGATTTTGGAAAAAATAAAGGGTACTGATGGTTGAGAAATGCATTATTAGCAGTCAAATGGCACAGCAGCGCAATATGATAACTGCAATGGTAGCTGTAATGTAGGCCTACTGGGTGTGGGTGTTATTATATACAACAAATAGCAATAATGAAAGGAAAATATTATATGTATATGCTAGTAAATTAACTTATTTAATAAGAGCATCATTACTATAATAAGAGTATGGCTACACATAATAACCTATCATGCAATCAATTGTGACCTTCAAGCATGCTAGTAGTAAACAATAGCATTTTCCCACAGGCTTCAAGAGTGTGGAGTTTAAATGGTGTAATGAGTATGGCAACAATTATTCCAATGTATAGCAAGTAGCTTTATACTAAAAATAGTATAGTAAATAGATTATAGTAAATATTATAGTACAGATTATAGTACAGATTATAGTAAAAATTATAGTAAAGATTATAGTAAAGATTATAGTAAAGATTATAGTAAGGGTTATAGTACAGATTATAGTAAATATATTATTGAAAAGATAAGCCACTTTTGAACACATGATGCCTATATGAAAGGCTAAAGAAAACAATTTAAAATTGGTTGTAGAGCGAAGGTAAAGATAAAACAGCTGTTGCCTCTTAAACATTGTCAAATTTATAAATCAGTTCTCTTTAAATCACAATAAAATAGCTGAAAGTCATGCCATAGATTAGAGTTGGATTTTTGGTAGCAGCCAGCACAACTCTTAACCTAACACGCTCATTATAGCGTTTAAACTGTGTAAATACGAACTTTTTAGAGTTGCTTCCTTAATGATGTACATGTGCACACAACTCTTGAAAATTCCAAGTTCGCTCAGCTTAAATTTTTGATGCGCTAAGTAATTTGTAGCTAAAAGTGTTTCTAACTTGCTAAAATATCTACATTTCGTACTGCAGCATTTTTAAATTTGAAACTATTTTTCCAACTTTCAATAACGAATGACATTTAAATCAAGAATAGTTAAAGATCTACGGCTTACTTCAGCATACAAGTTGAGACTGCGCTTAAGCTGAGGTCTAAAGTCCTGTTTAAAATTTCCTGTTTCACATGTACCTGCCATACCGCTTTTTTAGCTCATATAGTTTGACTGCTAATAGTTCATTCATTATCAAAGAGACGATGCATAGCTGAAAAATGCATTCAAAAACACCATCACAACAAACCCTTGTTTTTTGACACTATTGGTAATAGTAAAATTAGCAAAATATTGATAGAATGAATTTTTAGTGAAAATCACCGGCACAAAAAACAGCCCTTTACCAATGTATTGGTCTCCCTCACTAAAAGGGTTGCTACCGCTGATAATACATAATTAATTATGTATTTAGCAGAATTGCTTTGCTGTAATACCAAATTCTGTCAGAAATCGTGATTAAAGTACAAGAGAAGAGATGAATAAATGGGTGATAGAGGATGTACCAGATAGATTACCAAGGTGTGAGCTAGTAGGCAAACACTATGAAAAAAAGCGTGAAACTTGAAAAAAAATTTTTATAAAATAAAATCCTAGCAATAACATTGTTAATGGTGAATAATGGAATTTTCTCTTTGATTCATCTCATGTTGAATAGGATTAATGTATTATACTGTTTTATAAGTAAATGGCTATACGACATAATTTCGGATTTGCGATTATTTTTCCATAGACAATTTCACTACATTTTGTGCCATAAATGATATCGCCGACGAATAGGTCAAAGATGAAGTTTTAAACTAGAAAACTTTATGTCAAACTTTCACACCGGATTTGTTTGCGATTTGTTCAACAATTTTCTGAAACTTCCTTTTCGTGAAGACACCATGACAATTCTTTCTGAAATCAAAAATGCAAAAATGTGGATAGATCTCATCTTTTATGAGAGTTTTTGGTACTAAATCAACTGGTTATTGAGAATTCACTGTTGAGGTAAATATATATATAGTATGCAAATTGACCATAGTAGATATGGTCTTTGGCTAAACAATGAATTCACAAAGATAATGACTAGGTCTTGTATGATTCTTTCTAGAACTCGCAAAGAAACGGTATTGGAGAGTTTGCAATAAATCCATAAACCAATTAACTACATAAAGAATTAACTACAAACAAGCTTGAATGGAGAGTTTGCAATCAATCCATAAATAAACTACGTACATTATAATGAAACAAATGAACATGTAAAAGTCAAAAACATTAATGACTCACACGTGCTTTGTTTATACGCAAGCCACAGAGACTCACAAAGGTATTCACTATCAACAATGTTTCTGAAATTGGTAAGACAATTTAAAGATGCATGTTATTACTCGCTAACACATTTCACATCATTTTCTATACAGTTACGGCTTCAAATACATATTAATACTGTTAGTGAAAACTCAATCAACCAGTGAAAGTGTTTTTTGTTGAAAGATTTCATTAGAAGATAGCTCTGAGTAAAGGCAAATACATATGTTTGAAAAGGACGGTAAAACTATACATTTACCAATGCAGAGCATGAATACATAATTTCACCACAAATTAATAATTCGAAAACATTGTAGTGATATGTGACAAAGCTGAAGTCAAAGTGAAAGTTGTATTTTTTGTGAAAAACAGAGGTACAGTTGTAAAACTTAAACAATTATGCAACTATTTGTGTGCCAAATTTTTTCAATGCATTCCTTCTTACCAAGACACGATGTTTTATTAACAAACTATATTCATTCTATGGCTGGACAATGTCTTTCATACTGCTCCTCCATTTCAAAACACATCAAAGAACTGTGAATCCCCGCATTTTCTCACCATAAAATGATATAAATTAGAAGAAAAATCTGAATCTGTACTAATGGAAAAACCCCTAAACACTTGCAATAACGATAGCCCAAAAATAAAAAACACAGGATGATTGCAAGGTGCACTTAACCACAAGATTATAATTCTCGGCCACATTTTTACTGTATACTTATCGCACTTGCAGGTTACAAGCTAAATTGTTATGTAATCTTTACTATCAATTAAAATTACCTGTTGTGTGAATTTTTCATTTATGAAAAACCCTTAAAAATACATTACCTATTATCGAATATGCCGTTTCAATTTCAAACTTCATGTTACTTTCCTGATTCCGGTTTCTCCAGAGACAAATTTTAAACTTACATAATACTCTCCTGCGCTTCAATGCTGTCCGTTGGTAGCAGAATCGAGCGGTACCAGTATCGCCAATCAAAACTTTGAATACAACGAGCTCCTGCTGCAGCAGTCTCTTTTTATACACAAACCTTCATATAGTCATTGTTCTTATTAATTCAACAAATCCATGATTTTTTTAAACAAATAGCTGTACTTGGTATGCAAACCGTCTTAAAGGCAGGAGAATAGTATGAAATTCAGTACTTCAAACAGAATCACAACTGTCTTTGGAATGATATGTGGTCAGTGCTTGTTTAACTACTAAATGAATAATGATGTTATAGTAATTGCTTGGACAGTTAACCATATTTATTCTGAGTGACCGATGTTGGGAGGAGCTTATAAGGCTCTTACCTTTTCTTACATAGAACACATTAAAGTTTGCACAAGGGTAGTGCTTTGATAATTTAATACCCTACATGTAACTAGTATCATGGACCAGCCTCTGTGTTGCTTTAGTTGACTGCTAGTTGATCGAATAACTCAAGCAGTATTGCTTGCACATGCGTACGTATGCTCCTTTACCAATGGAATTATTCAATGGTGAGTAATAATTCCGATGATGGCATCATCCAAAAGCACCCTTGGCAAAATAACTACTTGCGAGTAAAGCTACGGCTAATGCATGCAGAATTGTGAAAGCATATTTGGCATCAGTTTGAATGAACAGTGTGTGACTTTATGATAGTAATTGGTCACTCAAAAGTAAAATCTGTGTAGAATTGGCTATCAATTGACCACTGCCTAATAAAAGTTTTTGCTGTACGAATTCAATTTTGACCTTGCTTGCTCTGATCACGTGATGCAATTTTTGGTGTTTGGGACAACTGGTCAGAGAATCAGTTTGAACTTGGCTGGTGTAAATGCAGGTTTCATCTGTTAGATTTAGCACTCAGTTTTTAGGAGGAACCTTGTGGTATGCGAAAGCTCTAGCAAATGTTGCTGGTCAATTGCTCCCTTTATTTGCTCTATTAGGAGGGGGTTTTGTTGGCTTTAATGCTTATTAGCTGGTTGTAGAAGCTTAATAGAAACTGATGGCATTACTATCTAGAGAACACTATTAGTAGCAGCATATGTCTGCTCATTTTTTGGCTATTGTTCCTAGTTCTAATTTATTGCTAGCTTCAATGATAATAATTCTGCAGTTGGATTTTAAGGTTAATATAATGGTACAGTCTGCTGACATTACTATGTAATTTGTCAGCTATTCAAATGACGGGAAATCATTACCAAAGCTGCGTGTTTGTCACGCCGCCTTACATGTGAATAGGAGTTTGTGGTTGTACCGTAAGCAACTTTCTGACACCAAATAGTTACCAACGAAACTGGTGAACATCTGAGTGAATTTATTTGAAGAATATATCTTCATTGTATAATAACCACAAATATATCACTAACTACAGACCACATTACACACAAGTTTCTGGTAAAATGTATAATTTCATAATTCCATACCATCAGCTGGCAGATGCGTTTCATAAGTGTTTTTATTTTATCATCAAAAATCTTATTACTCATGGATGGCTTAGTTTGCTGGGCAATACTATCTTTCTCATTGGCATAGAAAACGTTTTATGCCAATATGTTTACTGTTGACATAAAATGTTTATGCCAACAATAGACATTTTATGCATTACTGTTAGCATAAAATGCTCAATTGCATGGATTTCTTTTATTTTAATAATATATATTAGAACTCGGTGCATAACCACTCAAAGACTAAAGACATTTTTTTTATAATTTTAGAGGAAATAGAATTATGTTTCTTCATCCAAACTTACTAGCATGCTGTACCTGATGATTGACATTGAGATCTGCTATCAAACACATTAGCAATTAAATTGGTTAAATAATGATGCTTTAAAAAAGGGAATGCATTATCAAATGGTAATAAACATTACTGCAAAATTCTCACCCGTAGTTTTTGATCAGCTTTAAAGTGGCATCTGCTTGAAAAACAGCACTACCTTTTTCTTGTACTTTTAGGTTCCACTTACCTAGCACATGTTTATTATATTGATTGTGACCCCATGCTTGCTTGTTACCGTTTGGAACTCCATGCCATGCCACCCAGTCACCTTCATGCTTAGTATAATCAAAGGTCGTGAGGCAACCAGATTTATGGATGCAACACTTTTACCTTATTTTAATAATATTTTTAAAAGGTATCACTATGAACCAAATTGATAAAGCGCCTGATTTGACGGCTATTGAGAAATTTTCACACATTGCTCCCATGTCACTCAGACGCAGAATCTGGGACTTACCAAATATAATCAAAAATAGCCTTCTTTGTAATTGAGATATGCAATCAAATCAGGCGTAAGTTTGAATTAATTTAACCATAATTCAAGCTTTTTATTTATCATTGAGAAAAAATATATGCAAAAAGATTTAGCCAAGTCATTGGGCTAAACCTTTAAAATGCTGCAAAAAATTAATACCACAGTAAATATTTCATTTACTGTTAAATGGCAAACAATTTATTGATCCGAAAGATGTTCTTTATCAAGTAATAGCGTACTTCACTTTGACTGGTAATTTTTTATTGAAGGCTTAGCGACAATTTGTTTAGCAATCTAATAATAACCTTGTCCAAATTATCATACCCTTTTCTTACATTATCAATACAAGCGTTTAAGCAAAGTCGGAGTGAGGGTGACTCTACATGTAGCTTTACTTTGCGTAAACTTATGCCGTGCCGTGCTCTGTACATGGTCACACACTGCATGAATTTCTTTGCAATCCTGAAACATAACTCAAATTTAGAGAATCCACAAACTAATCTCTCCCATCTGAGGCGGGCCATGCCTGAAAAATATTCAAAATTAGCATCAATTCCTGCTTTTGTTGGATCTTACTGAGACTTGGAAATAGCCTCTCTGAAAAAAACAACCAAAATTTTAGTATCAGCATCGCTAGATGTTAGTAACTGAAAAATTAAATTGTGCTCACTCAATGCTTTTGTATTGATTAATTGATGCAGTATAATAATGTAGGCTTAACAAACGAAGTACTTTAAAGCTGTCAAATCACTGCATCTGAGGCCTATAAACTTGATTTTCTGTAAAGGGAACAAATTTAGGAAGTTTGTAAGAACTAATTTTTAATGCTGTCACAGCTGCAGCTTCATTGTGCAGCAAAAAAGTATTTGCAGCACTCTTGTGCATCAGCGTAACCAAAAAGTAAAACCTACATTTAGTATTATATCAATAAGAGTAGTGTGATTGATAATAATCTCTATTAATAAAACAACAATAGTATGAAATGTTTCTTTACTTACTACACTCGTTCATAATTTGTTGATCTGCTTGAGTTTGGCATCAAAATTCTGTAATCGTTAATTTCATCAAATGGCTTACTGAAAATTTAAGAGAAAAAATGGGGAGGGCAGCGGCAAATTTGTTTTAGCCATAAGTCTCTCAAAATCTTCTTTCATCTGTTTGAGCATTGTAACTACCTCTACAAACGCGTAGCTCTACAAAGCGTAAGGAAACGTTCACACTTACTAGTCATGTGGTTAAATTGGGTGGGGAAACTGTGTGCCAGAAACAGAAAATTTGTCAAAAGTGCCAATTCTTATTGGCTTGTTAAAGAATTAATAGTGCAGGGGTAAGTTTCTATTGTAATCAAGACAATTCTTGTTAACCCAAACATACGCATATGTTGTAAGGTTCCTCCAAAAATGTCAATTGAACACATTAAAACATAGCCATCACTAATTTTAAATAAGTATGTATACACAGGTGTGGTTGTGCACACATGTAAATTTGGAGACTTACAAATGTAATTACATCCATTAAAAAATACAAGTGTCATAATTACCTGCATAGATTCATGTGTTCAAAAACATCTGCACACATGCATAAAATCAATTATGCACATATGTGCATTGTGAATACAGTCATGTGTGTTAAAACACACACAAACGCATCTACACGCACACATTTGCACACACACACACGCACGCACCCACCCACATACACGCACATACACACACACAAGCATGCACACATGCACGCACACACACACACACACACATGCACATACATACAAACATACACACATGTGCACGCACACCCACATGCACCTACACACATACACACACCAATACACACGCCTGCACACACACACACACGCACGCACGCACGCACACACACACATGCACATGCATACAAACATACACACATGTGCACGCACACCCACATGCACCTACACACATACACACACCAATACACACGCCTACACACGCACACACACACACGCACGCACACACACGCGCACACACACACGCACATGCGCACACACACACTCGCACATGTGCACATGCACACACAAAATGTATACATACATATATCCATACTCAGAGTTTTACATGAGTTTTATGTGTACATGTATCCACACAACTACATTGACACACGTAAATTCTTCTACATGAGCACATCACTACTCGTGGATACTAAAACGCACATGTAGATGCACTCTAGAACAGGTATATTTGTGTGTGTACTTTCACATGCATGCATACTCATGATTAATATGTATCTGAGGAAACACAAATACGATTGCCCATGAAGATATTTCTGCGTACTCATGTAAACTTTCTGAGACATACATAAAAACTGCACACTTAGAAACATGCTCACTTACCAACATAAGTTTAATTTGACCTGAATGTGTATCCGCGTCCACATAATCCAGCAAAAATGTAAACAGCCAAGGTGCATGCATCTTTGGATGTTTATTTGTAATCATGCATATATGATGCATACACAAATATTCTAATTTACATATGCAAACCTTCACTCGCAACTGGATGTATACGCCTACTCAAACATGTAATGAGTGCTTTTATCATTGTATAGTGCACCAGCTAACTTGAAACCAAGACCGCTTGTATTCGAATGACACAATAATAGGTATAACATAACGAATGATGTAACGAATGGCGTAACCACTAGCTAGGAAACACAGAGACAGCAATCCATGAGACAGTAATTACTTGTACACAGAATAAGTAATGGTATTACAAGCAGTAGCAAAAGTAAATGATATAGGCTTATAAAATAATAGATGCACGCATAGGTTATTATATATACATAAACTACACCTCCCCCTGATCTCCAAGATCAATTAAAACCAGCGACATAAAAATCTGGGAGTTTTCTAGCCCTAGCTGGTCTAGTGGCATTTTTAGCTGCAGTTGAATAATTGTTGTGACTGTCTCTAGTTACAGGTGAAGTTTTAACGTTTATTAAACCCTCAGTTGACTCGTTAGTATTAGTATTAGCTATGTCTAACTCACAGTCTAAAGTAGCTGGCTGTTTATCAACTCTCCAACAAAATCTTGTGTCTCCTATATGGCGAGTCATGTCATCCACTTTAACCGCTGTGTTGGAGACCAAGGAAGTAACCTTACCAGTTTTCAACACTGATGTGCACTTGGCGTTACCTGGTTTTACATACACCTGGTCACCCACTTTGTAAGGGATTAAACTAATGTTCCGTTTAGCAGATATTCTAGTAGTTTCTTGTTTCTGAGGATTGTAATTAAACAATCTCCTAAATGGCACAACACCATCGGCATTAGGAGAATTGTTGTACCAATATAGCATGTCATTGACAGTACCACCGGTGTGTTTAATAGTACGATGATTGCGTTCTATCATTCCATTGCCAGAAGCTTTATAAGCACAGCTGTAGATATGATTTACACCCCATTTGTTAAGAAGAGGCTTGAACGATCTATAGCAAGGTCCATTATCTGACAATATTTCTACTGGAAACCCGCGCTCACAAAATATGTGGTCTAACTGTTCCATGACAGCAGAAAAAGTTTCGTTTTTTTACTTTCTCCAAATTGCAAACCTGCTCAGTCCACAGACAATAACAGTCAAGTACGGGATTCCCTGGTAGTGTGTTACATCAGTTGCTAAACGATACCAATCACTTTCCACATCTACTTGACCAGTTTCCCAATGAGCTGGTGCAGGACCGACTCGTTCGCACACATGACAGTGCTTCAATACTTCTTCAATATCTTTTTTTACAGTAGGTTCCCACCTTTCTTTGGCTAGATACCATGCACAATCAACGCCTAGGTGATGAGCTTCATGTAGATCACGCAGTTTCCCTTCTATACTGTCAGAAGTCATTAGATTGACAGCACATACTCGTTTCTCCAACCATTTGCGGGGAACTTTAGTCAGTTCACCAGCTTTATTGTCTTCAGACTTTACAAGAGTTATTTGTAAGACCAACTGATACTCACTGATTAGATAATTTAGTAGATTGAGGCGTCATTTCACCAGCATTTCACTGAGGCCGCTCGCTTTTGGTCTTTTACAGTCCTGTAATACAGATTTCACCCATCCAAATACTGTGGCAGAGTCCGTCAAAATTGTCACATTTTTGAGATTCCATTTCATAGCCATATTGATTGCTTTGATAACTCCTTCTAACTCTGCCATATTGATATGGGCCCCATCATTGACACCTCTCAACCAACTTGCATCCTCTACTATCTGATTATCAATCTCGACACATGCTCCTATTGCCAAGCTGCTAGCATCGCACCACACTTTACCACTCTCAGATGCAGGTACTTTCCATTGACCAGTTACAGGGTCATGGCGGTGTATGCTGTTATCAATCTCATCTAATTTTTTCTTGACATTACCGGTTGCCTCATCCTCCCACCCATAAGCATTAATTTCTCTTTTGAGATATCTACATGCTACTAGCAACCACATTGCAACTGGATAGTGACCAATATACTTGCCACATATTGAGTACAGTTATTGTTTGGTCACAGTGGAATGCATTTCTGGCAGCTCAGAGTCTCTACTCCACTTGAGAGTACCGCTGTTGGAAGCCTTTACTCTCAAACCCAGTACTCGTGCGCTTGACAGACTTTCTGGTTCTTTTGACAGTAAGCCGCACTTCTGCAGATGATCCTTCACTTTCAACGCTGACACAACATCTTCATTTACCACAATATCATCTATGTAATGATCTGTGCCTAAGATAATGTCTCATATCGTATCGTACAATACGATACGAGACATTATCTTAGGTGCCACATTCAAGCCAAACCCTAACCTTGTCATCACATGTAACTGACCATTGAATCGAACAGCTTGAAACCGTTGTAGTGAACTGTCCACATGAAGTTGTAGGTATGCCTTTGTCAGATCTAACATACACACATTGTTTCCTAATGTTCTCCACTGCCTCAGTTTTTCTTGAAATATAGCTATGTCATTTCCAGGATTGCTGTTCACATGCTTGTTTAACTCTCTGCTATAGTCCATCGCTGGTCTCACCTTTCTATCTTTGTTTGACTGAAAGACTGTCATCAGTAGAATTATGCCACTTACGTTGCCATGAATCTTCACATCATGTGGCTCCTGCCAGCCATTAGAGATCCACTGCTCAATCTCACAGCTGTATTGTTTTTTATAGTCGGAGTTTATAGCATACTCAGCTCATTGATTTTTCAACTCTGGTTTGTGGCTTTTCTATTTCTATACTACCGTCCACTTAGTTCCATCAAATACAGCTTTGAAGTCAATATCGTCGATAGTCAAACAGTTTGTCTCAGGCTTTTTCAACTCGGAGTTCTCTTCATATAACATAGCAACTACAGGTTGTGATGAACATCCAAATGTTACCCTGTCTCTTGCACGTATTGTCACACCTTTAAGTTTGTAGATTCCTTCTACACCAAGAATCAACCCGCACCCACATACTAACTAAGGTACTACCAAGCAATGTAACTGAATAGTGTCACAATGGTCTATAGCTACATTGATGTCAGCTTCTCCACAGCATTGCGTGCTATTTCCATTTAACATCTTTATTGTCCTTTGTTGCCCTTTTATGCCAAGACCTAATTTACGAACAACACTAACTGGATTACCGACTGCTCACATCCACTATCAATTAGAGTTTTTATGGACAGTCTATGAACCCTCACAAACATAATTGGCAACGTCGTCTCTAGTGGTGGTTGTTGGGAAGAGCATGCGACGCTGAGGCTCCCCCATTCTCGTTTCCCTGCTGCTCCTTAGCTGTCCAGTTTCTGCTTATATAACCGATGTTATTGCGGTTTTAACCACAAATTGGCTTACTAGAAAGACTTGTCGTTTTCTTCCTGTAGGACAATGTCTTGAAATATGTCCAAAACCTGAGCAAGCATAGAATTGAACACCCTTTGTTGGTTGATTACGTGTGTCATGTGTAGCAGCACCGCATACATAAGATGACGCACCTGAATTTGAAGAAAAAATTGCTCGAGCTCTAGTTACAATTTCCCTTAACTCCATCTCGTCTATGGCAGCCGTAGCTTTAAGCTGGTATGCTACCTCGGATGGCAGCCCTGACATAAAACCACATTTGAGAAGCGGTTCTGGATTAGTCTGTCCCATAGATTCTACAAGCCTTTTCAAATCTGCTAGGTAGACGTCTACTGTTTCGTTATCTTGCAAAGCTCGCTCACGTAGTTGACTGTAGGCACTGTATATATTTATGCTGAATGCCGTCAGTAGTTCTTTCTTCAGCTTAACATAGTCACCCTTCACATCCTCAGACAGCTGCTCATACAAAACAAATGCTGAGCCATTTAAGAATAGCGGTACAAATGTTTTAAGATCCTCTATTTTTTGTAATATAGCCACCAGTTCTAGTTTGCTGAGTGCCGAACTCTCCACTGATATTATTGCCCTCGTAAGATTTGATTAAATCAGATAGTTTTACTGCCATTGTTTCTTATAGCCGAAATAGCTTGTAATAAGTGCTTTTATCATTGTATAGTGCACCAGCTAACTTGACACCAAGACAGCTTGTATTCGAATGACACAATAATAGGTATAACATAACGGACGACATAACGAATGGCGTTACCACTAGGTAGGAAACACAGAGACAGCAATCCATGAGACAGTAATTACTTGTACACAGAATAGGTAATAGTATTACATGCAGTAGCAAGATTAAATGATATAGGCTTATAAAATAATACATGCACGCATAGGTCACTTTATATATATAGACTACAAAACAGAAACATGTCTGTATGCTTATGTATGTTGATGCAGACATGCATACATGCTCACATGTATGCGTTGTAATAATACTGCAGTGTTTATTTACTGCTCCAGTAAAAACCAGCAGTTTTTAGAAGTTCAGAACACTAAGTTTCGGTATGAAGATGTTGTTACAGTCAATGCATGCGCATATACAACAAGTATTGTGGCTATGGCGTGCTCTGATCTGGTTGTACCAGATGGTTTTCTTTCATAGCGGAAAGCTCAGCTGCTAATTCCGAGGGGCAGCTAGTCCTATTAGGGTCTGCCGATGGCTACAAAGTCAACTCAGCTGACTGTTCAATTTGTCTTCATGGTATTCCAGGCATGAGTTTTTCCTGTTTTTTTAGTTGACTGACAAGTTCTTTAATCGCAAGTATGACAAATAGTTTAGTGCATATATGATCTGGACCGCTGCTGCGGTCCTTAATAATTTATTTTGTCACCACAATTTTTACTTAGCCCTCTTGCTAAACATAGGGTTTAGTTAGAAACCACCTCATTGGGGTACTATGATGACAATACAGGGTTGACAGAAAGCTGATACAAAGTTAATAAAGATGGTTATGACTTGATATGGCCAAACAAACTTGTCTTGATTTTTCAGGTTGTCCTCAATCATTGGACAATTGTTGAACAGTCACGCCTAGTCACTTGGTGTATACACGAGTGACTATTGTATTTTTCTGACTAAATATTTTCTCGGGCTCTTTGAACGTGGTGTAGGCAGCTTATTCATGTCTTTGGTGTTTTTAACATGCTAGTGAGTAGAAAAGAAAAGTAGGCATCTGCTAAGGCCATAGCCTTGCGCCACCCATTCAAATAGTTTAAGATAACTAACATCTAATAGTTACTCATCGATAGATATGCTGACAAAACAGAGCACTGATGAAAATATACCTAGCTATACTTTGAATATATAACTAATGCCTCTTAATAGAAGTTCAAAACTGGCAGATAGTTTAAATAATATGATATGCGAATATTAAATATTAGAATTATTAGCTATTATTATTAGCTTTAAATGTTTTATCAGCGGTTACAGTTTCATATTACCAATTCAAATAGCTTATTCTGCATTTAGCCTTCTTAACAAACTGGTCCGTTTTAACCTCATTGTTGTTATATATACAATATTGTAGGATATTATGCACATATTACTTAGTTTAATAGTATTTAATATGATATTGTAACTCTAAAAGAAATAACTGTATCACTTTATATATGATTTTGTATGATTGTGATGTGGTAAGAAGTCAAGTGGAATCTTTTATTGGCAAATAATTTACTTTGTAAATTCTTAGCCTCGTTAAATAAATAAGCTATGGCTATTCCACCGTTTCAATAAAAGTGTACTTAGTTTAATTTTAACCTAAAAACAGGCCAGCATCTATACTAACATTGTGGTTTAGTCAGCCTCATGAGGGACCAGAAGTTATTGTTTGTCAGTCAAACTATTTGTTTCGTAGCAGAAATTGGAGCAATTTTATGTGAGCTACATACAAAGGTATCAAATAAAGATTTCTACCATACATTTCAATTGTGAGACAAAATATGTTAATATGTCAAAATTATCAGGCATAAAAATTCTACTGGTTACGTCAGGGTATTTAAAATTTCCATAGAAAGGTCAGACTATTTTGCTCAAGAAAAAGCTACTTAAAATTTTTTCGCTGAGCTCGCGTCTGTACATCAGCAAATTATCAGATCAAAATATTTAGTGGAAGCTCTACTCTCAGTTGTGATAAGATTGAAATGTATTCTTTGGGAAATAAGCTGAAGACCGGAGCAGTCCCAAATCCGAGCCTTAGACATATTTTGTTGATTTGGGCACATTATCATTCCATACGCATTAAGAACATAAGCAGTGAACTATCTTCAATACTCCAATTGCATCTGTCACAAAAGAAAGAGCTAACATATTCAATTGCTCAAGTTAGTATCGGAGCGATCATGCTTTTTATAATCGGTAGCCACCAAATAAAGCTTCAAACGGATGACTGAACACCCTCAATTTTGCTATTAGTTGTTGCGCAGAGTTACCTGTTTTACGTATACTTTGTAGACGCCAGTAACTAATCGACTCTGGCAGCCACCGCATCCCTAACATGGCGACTGTTTTGTGCATAGAATATGTACATGGCATACGCTAATTACTAGTGCACGTATTCTATATGGTGATCACAGTGTTCATGAAAAACTGAACATCATCGTAGTAAAGACAGCAATCGAGTACGACTCCGCTTTTGCAAAGCAACTGCGATGCCGGTGGGAGCAGACACATAAGGTAAGATTTCCTTTATGTATTGTATAACAGAACTAACATTGTAGAAATATCTACTAATCAGTCCTGGCATTCAGCCCATGCTTATTGTGTCAACTTGGACAACCTAAAAGCTGCGCATGCAGGTACTTTCTATTGTTATACCACTTATGATAGCTAGTTACAACATATTTATCAAAGAGCAACAACTACCTGAGCAGTTTGACAATTTAGTGCAGTCACCTGTCTTTGTTTGACCAGATTGGGTTAAATCGCACTTAATGAACTGAAGTTATCACTACGAACTATTACTTTCAATGAAAATGTGTTTGCTTACTTTTAAGCAATTAAAAGATACAGTCTAAAACTGAAAGTGATTTCCTCTATTAATAAATGCAATGCATGCTCATGCACTTGTGCTTCCACAGCAACTAATCACACATAAAAAATAATTGCTCACAATGATTTTTTATAATAGCAAAAAACTGTTATTGTCAGCACATAGTTTGTATTACCGTTAGACTTACGCCGTCTGAAATTTTAGCTAGCATGTTAAATTTATAGCAGTGGTTTTGTGCTACTATCAGTTTTGTAGTGAAACAGTTGAATTGCGGTTATCTTATGCATAGTTCTATAATGTATACTTTTCATATAAAAATGGTTCTACAGCTTACTAAGTTTTTAATCTTTTTTTCCAAGGAAAACATTTTACATGTGACATCCATTTCCTACTTTTTCTAACCTTACAAATTTTATTCCTTATAACCAAATAAAAGAATATGAATAGGCCTACACTTAGATGCTTGTTGAGCAGGCTAACATGCATTCATGAAGCACTGAACATTATGATCACTATAATTATAATGATGTTACTTCACAATTAAGCAGTTTGTGTTAATAGCAATGTTAGCTGAAACTGAATGTAATGGAACTTTTCGGAAGTCGACATAAAAACATATTAATAAACAATTTACATAATTTAGTAAATCTCTATTAAATACTTCAAAAACCTGCTTTGGAAAGTTGCCAAATGCATTGAAGAAAAAAAAAGATTGTATATGGAAATATTTGGTTTCCATGTTACTCTGTAAAAGGTTTTGCAAAAGCTACCATGCACATAGAGTTCTAATTGGCCGAAGCGAATCTTTAAAATAATCTAACACCACTTTGTCCTATAGTTAAATATGCACAAAAAACTCAAGCATCAGGATGTTTCTGCATAAATTTAATTTTATCACATATCTGGGACTATTCCTAAAGACCAACAACATCTAGTTAAACTTAAGTTTTGCCAGCATCAAAAATAAATTTAAGCTTTATCTTACAGTAATTTTTTTTTATAAAATGCTGGCTTGCTTGCAACCTTTAGCTTAATCAAACAAGTACACATAGTTCCTTGTATTTATAATGAAAGGTGGTTGGTTTTCATAGCTTCCACGAACAAAATATATTTCATTCTCTTGCATTTACCATGGTAAGTTATCAGTAAGTTGATGTTCAAAATCTATCATAATTCTATCAAAAAGCTTGTCAGACTTCTATTTGTTTTCTAAGCTTCAAAAAATATTTTTATTTAATGAAAGTACACAATACAAACATTACAGATGTACATCCTAAACAACCTCAAATGATTCCATTCACACTGCTGATGATTGCTTGCTAACTGGCTTAAAGGGTGCCCATTGGACTTACCCTTGTGAATGTTGAAATGCTGAAAATTAAAAACTTATCATGTAGCTACTGATGTAGACGTTTTTTTGGCTAGTAAAATTCCTGAAATGTGGAAATATTTTAAGGATTTTCATTTTATCTTAAAAAGTACCAAAAGTTGAAAGTTTAACTGGTTGAGCGTCTTTCATAGTTTAATCAGCATGTCCTAGTAACTCATTTACCTTATAATTGACCTGGAAAATATATCAACCTTTACTTGACCTACTGGTTATAGTTGTTTTATAAGAAGTAATGTCAGAGGGTACCATTGTCAATGATCTAC
Organism: Watersipora subatra; assembly: GCF_963576615.1. NCBI lineage: Eukaryota > Metazoa > Bryozoa > Gymnolaemata > Cheilostomatida > Watersiporidae > Watersipora > Watersipora subatra. Next base: position 24,431,573 of record NC_088710.1, read on the forward strand.
ATGTATATGTTACCAATTTGTGCCGCTTATTCTAAAAAAGGCCACAAAGAACTGATAGTTGTACTTGGGTTGTCGGTCAAATTTGACGATACAGTCTGTTAGCCATTGTTGTCTACAGAGCTTGACAGGATAATTAGTTGGATATAGATCTACAAGACTATTTTTGAAGCTTGCATCAGGCATTTATCTAATTCAAACATTTGGTTGGTAAAACCGCTTTCTTAGTAACTACTCGTGTAGATCTAGTTGTACACGGGCACAACTAGTTGTATTTATGCGTACTGGCATGTACGCGTATAAACTTCACATGCAAAGTTCCGCATAAATGTACCCTCATCTGTACATATACATGTATGTGCATAGGCATATATATTTTGTTGCATTTACATGTAGATGCATGTGCAAATGCATATGCTTACAAATGCCTACTTGGGTCTAAACCAATAGGTATGCACGCACAGACGCAAACTTGAACAAAAGTACATTTACAGCCCTGCAAACTTTAACCCATTTATTAACTGATACAAGTACAAATGTGTTCATGTACAAATGCTGATGAATAACCAGGCACAACTGTACACATTCAGATATATATTTTTACATATGTGTACACATCAACAAGAGTACCAAAAGAGAAATGCACAAGAAAGGCATGCACCTGTAAATAGATATGCCAGTACAATGTTCACGCTTAAACACTGTTCTATGCACTCGTGATTGCCATGCACGGGTACAAGTACTAAAAAACTGGTTGCGTTCATGTACAACCATGTAGTTTAAAGAATAGAGAAAGCATAATATTATTATGCTTTATTATTTATCTTGAGGTGTGGAATGGTGTTTTAAAACAAGAATCAAGGAGATTGACCAACCAGAAGCTGAGATATAGCCAGCCAAACATAGGTCTACCAAAAAACATAAGTGTTTTGGTAATCCTCATATTAGCATAAAAATATGACGTATGAAATCGACTTGTGTGCCATTGGTCAATCAAGCCAACTAATGCGCGCTCCTATAACAATCACGACGGTTTAATTGGTTTAATCGTAGAAAGAATAGACTAATCAAATTGGGCCTAACAATCATTGCTCCAAAAATTCCGAACCAGTCCCTCTGACGTGTAGATTAGTTTTAGCATGAAATAATTACACGCATCTATGATCAGTTCAGTAAGTAATATATTAAATGATAAGATATGAACTTCAGCATAAGTATCTGCATAGTATTTTCTTCAATCAATCATCAATCGCGATTATCATTTGGAATTTTCTACAAATTATATTAATTACATCGTTAATTCTATACAAAGGTATATTATTATTTTGTATAATATGCATTATGATTATATTAATTAATCATAAAAAACAATTATAGATAACATAGACAGAAGAATCAAATCAAAAGTTGTTTTTTTTTCTTACGACAAGAGCAGCACGGTCAAGTTATTCTTTTCAAAAATATGGCTGTAGTGAACTTACAGTTTAATTAACAGTGACAATAATCCTAAAAATCAACTAAATGCTGCAGTAGGTACAAAGATGAAGAAGGAACAAAGATTTACACCCGCGTGTCTTATTCGACTGGTAAACAAACTGCGAATAGCGGATATTGTAAATTATAGACCGGCATAGGCTATACACGCGCCGTTTGTTCAACAGACGATCTTCGGTGCATATAGAGTTGAAGTTTGAGGCACAATAATCAAAATATCCTCTTCTGTTTTGACAAATCATGGCAGGGGGTTGTGGGCAGTTGCCTTAACCACACAATGTTTGCTTGATTTTTTTGAGAAACCAAAGCTTGTCTGTAAATTATTTACTACCGCGAGAAGCGTTTCGCATCTCACAGCCTAAAACAATCAGTATACGCAATGGAGGTAAGGGTGCGCAACTCCGGCACATATCCAATAAGTCGATTTTATACGTCACAACTTTTGGGGTTTTCGAGGGGTTTTTCCTCCGATTCGTTTTTAGGTAGACCTATGTTTGGCTGGCTATATCTCAGCTTCTGGTTGGTCAATCTCCTTGATTCTTTTTTTAAAACACCAGTCAACACCTCAAGATGAATAATAAAGCATAATAATATTATGCTTTCTCTATTCTTTAAACATAAAAGAGCACATTAAGCGTATATCTAGACATGCAAACAGGCACATTCACATGCAAACCTCAAACCCGAAACCCGAAACCCAAAACCCCAACTCACACATTCACACATAGTTTTTTTTAATGTTTATTTATAACCACAAAGTTTGAAAAAAACATATATTTATTTATATATATATATATATATATTTATGTACATGTATATATATATATCTATTAATATATGCATCAACACATCAGTTTCACACCGTAATGTGTCAGTGTAAATGTACACTAGCAAATTTGTACATATGCAGGTGTGCACATGATTGCTTGTTCATTTGATTTTGACCATGTAAATATAGTTCAATGTGCACATATTCATGGTTCCATATATACACTTTTGCACACAACAGCATTTACACATCCACTCAAACATACATATGCATGTATACATATGCATACATAAATATTTGTGTTCACATGTATACATGATCGTATCTTATACATATGCTCTCCTCTCATTTCACACTACAAATTAAGTTAGTTTGTCATGCTATCAGCATACCTACCCAGCTGAAGTACTTTTACATAAATGTCACTCTATATATAATATGTTATGTCATTAAAAAGTCAGTGCTCCTTTTGCTTATTGGTTTTGGTTTTTCCTTACCCTTCAATTGTATAATAAATAAGCTATATCTAACTAGTCATTTTAGAAAATTTGTACTTAATTTAAATATAATTTAAAAACAGGCCTACAACATTAGTAACATAATGCTTTTAGTAGTTATCATGAATGACCTTGACTTATTGTTGTTAACCGTCAATTTTGGTTTATTAGAAGCTAATGAAACAGTTTTAGCTAAGCTACAGACAGTTTCAGTGCATCAAAACTTAACCAACAAGATTTATTTTGCTGTAAGTAGTAGAAATATCAGAATGACAAAGAGTAGCAATTCTGCTTGTAATGAATGCTGATGTAGAAATTTCTAGCGAAGATCCGACCAATTTGCGCTAGAAACAGTGATTTGACGATATATTCAAGTCTTGGCTCTATAACAACAAATCTTTAGACAGAAATATTTATGTTGAGCTCAACTCTCAATTTTGATGCTGATAATATGTAGGCTCTAGGAAAGCAGGTGAGATTACACGCACATAAAAATTAAGGACTAAATGCTTCTTTGTTCGTTTGGGCACAGTATCATTCTTTACCTATTCAGAATATGAATGGGTTACTATTACAAATGCCTAAATATGGTCTATCACAATAGATTGGGCAAACATGTTGGTTGCTTAAACTAGTATCTGACAATCATGTTTTATGTAATCAAAAGCCATGTTGAGCAGAGCGAGAAGGGTTTTTTTGGTTTTCTTTGTAAGCATTTATATTTGTAAAGATTGCGGGTTTGATAATCCCACAAACAGGTCAGACCAATTTACATGAGAAACTGCTACATGACTATTTTTGAGCTCATGCATGTATAATGAAAATTCTCAGACAGGAATATTTACTTGAAGCTCTACACTCAATTGTATGTTTTGAATGTGCGCATATGCAAAACTGCCATCTTAGCCAAACCAAATCTTTATTTAACTATAACTTGAAACTCCAGAAAATGTGTAACAATGTACATGTGCTCAAGCAAAATATACGTATTATTTTTTTATGCATGCACGAATATGCAATCCCATTCAAGTCAACAAAAACATATAAAAAGCAAATGTGTAATAATGCACATGTACTCCAGCAAAGACGTTTACACATTTAGATGTACGCATGTTTTAATGTGAATTTAAAATCAAACACACAAACAAGAATGCATTTACACGTATGCGCATGCCGGTGTGAGCAGTTTCACACAAGCACATGTATACACTGACTCTAATACATGTGTGCATCGTACAGTTGCATGCATATGATCACATGTATTTATAGTAAAAGATTACCAAGAGATCTTATCCTGTTCGACTTGAAAACAAACATTTTGTTTGTGTGTAGAATGATATATTTGTATGTTTTAGTATTGCACGCATGCGCACCCACTGTTCTTTTTACGGGTCTCTTGTGTCCTGGTTTTGCAAATTGATTCATTTTTTATAATGGGAAGTTCTGTCTTTCTTTTTAAAAGGTCTGCTGATCTTGTAAATTTTGGATGGTAGCTGCCAATAATAATGTTTGTTGCAAATTTATTGTTCTAGGTAATAAACTATTTGCTACTGAACGAGATACTATCAGTCATGTTGAAGACCAGCTGTGCTAACTGGCATTGCCCATTTATTAAAAATTAGCTTATAAAAATGAGAGGTAATCAGAGTTGCCTGTGACTTGCTATAAAGTTTGCACAGTGCCAATGGATAATTTGAGTAAGCTTACTAATAAGAGCTGCCAGCTCCTCAAGACGTTATGCTATCTCATGCGTGGTAACACAAAGCCTTTTCGTATTTGCTCCCATATACTGACGCGTATTCCCCAGAAATTTATTCAGCTTGTGTGGCTGAACTAGTAAGGCGTCAGAGTGGCGGACCAGAAAGTATGATATCAATTCATTTGCAACATGGAATATTTAATCCAAGACTTTGATAGCTATAGCATGACACACCACCATTAAGAAACATATTTGTAGATCAGCTCTCAAGATACCTAAGAACTATGATAAGCTATTCACCTAACAGTTCAAATTACGAGCTCTCAAATATTTTTTATTAAACTATCTACTGTAAGTAGGAAAGTTTTTTTACCAGCATTAATATTTTATGATAAAGATTCCAGTTAGTTCATTGCGCATCCAGCCTACTGTACAAATGGTTCAAAATTCCAAAATTACTCTTTTATGGGTAATAGTTTATTTTAGCTAAAGACCATTTGTTTGAAAATTTAAATATTTTTTGTTGATTTCCAGCTTTGTTGAATGAAAAAGCTATATATTAAAACTTATGGTTTTAATAAAGCAGTACCTTGTTAAGTTTAAATTGAAGCTGGCTGAAAGAAATATTGAAATAATGATTTTAGTTGTCATCATAAGTGACCACAACTTATTGTCTGTCTATTGTCTGTTTACTAACAAGAAACAGAAGGTTTTTAGGCGAGCTACACACTATTACTTATACAAACAACTGTTCTTCATACCAATTAATTGTTTGATATAATAAGCAAAAGTATTATAATGGTTAGGTATAAAAATCCTACTTCTAATGATGGCTGTAATCAAAACTCCATAAATATATGTAGGTCATACCAATTTACTCAAAAAACTTGTCCGTAGCAATTTCTCCAAACTTGTTCCTGTACGTCAGCGTCATCACGTAACAAATCATTCAATTGAAACCCTAAACTTAATTGTGATACCAACAATACATATGATGTCGGTTAAAAGACTAAGCCCTCATAAATGTAAGCACTATACGTTTCTTTGTTGGTTTGGGCGCAGTACCCTTTGTTATAAATCTATCAATATCACATGTCTCAAAAGGCAGAGCTAAAATTTCAGTTCCTTAAATCCGCGACTGGGGGACCATGACTTTATAATCAAAAGCCACTGAACGAAATATCAAAGGATTGTCAAAACTGACTGAATTTTGGCAATAGCTCTTTAGCAGAGCTAAGAAGTTCCACGTATCCTGTAATCATTAGTCGCAGACAACTTAGACAACTCCGGCAAGCTGTACCTGCACAACGTGTGAACAGTCTCTTGAATAATGTAGATAATAATCGTGGCATATGTTAAGTGCTTTAACACTAAAGCTAAATGTTGGCAACGTGATAATTAAACCCTAAACAACTATTGTGATAAAAGAAATGAACCAGTATGACTCTGTTCTTGCAAACTTACTAAAATCCTGCCTGAACCAGATACATAAGCTAAAATTTTCCATAGATGTATTATAAAAGAAACTAACAGTGTCAGAATATTCACAAACCACTGCAACCACCACCTGAGCATCATATCAGCTTCGACAACATGTAGGCAGAGCATGTAGGTGCTTCCAGTCATTATACCATTAATGTTCGCTGGTGAGCACATATTTATCAGAGGGCAATTCCTAGATAGTTGTTATTCTCCAATAAATGTTGTGGTGAAAATTGATAAAATTTGATAAAATTGGTTGCAACGCTTTTGGAATAGCCCGTGTTTGCTGAAAACGAAATGGGATCAAGTGCACGAGATGAATTGAAATGATGACTAAATATCAAACATTTACTTTTATTGGGAACATGTTAGCTTGCTTTTAAACAATTATTATATACAATACATCGATGAAAGAACTATAATCCATAAATATCTGCATGCTGGTTTGCCTCCCTGCAATACATATGCACAGCCATACACCTAATGATTTATTTCAAAAGTTTCCCATTTTTTGAATAATTGCTTGTCTTGTAAACAAAAGCTGATTTATTGTGAAATCGTGATTTGTGTTATTGCTCGACTTACGCAAATTGATATTCTTGCTGACATGTAAAATTTGAAGAATCAACCCAGTGGTAATTTTAGTTAAGCAGTAAAATAAATAAAATATGATTATCAATACGGATGCACTTGAGGTGTAAACTTCCACATAAAAAAATTTTACCAGGCCTTGAGTTGTTTTATTTGATGTAGTGTATGTTAAATTTTATTCTTAGCTTTCGTGGGATAAACAAGCTATATCTAACTAAAAATTCCTCCGTCATACAGCCCACGACCAAAGTGATAATGGAAAAATGAAAGTGTACTGCTGTTATATAGTAAGTAAAAATAATAGTGGACTAAATATAGCAATTCAACTGTATTGAGGGCTGATTTGAAAGTCATTAAAAAGGTTAAATAATTTTTTGGAAAGAAACGGTTATTTGACTTTTTTGAGCTTGTTAGTGTATATCAACAAAATATTAAAACACCGTATGTAATTGAAACTTTACACTCAAACGTAATACCTTTACAATGTAAGCTCTTGCCAATCAGGTAAACACAGCAACCACTAACAACCCAAGCACTATAAGCCATTTTGTGGGTCTGGGCAAAGTATCAATCATTGATACTGTCATAAATATATCATTAGGGTCTGTCACAAAAGCCGAAGCTGACATATCGGCTTCTTAAATCAGTATTTGAGTGATTAGGTTTTTTATAATCAAAGACCAGTAAATGAGGTGTCAAATAAATTAGTAAAGGAATTGAATTTTGTCTAATGTTGTGGAGCGGAGAACTGGGCATGTTACGTATATTTTATGGGAAATGATTGCTAATTGACTCAAGTAGCCAGCGCTTTTTTAGATGGCAACTGTCTTATGCAAAGATGATGAATGCTGGATACACTAAGTGTTATTACACTCATGCTATATAGTTATGACTTAGCTTGTGAGTATTAAAAATTACTGTGGTTGAAGCAACGGCTTGGTGATTTAAATTTTGAAAAATTAATGGGATATCAAAGAGAGCAGACTTATAGTTTACAGTTTTCGATACATATTTAAACAATTTATAACAAAATGGTTAATAATAGAATCACAACAATATTAAAGCTAGTAGAATGATCACTGTTTACATAAATACTAACTTGCTTGTACAACAACACAAACTCACTAGCACATGCAAGTCATATTTGAATAACAACACTTGCCTCCGTCTGGTTCATCATAAATATGCATAGCCTGAGAACTCACACAGTTAGCAACTTGTAAAAGTTTAAAGAATGGTGTTTGTCCTGTCTTAAAATAACTCAGATCTGGCTATTAATGTGGAACTTATTTACAAGAATTATTATAAAACGTACAGATCATAAAAATGATGAATGAAGAGAGTTTAGTTTGAAGTTTATTTCTTTTGACTCATCAAATAAGATATTTAGGCTAGATAAACTCTTGACCAGGGAAACAGTTAGAAAAGTTTAAACCTTACTTATTCTGTTCATGGTTTGAGAACGGTTTGATTTTACACTGTTTCACGAAACAGTCAGAAAGGTTTGAGCAGTGACGAAGGTTAAGATACAATACAGTGATTCGCCAAAATTTTTTTGATGTTTATTGGTCCTTACAGAAGAATAGCAAATACTTGATCAATCCTAATATTTCCTTAGACCTTTCACCATAGAAAAATGACTGACAAGTTTTTTATATCTAGTTTTATCGATGATTGTGCGAGGAGTACTTCAAAGATCAATAATGATGCCCACTTAGCTTGCGGCAAGCAGAGACGGGTAATTTTAGAGCAGTGCTACATACACAATGCCTCTGTTATCTCACCTGGATATGTATGGTTCAGTGAAATAGAAATATCAGTGGCTAGAGACCAGCTAGTAACGGAGGGTAATTTTAAGGTTGGTTGTAATTCCTGGCAACACCAGCGAAAAATTTTGGTTATCAACCAGCAACCTGTTGTTAGCATTTTAGGCGTTCAAGACCACAAGGCAACAACATATTACACCGTATTGTTAACCATCAAGATTATTATTAAAATTAAAAATAACTTTTAAAGTTTCTTCTATAAAAGAATAATATTCTCCAGTTAAATATTAATACATCAAAGTTTTAAAACATTTATAAAAATAATAATCATAACAAAGATTAGACGAGCCAGGTATTTGATATTTGGTATAGCTGCAGCACAGAGGAGCTGATGTGAAAAGGTTTTTTTAACCTTGTATAGGTTCAAACCAATACAAGGTACACATGTTGGTAGATATTGTATATGTTAGTGAAAAAACCACAGATTCCTTTAGTTCCACGTTAAGTTATTTGGTAATTTCTCCGCTCGGCCAAATGGGTAAGCTATATCCAAGTTCCTATTGCAATAAAATTGTTTTTGGTACAGATTTTATTTAAATGTAGGCCAAAAGCAATACTACTGTAATATTTTCAGTCATTATCAGGAGCAACTATTGCTTTTTATTGTTCACAGGCTATTGTTTGTTTAGTAACAGCTAACAGAACCATTTTAACAGTTCTACGTACAAGTTTGCTGTAACAAAACTTAACGACACCAATAAATCTGTTATGAAAAATGTAAAAAACGTGTACATTATAAATACAAAATATTTCACTTTTAATGATGGCTGTTTAAAAAACATCTAAAAGTTCCTACTTCTTTGTGTGAGAAACTACCATGTAAGTGTTTTTTTGAAATTATGAATGGGTATTACAAATTTTCAGAAAGAAATATTTACTCTTACGCTCTGCACTCAATTGTGTTAACAATAACATGTAGTTAGTAGCAATGCAGTTAAAGACTTTGGGGGCTAACGAGTTTCATTACTATTATACATGTAGATATTTCTTTGTTCAATTGTAGACAGTATCATTCTAAACCTTCTCAGAATATGAATAGGCTACTATCATGAATACATCTATACTGTCTCTCACAAAAGACGAAACTAACATATCGGTTGCACAGATCAGTACCTAGGCAACTTGCCTTATGTAATATATACCCAGTTTGAGCAGAGCCAGGGGTGTTTTGTTTCTTTTGTTAGATTTAGTCACTAATCGGTTTTAGCAACTAGCACCTGTCTGGTGTGTCAAGTGTCTCAGGCGTTCATGGTGAATGCAGCCTATGTTAACTGCTGTTATACTTATGCTATGTAGTGAGATCTTAAATAATCACCAAAATTTTTTGTGACCAGGACTGAGCGGAAACATAAGTACAAATTTTTAAACATAATTCAATATTTGTTATTACAAGGATAATGAAAAGTTTGACTACATTAATATGACTAAGTACAAACAGGCATACATCTAACAAGCAAGAACCCTAACGCATGCGTTGATTTATATGAATGATAAGAAATGCCTGGTTTAGCTTTATTATGGCTATATATAACTAGATTGCTTTCAGTTAACAGGTTAAAGTAATGGAAGTAGTTTGAACATCTTAGTGTTCCATTTTTTCAGTATTTTAAAAGTGATTATAAAGAAGAAAATATTTAAGAGAACTTCATAATTATATTTGTAGAACTTAGTAAAACTATAATTGTCGTGTAAATAACGAATTTTTTATCTCATAAAACAAACACACACATATTTTGCAAACATATGTGCTTAAGCTTAATAATTGTATGTGTACATGACATATAGGTAAAACTGCTAAATAAATAAGGAGGTAAATGCATCCATGGATGCATCCACGCATATTGTAAAGGATCTGACTCCGGTAGCTGAGTCAGCTTTACGTCCTAACAAGGGAGTCGCAACCTGGGCTACTGGCTGACCTTGTCCGAGGCCTGATTGACCTGCCTGTGGCGGTCAAGTCAGTCCAAGACAAGAATCTAGTAGTCAGGCTTGCTCTGAAACCAAACCCCCGGCCTGCCTCTGGATCTCTATCCCAGGCTAGTCTGGATCCACTAATGGCTGGTCTTAAGACTGGATCTCTAGTGCCATGGCACACCTGATCGAGTCTAGACAAGGCCGTGGATCGTCTCCTAGCCTTCTTAGAGTCACCCTGGCAGTTCCGTCTGTTGGTTGCACTGAGTCTGCTTATACAATCGGTGAGCCAACCAGGCAGGCGTCAATAGAAGCAGTTCGTATGGGTATATAGCAGTTTATTATCGATATCTTTAATACAAGTATGCACAAGTATGAGTGGAATCAAGCACACTCTGCCTGTCTACCGCGCTGGCTTATATAGCCAGCGCCTATCGTTTAACTCCGCCTACTGATCTATTTATATCACAAAGGATATGCCAGATATAACAGGATGGTTATGTAACAAAAAGGCAGTTCAGTGATACAGTTATATAATAAAAAGGCAGTTCAGTAATACAAGGGCAGTTCAGTAATACAGTTATATAATAATAAAAAGGCAGTTCAGTAATACAAGGGCAGTTCAGTAATACAGTTATATAATAATAAAAAGGCAGTTCAGTATGCAATAAGGGAAGTTCGAGAGGTTCGGTTAAATGATAGTGCGGATATATATATGAGTGCAGTAAATAGTACACAGGCCTGTCCCGGTCCTCCACAATATCACTGTTATAGGTTTAGTCTAACATCAATGGGTACCAATGTACATGCACTCAAACAAATGAGTATGTGTGCAGGTGTATACACATTTGCATGTACATTTGAATATGACCATGCAAACATGATTGCAAGTGCACATATTCACATGTCCAAATGCATCCCTTTTTATCGCAACTGCATTTACACATCAATCGAATCATACATATACATGTATGTACATATATCTTGGTGTACACATGTATACATGATTACATGTATGGTAAAGGATTCACAGTGAACATTTTATGGTACAACTTAGAACCAGCTGCTTTGTTTTAGTTTAGAAGGATATATTTGTTATTAATGTACGGTTATGGCGAATGTATGTGCATATACGACAACTGTACTTTTTGCGGGTTTCCGTTCTCTTCTCTAGTCACGGCAAACAGTCTTTTTTGTAGGAAGCTTTTCTTCTTTTCTTCAAGGGGTCTGCTGGTATTTAAATTGTTGGCCGGTGGCTGCCAATAATATTGTTATTCATTAATTGTTCATGGTTTAGTCTTTAAGTTATTGTTACTGAATTTAATACCATTAGCAATATTTAAGAGTATCTACTGATATGTGCAAAAAGATGATAACCTATGATAGGCCACGATGGGCTACGATAAGCTGTGATAGGCAATGACAGGCTATGATGAGTTATGACTAGCTATGATAAGCTATGATTAGCTATGATAAGCTATGATAAGCTATGATAAGCTATGATTAGCTATGATAAGCTATGATAGGCTACGATAAGCTGTGTTAAGCTATGATGAACTTTGATAAGCGATGATGAGCTATGATAAGGTAGATAGGCTATGATAAACTATGATAAGTTGTATTGAGCTATGATTAGTTATGAAAAGCTACGATAGGCTAAGAAAAGGTATGATGATATGATAAGCTATGATAAGCTATGATGAGCTATGATAGGCCATGATAAGCTGCGATAAGCTATTAAAAGCTATAAATAAGCTATGATAAACTATGATAAACTATGATAAGCTATGATAAGCTATGATAAGCTATGATAAGCTATGATGAGCTATGATAGTCTATGATAAGCTGCGATAAGCTATAATAAGCTATAAATAAGCTATGAAAAACTATTATAAACTACGATAAGCTATGATAAGCCATAAAAAGCCATGATAAGCTATGATAAGCCAAGAGAAGCTACGACAAGCAACGATAAGCTGTAATAAGCCACGGAAAGCTATGGTAAGCTATCCTATGCTAAGGTATGCTAAGCAAAGCTAATGTATGCTAAGTTATGATAAGCTATGATTAGCTTTGATTATCTTTGATAAGTTACTATTAGCCATGATAAGCTATGGTAAACTATGATAAGCTGTAAAATTATATCTGTTTAATCCATTTCCAACAGCTGTAATATTTTTATATCAACAATTGAATTAGTCTTTCATGCATTCAGCCTACCTAGCAAGCTCGTCTGATTTTACATAATTCTTGCTCTACTTAAAATACTGTATGTTAGTGAGAAAACAAATGATTTTTTATTATGTGTTTTGCTATTATTTGTTGAGCTTTTGCAGTAACATTAACTAACAAATCTTTAGACAGACCTTTTAATGTGAAGCTCTACACTCAATTGTGGTGCTGATTATATATTGGCTCTTGCAAGGCAGGTAAAATTGATCAGAACTCACAAATCTAAGCTCTAAATTCTCCTTTATTGGTTAGGGTACAATATTAATTTTACCTATTCGGAATATGAATAGGTTACTTTAAGCAATACGGCAACATTGTCTATCAAAATAAACAAGGCTAACATATTGGTTGGTCAAAATAGTATCTAGCAATCGTGTTTTATGTAATCCAAAGCCATGCTAAGCTGAGCGAGGAGTGTTTTGTTGTCTTAATAAGCAATTCTATTTGTAAAGATGACTGAATTAAGAATCCCATTCAAAGGTCAGATCAATTTATGTAAGAAACTGCCATATGACAATTTGACCATTTATTATGCAATTTTTCAAACTGAAGTAATTATGTGAAGCTCAATCATAGTAATAATAATATGCAGGCTCTAGTAAAACCGGTAATATCGCTAAGCGCTTAAAAGTTCAAGCTATAGATGCTTATTGGCAGGTTTGGCCAGATCATCATTTGTTGCGGGTTCAGACTTTGAGGGGGTTATTGTCATAAACACATCAATATCATCTGTCACAAGGGTGGAGCTGACATATCAGTCACTCAAATCAGTGTCTGGGCGATCGTGTTTTTTATAATCACAAACGAGTGAATGAAGCCTCAAATGGATAATTATACAGACTGAATTTTGTCAATTATTGTATAACCAAACTACCTGTTTAACAAACATATTTTGTAAGCGTTAGTCATCAACTGATTCTGGCAACCAGCACCTGCTTTGCGTGTCAATTGTATTGGGCATACTGTAGACGATAAAAGAAGCATAGTCCTTGCTCTATCACACCTCTGCTAAATAGTGAGTACTTACTCGTAACCACTAAAATTATTGAAGTATGACATTGACTAAACATGACTCTCCCTCTGAAAAAATTTCTGAGATGTTAGCTATAGCCGACTTATAATATCTAATTTCTTATATACATTATTTAACAAAAGTAATCGTGACAAAATATTTAGTGATCACTTCTGACAACCAACATAGTTCTATAATGTCATTTTGGGTAAATTTGGGACAACAAATTTGGAACAACAAAGCTGTGTATGCCTACACTTCCTGTTGCATTACCGCTTATTTTAGCTCGTGAGAACATAGCAAAGAGCAGCCTATACTTCGGTGTGCGTGAAAATAGTGGAATAGCCTGTGTTTGTTGAAACAGATTGGGATCATGTGCATTGGATAAACGGAAGAATCAGTAGATATAAGAAATTACTACCTTTGCAAAAACTTTAGCTCATTTTTGAAGGATTAGATGAAACAGTGCAATAATGAAAAATACCGAATCTATGCATACCGGCTATATGAGGTTTTGTACACCCAGTGCCCTCGCTCCTTACTTAGCACACAGACGCACGGCTACACACATGTCATTTGTTAAAACGTGAAAAGACTTTCCTTGTAAATGCATGGTTTATGTTGCTCGTAGACATGCGGATGCTTATATTTTAGTTGGCATTAAAAAGTTGGAAATGGAGTGTATATGAAACTGCAATAGGAAAAATGCAATAATAGAAGTAAAATGCACTGATATTATTAAAATAACCAGAAATATTAATATAGTAATACAGTAATAATAGAAAACCAATGCACAATTTTGTTTACATTTCAAAACGTCTTAGCTAACAATATCAAGGAGTTGTGATATTTAAACAGATTTTTTGAAAATCTATTTAACAAAACTATTTAGATAAAATAATAACAGTAACATATTGTCTATCATCAATGTTGTTAGTGTGACTATAACTCTTCAGTAGTCATCCAAACTTATAATTAAATATTGTAATAAAACCAAAGAGAATCGTTAAAAAAATATCATTGTCATATCCTTTACCTTCATTGCGTTAAACACCAGTTTGAATACCAAAGTACTCAACAGTCTCTAAAATGTCAGTTACTTTGAAATCGGCAAAAATGAAACGATTATATTTCAGTACTCCTAAGTTAATTAAAAAACCTTTTGACAATTCGACAATGCTATAGACTGGTGAAATGTGCGCATTACTTTTTTGTGAAATGCCCGCGACTTAATGGTTCTATTCTCTGAGGCTAGGCGCTTCAATTTCCGGTCTTAATTTTGATAAAAGTAAGGCTTAGCAAGTTTTAATAACGACTTTTGGCCAAATTAATCTGTCTATTTGTGTATAATCTAATCAGATGGGTAAGTTTTAAGTTACTGTCAAAGCTTTTCAAAGACTTGGTAACACATTTAAATAGGTTTATATGTGTTTTGTATCGTTATTATACTTAAGCGACTCCACAGAAAAATGGTTAAATTTGTGGATGAGATTTTGGTGCAGGGGTTTGCGACGTTGTTAATGAATAATTTTTGTGAGTTGTTTGCACATGCATTTTTCATAAAATCTCTTAAACATTCGCTCCGCTTGCTTGGTCGTTGGACTATTACTTAATACTATTAGTAATATTTAACATAAATTGTCAAGATACATGAAAGCTATGATCAGCTATTCAGTTAATTGCCTCAATTGTGAGTTGTCCAGAATTCTCTAGTAAATTATTCAAGTTGGAAAGGTTTCAACTAGCAGATAAAACTTATTATAAACAATCAATTTACTTTATTGTGCATTCAGCCAATGTTATCAACTAGTCAAAATTTCCAATATTATTCCTGTATGCATGATATTCCAAGTTAGTTAGAAGCTTGTTAATTTAATTTTTTTGTTAATTCTAAAGAGCTT
Source organism: Watersipora subatra (assembly GCF_963576615.1). NCBI lineage: Eukaryota > Metazoa > Bryozoa > Gymnolaemata > Cheilostomatida > Watersiporidae > Watersipora > Watersipora subatra. The sequence continues at coordinate 24,446,984 of NC_088710.1, forward strand.
GTCAAATTATTAAGCCATATATTAACACTTCCTGTTTCCATAAAATTTTATATATTTGAAACAGATTCAAAAGCAGGCAAAAAGTAATGCTAACGTGATAATTTTAGGCGTCATTATAATCAACCGTGACTTATTGTCTGTTTATTTTTATGGTAAAGGAAACAAGCCAGCACGACTCTGCTTTTCTAAAATTACTGAAATTCTGCATGTAGAAGACACATAAGCTGCAATTTCCTATAGATATGTTATAAAGTAGAACCGACAGTGTCGGAATACTCACAAACCACTTTTTGCAACCAGCACCTGATCATCATATCCATTAAGTTGCCCAAACAATTGAACTATTGGACAATTTGCGTTTACAATATAGATATATGCGGGCCATGCTGGTGCTTTACGTTCTTATACCATTTATTCCTGCTAGTGGGCACATATCTATCATGAGCAAGTCCTAGATGAGCAATCCTTGCTGATAAATGCTGTTGTTACAATAGAGAAAATCTGATAAGATTGGTTGGGACCATAGTGGAATAGCCTGCGTTTGCTGCTATGAATTGGGACCAAGCGCACAAGATTAACTGAAAGCATTACTTAATATCAAACATTTAGTTTTATTGTGAACATGCTAGCTTGTTTTTAAACAAATATATTTTACATTAAATCATTGAACTAAATTTTAATACCTAATAATGGCACGCTGCTTTTGCATCCTTAACACATAGGCAGAGGAATACACTTAACGATATCCTTTAAAAAGTTCCCCCCTTTTGTAAGCTTGTTTAGTGAACATTAGCTGAATTATTGTAGTTGCTGGTTGTGTATTAGTTCCAGACTGACACATGTGAACATTTTAGCTGAGATGTAAAATTTGAAAAAACGACTCCGTGCTCATTTTGGTTGCAAAGTTAAATACCTAAAACATGGTTAGCATTATGGATACTTCCGAACTGTAAACTTCTACATGAAAAAATTTACCAGGCCTTGAGTTGTTTATTTTAATTAGAGCTGCACAATGATCGAGTTAATTCAACGATTAACACGACTAATACAAATAAACGATTAGCTGAGTTGGGCCAATTAATCTTCAATTAAAATGCAACCGAGGTGATGATCTTGATGAGGTTCTTTTCCTTTTAACTGCTTAGTACCATACGTTAGTAATACTAACCTAGCAGGTTACTACCATTTAATTTACTAACAAATAAATATTATGACAAGCAACACTTTCTTACCAATAAATTACAACCACAATTATTTTGCACTCAACTATGAAAACACAGTGAGTTGCTAACATTAAACTTGTTTATACAGCGCACAAGCGCCGTGCCGATCTAGCTGTAAGCGGCCTCGTTGTTAGTTGTTTGAACATGTTTATAGGTAATAGCAACAAAAGTGATTTCAGTATTATTTAATGCGTATCTTACAGTTTTTTTTTGTTTTATTTTAAAAACTTTGTCAAGTAAATTGCACATGTATTTTCATTTTTAAAAAAGTCACAATCATATTTCAGCTTCAGAATATCAGTAATATAAGATTGAAACATTATTGGAACATAAAAACAGAAAATATCTTCCACCTTAGGTAGTGCATTTATGTTAGCTGGTGGAAGCCTAAACAAGAAAGCGAAGTACAGTATATGCCAGAAAGAATCTGCTTACCAACACAGCACATCATCATTAAGATATGTTTTAACTAATTCTCATCCTACGCAGAAATCATCACCAGCGGTCACAGACAATAACTAATACTACTGACTACCGGCACTACTATCCCCTGTGAGCGGCTATTCTCTAAAGCTGGCAATATTTTATGTAGGAAGAGGGCATCTCTTTATTCAGATAATGTGAATAAACTGTGCTGTCTCAACTCTTGGCTGACTTGATTAAAGGCTTTCATAGACAGTTTTCATACTCTTAATAATTATTTCATTGTAATTTATGTACATTGTACATAACATGTACCACTGCTAACAATTGTCTAAAATATAATTAATCTATATGTAGCTGTATTATTTGTTTTTGAGTATGCAGATTTTTGCTAGATTAACTCTAAAAATAGTCGAAAATTAACTGGTTCAGACCAGTTCTTAATCGCGATCAAATTTTTATAATTGTTGTGCAGCTCTAATTTTAATGTAGTGTATTTTTACTTCTATGCTTAGGTTTGGTAGGATAAATAAGGGATATTTAACTATCTGTTTCAGCGCAATTGTACTTAGTTTAGTTTTTAATCAAAAGCATATCTACAGCTATACTAACATGTTGATTTTAGTTGCCATCACGAGCGACTATGACTTATGTAGTTCAGAGTCGATTTTTAGTTTAATAGCAGCCAACAGGGCCATTTTAGGTAAAATACAAACAGTTTTGCTGGATCAGTTTGCAACTGTTTTGATAAATTATTTGATATAATAAATCAATAAATGGAAGGACAAATTTTCACAAAGTTACATGCATGGATGGCTGATTTAAATTTATTTGAAAATGTCAAACCAGTTTGTACCCCAAGCGGTTATTCAACCTAGTTTTAAAGCCTGTGCACAGAGATCAATTAATTATTGAAACAACCTATTTGCTTGAAACTACAAGCAATTGTAAAGCCCATATGATGTAAGCTCTAGCGATATGGGTAAACACACTATAAGCACTAACAACACAAGCACTACAAGCCATCTTGTGGGTTTGGGCAAACTATCAACCTTTGATACTGTCATGAATACATCATTATGGTCTGTCACAAAAGGCGAAGCTGATGTATCTGCTGCTCAAATCAATATTTGAGTCATCATGTTTCTTTATAATCAAAGACCAGTAAACGAGGTCTCAAATAGATTAGTAAAGGGATTGAATTTTGTTGAATGTTGTGGAGGGGAGAGCTACATGTAGGCATGTTAGGTATATTATAACGAAAGTGGTTGCTAATTGATTTGAATAACAAGCACTTTCCAAGGTTTCAACTGTCTCATGCAAAGAAAATGAATGCGGGTACACTAAGTGTTATTACACTCATGCTATATAATAGTTATGACTTAACTTGTGAATATTAAAATTTACTGCGGTTGAGGAAACGGCTGATTGTGACTTTATTTTTGAAAAATGATTGGGATACCTTTCGGAGCAAACTCATAGTTTAAAGTTTCCAATATACACTATAATGGTTCATTATATACAAATTGATGGTAACAATAATAAAAAATCCAACTTTTTCCGCTACCAGGTTTTTTCAAGCCCTGCCAAATTAGTTTTATCTATTCACACAAATGTTGACATAACGTCATAAATTTTGTGATAACTTGAGAAAGGATGAAGATTTCCATTTAATTTAAAAAATAAGTTTTTCCGACAAAGAGAATTTATTAGAAAATAGATAATAATCTCAAATTAACATCATTAAAGAAAAATAAAGAAACCTTGCAAATTTTGCCAACAACAATTTTTTTGGCAACAATGACAGTCAAATTTTGAGTGTCGACATAATGTTCGGTTATCATTACAATTTTTCACATTATATACATTCCCTAGAAAAATCAGAATCATTTAATATAGAACTACTAAAGTCCCAATAGCTAAGAATGTTAGAAGCTGCTACAGCTGTAAACAATTGTCATATTACTTTTTGTCTGTGATTTTTTTAGCCATGACATTTTTCTTTGTCGCTTTGAAAAGCGTGCTGAGTAGTCGATATCATTAGCCACAAGGTTGTTTTATGGAGACCAAATGCAAATGTTATTGGTCTATATTGAACAGAAACTGAGTATTTATAAATAGACTAACACGTGGTCTAAAAGCAGATGTATTGGATTCCAGCCATGAAGAGAAGATAATCCAAGTCGATACATTGGCTGGCGGTAGTGAAAGAGATCAGCTACTAGAATGATGACTGTGTGAAAGTAACTGAATATTAACTTGCTTGTACCACTAACTCACCAATGTACCATAGCGCATGCTAGCCCTTTCTGAACGACAAGAAATGCCTCTTTTTGTTTCATTATAGATATGCATAGCCTGAGAACTCACACAGCTAGCAACTTTCAAAAGTTTGAATAAATTATATTTTTCCTTTTCTTTAAAATAACTCAGATGTGGCTCTTTATGAAGAACTTATTTAAAATAGTGATTATAAAACTTACAGGTCATACAATTGCACAATTAGGTAAAGTTTTAGTTGTTTCATAAAAAATAGTTGTCTCACATAATGCAATTTATTTAAATTTTTGATTTAAGTTGGACTACTTTGAGTGTCCAATACCAGACAGAACATATTGTAATGTTTTACTTGAACACGGCAAGCCAAGAACACCAATTTTTTTAAAAAGATTCTAAGACCTCGTAAAACAAGCTACACATAGTTTAAAGCTCATGTTTTTTGACTCATTAAGTAAGATATTTAAGCTAGATAAACTATTTACTAGTAAAATATTTAGAACAGGTTTAAACTTACTTACTCTGTCCATGGTTTGATAGGGGTTGGATCTTTACACATTTCCAAGACGCAGTCAGAAAGGTTTATATAATTTGATTTTTTAAAGATTTTTTTTTGTACAATTTTTAGTTCACAGAATGGAATAGCAAATATATGATTAATTCGAGTATTTTCATAAACCTTTACGGCCAACTTTACTAAAGATTGTGCAAGCAAACTCCAAAAGATAAAGTGTGATTCCTGCTTAGCTTACTGCAAGCAAAGACTGTGCATAATTTTAGAGCACAGCTGCACACACAATGTCTCTGTAATCTTGGCTAGAAATGCATAGGTTCGTTGACAAGAAAACTTGTGTAGCTAGAGGCCCGCTGGTAGCAGAGAGAAATTTTAATGTTGAATGTAATTCCTGTCACCACCAGCATAGGTTTTTGGTAATTCAACAGCATCCTCAGACTAGTAGTTTAGGTGTTTTATACAAATGAGACAGCAAGATATAACATCGTATTATTGACCATCAATGTTATAATTGAAATTACAAGGAACCTTTTATTATTTCTTGTAAAGAGGAAAACCTGTATTGACATATAAATGCATTAAAGATTTATAGCATTAATGAAAAATGATGACCATCACATTAAAAAACTTTGAAAGTTTTAAAGAGCAGGCTCCTTGATCTTCAGTGAGATTAAATGCTGCTGCAGAACACCGGAGCTGGTGCAAAAACAAGCCAAATATTTAGCCAAATAGTTTGCTGACCTGTTGTTAAAATAGTAATACATGATGTGTCAATCTCATCCAATCTATTCACGATGATGAGTAAGGACCTTCTTCTGGTTTTGACCGTTGATAGTGTAATCTATTCATTGCTGATCATTTAAATTATCTGTGTTAAAGTACAAATGTACATAAAGGTGTTATAAACCAATAAAATGTAGACATGTTAGTGGATAGCGCACATATGCAACAAGACTGTACCTTCCTAAACACAATGTACACTATTATGTATACTGTACATTCATACAAACTGTAAACACTCATGCCTACTATAAACCCTCGGAAAATCCTGCCTATGAGGCATAAATAAGTAAATATTGTAGATAATCACTTATTTATAAAAGTGTGTCCACTTAAAATACTGGATATAATTATACCTTTGACACATACTGTACATAATACATATACTTGCATGTATATTCCCACGACCAAACGAGCGGAGCGAAGTGTGGGAGTTTTTATGATAAATGCATGTGCACACAACTTACGAAGATTATTCATCAACAATGAGACGAACCATCGTCAATAAATTTCATCAACAAATTTAAGCATCGTTATGTAAAGTCGTTAAAGTATAATAACGATACAAAACACATATAAACTTATTTAAATGTGTTACCAAGTCTTTGTAAACCGTCAGTATTATCTTAAAACTTACCCATCTGATCGGATTATACACAAATAGACAGATTAATTTCAACGAAAATCGCCACAGAACACTTGAAAAGCTTGGTTTAATAAAAGTTAAGACCGAAAATTGAAACGCCGAGCAACAGATAGTAGAACGATGAAGTCTTGCGCATTTTACGAAAAAAATAACATGCACTTTTCACCAGTCTATAGCATTGTCGAATTGCCGAAGGTTTTGGCAATCAACATAGGAGTACAGAAATCGTTTCATTTTTGCCGATTTCAATTTTTTCATTTGCCGTCACATTTTATACTTTTCCATTCAAACTGATGTTCAACGCAGTATAAGTAAAGCAAAAGACGATGATATTTTTTAACGTTTCTTATGAGATTATTACAATAATTAATTATAAGTTTGGATGACTACAGAACAATGACTACGTAGTACAGACTTTCTAAAAATCTAACGCAGTGTAAGTAAAAGCATGACGATGATATTTTTTCTAACGGTTCTAATGAGATTATTGCAATAATTAATTATAAGTTTGGATGACTACAGAACAATGACTACGTAGTACAGATTTTCTAAATTTTTTTATAAATATCACAACTTTGTGATATTGTTAGCTATGCCGTTTTGAGATGTAAACAAAATTGTGCATTGGTTATTTATTATTACTATATAAATAATATTGGTTATTCTAATAATATCAGTGCATTTTACTTCTCATATTGGCCAATATTGCATTTCTTTTTTTGCAGGAGGAGAGATATAAACATATAATCTTTTCCTTTCATTATTGCTATTTGTTGTATTTAATAACACCCAGTACATTACAGCTACCATTGCAGTTATCCTATTTGACTGCTAATATTGCATTTCTCAACTATCAGTACCCTTTCTTTTTTCCAATATCACTTTGGTCGTGGGCTGTATGACAGTGGAAATTCTAGTGTGTAATATGTTAACTAGCTCATAATGTATGCAATTGAACATACTGCTCACAATATGCTTATTATTTTTTTGCTGGTGGAAGAATAGGTTTCAGTTATCTTTGTCCTTTGTTAGCAGAAAGGGCTTTTCACCCTTAACCCTCAAGCTGTTGTTAAGAAAGTTTTACCAAGTCATTAGCTTGTGCATGATACAGGTTGGTCTGTGTTCTGTTTGACTTGTCTGACCTGGCAGACTTGGACAATTAACTGGCATTTGAACTAAACTCTTCAGTCCATTTTTATCTGTGCGGGTCATGCAAGGAAGAGGCGTAACCTTTTGTCCAGCATGTTTGCTACTACATATGTTCTGTCATCCAGTAAAACCAGTAAAAGACCATTTCACCACATAGTGATTGATGTAAAGAGAGCCAACATATATCCGCTGCTGGTATTGATAATATCACTGAGCTTAAGCATTTTTATGTCATGAAGTTTTGATTATTTTGAATATAAGATGAACTGAACTAAACTCACATTATTAAACTGAAGTTCTCATTCATACTCCTTAATAAAAGCTCAACCCTAAATGCTTTTGCACTAGTTATTATACTACATTATGTTAAAATAATATTGAACATTAAAGTTACTTGGTCATAATATTATCCACTAAGTTTATTGTTTACTTATTAAATTATCTGTTACTAAATTAGACACCAAATATAATAATTATAATTACCTGTTAAAATGGCAAGAGCTATAAAGAGTCATTCACATCAAAGTTGTGATATCTCCAATCTTCACCGTCAAATACTAGAGTTTAAACTGTTCCTATCAAAAATAGTATTTTCTTATATACAATAAAATTAATTTTTCATGCATTCAACCTACCTTACAAGCTGGCTCAATTATTTATTATTATCACGCGATATGCAATACTGCATAGTATTGAGAAAATGAGTGGTATTTTTAATTACATATAAAGTTATTTGGTACTTTTCCTGCTTTTCGGAATGAATAAGCTATATATATATATATCCTATTGCAATGAAATTGTGCTTGTTATGTCCTTTATTTGAAAGTTGGTCAAAAGCACAACTAACATAATAACTTCAGACGTTACCATGAGCAAATATTGTTTTCTGTAGTTCACAGGCTAATGTTTGCTTAGTAGCAGTTAAAAGAACAATTTTGGGAGAACTACATACAGTTTGGAGTATCTTTCATGATACCAATAAACCTTTTATGCAATAAGTTAAAATATGAGGATTCCAAATAAAAAAATTTCAGTAGTAATGATGCCAGTTAGCAAAATTCCAAAGCAAAGGTCACAATGTTTTGTGTGAAACTACCATGTAACTTTTCATTCGAACATATATGCATGTGTATTCCAAATTCCCAAACATAAATATCCACGGTAAGGTTACGGCCAAAGAGGCGCATTTTTTGTTGGTTTCAACCAAAATTACAAAATCATTAAATATCACAGAATTATCCGACTGGAATTCACAGAGTTATTAAAGCCCCATATGCCCTCCGAAATAGTCAAATAAATGTTTTTATTTGGCTAAACAAATGATTAGCGAGCATGATTCTACCAGCTTTCACAATTTATACAGTCCGACGCACATGACATAACACACAAGAAAGTTGTCAACGCTATTCGCCATAATAAATATAATGCAACTGACCCGATTGCATTGAAGATTGCAACCTTTTCTACAACAAAAATATTGCTGTTTAAAAAGAAAAAGATATTATTAAAAAAGATAGAATTTATAGATATGGTGTCCAACCAATAGAAAACTAACAATAGAGCCATTTAGTCTTTTGAATTGTGTAGGTATGTACTATGTTGAGTTGTGCGGGTACTTTTTTATTGTGAGCCATAATTCACGTTTTGTACTCCACAAATTGCAAAAACTGCTAAAATCCCGCTCACTAATAATCTGTTCAAGTATTCCTAACTATAAAATTTTTGCTGATGATTCTGGTATGCATGCACAGCTTGGACAGTTTTGAGAACTTTGGCCCAATATTTTTGTGTTTTTTGTTTATTTGGTTATTTAAAATTTATTTGGTTATTTGGTTATTAAAAATAAGAGCTGCTTTCAAATCACCTTTTTATGACTCAAATCAAATCATATCCGGCGAACTATAAATCAAATCAAATCCCCCATCCTTGTTAGCAGATCAAATTAAATTGATTCAGCCCAATAACGATTTCAAATCCTGAATCATTTGAGAATGATTTGAAATACTCTTTCAAATTGTTCACTCAATTGTTGCATAGTATGATCAATCCACAGTATAGCTGTAGCGGCGTAGCCTGTTATCCTATCCATAGGACCTGAACTAGGAGGAAAAGGGTAGGGATTGCCCCCCTGCCCATTCTGGGTTTTATGGATAGGAATAGTATAGCTGTATCTCTGTACCACTATATATATTATGTATGCTAAATTCATCACTAGATACGGTTTTGTTTTTTGTTCTACGAGGTATGTTAAAACATCATTGCAGAGCACATCCTACCTTTGCCTCGATACATCAATGAATAATTGGAGGGTTACGTAACAGTTTATGGTCATGGCTGTGACTTTGCTTTCATTTAAGCTTTTAAGCAAGAATGTACGTACAAAAGTAAAAAAAGAAACTTTAGATACTTGTTTAAAGTTACAAAAAATAAGATACAAATATAAGATAAAACCTGACAATATTGGCAAGTGAAACACAGTTACTGAGGCTTGAAAGAAATGAAACTAAGCATTGAGCCTATAATTAACAGTTACATAATATTAACACATTTACTTAAATACACTTGTTGCATTTTAGAAAAACTAGCTTGGCAAGTTTTCAGATGTCAAGGAGCTCCTGTGTGGCCTCATGATGAAGCCACTTTTACTAAAAACCTGTTCTATGGGAGCTGATGAAGCTGGTACTGAAAGGACCTTCAGCGCCAGCTTGCTAAGCCTCAGTAACTGTGTCTCACCTTGCCAATAACTTAGAGTGTTACAAGATGATCTGCTTTTCGCCATATACTTTTCAATCTCCTGATTGACTGAATCCAGGTTGCTTGTACTAGCTAAAGGTGCTCTATTCAAAAAATCAGCGAACATATCTTCAGTATCAGATATTTGTATTTGCTGAGTGCATGTGACTTCCTCATTCTGTATATCGTCCTGACCATCCAGCGAAGTCAATTCAGATGTGAGAATTCCTGAAAGAACAAAGATGAATAGCTATATGATACATTAAGACTCATATTCTAAGATGCCTAAACAGTCTTATCAGCTAGAACCAATTTGGTGGCGAGCGTCATATCACGATTTGGGCATGGTGATGCTACACGTAGGGTTTATGTATACATGTAAAACGTAGATCAGGCTACATTACCTCTCAACTTTTCTTTCACGGCAACTACTTCATCAGGTTCGCATTAATGTTCGATAACCTCCCAGCCCCAGTTCCTATCAAGATCCGCTGCTAATAAATATACAGATTTGCCGAAGAGTTTCTTTAATACAAAACATTGAGAACACATACAAATATAATAGGTGATTAGGTGGTCTAGAGGTCTAAGTCATCAAATTGAATTTTGAATTCTTGGCTATAGGTAGTTTCTCAACCTGAGTAGCTGAGTCTAAAAGGAAGTGTTTTGGGCGCACCATGTGCTTTTATATGCTTAGCCGTGAGGTTAACATCTGGAATGCTTGTACCCAGTGACCATGTGGTGAAAATAGAGCCACCACTTAAGAGGGATCTGAATTAATATAATCAAACTATGTATTATCATAATAGCACCTATGGCAAAGAGCAAATCATAAAAACAAAATTCTCGATACATCATTTTCAATTATCCCAAATGCTGAATTACTGTGTACTATGATACGGTTTCACTTACCCTTTTATCTACAGGTGATGGGCTCTTTAGTGAAAACACTCCGACAAATCGCTTCTTCAAAGACTCACTCAGTATTGTAGCTAAGGAGCGTAAAGCACCAACAGCTACCCTCTGTAAATGTCTGTGTAGCTGCATTACACATGGTAGCACATAAGAGAGAGTCACCACCTGTAAGGTTATAGATTATAGATATAGGGTTAGATGGTCAAAGATATAACAAAATTACAATATACTACCCTCACATGAAATATCAGTAGTTAATGTATTTTTAAGAGAATTTCTCAATGAGAGCCAGAGATTGATTTATTCAATTCATGAAACACTGGATGCCCAATAAGACACTTGTCTTATTTGGTGAAGTTGACTTATTCAGTCAGTCGGATAGACAATTCACCACACAAACCTTTTCTCCTTGGGTTACTTGGGTTGCCTGGTAAAACGGCTTCAGGATCTTCACAAAATCCAGCAACATGATATTTTTCCTAGATGTAAGGATGATGCGCTTGTTCTGAGTCTCTTCAAGACAAGCTGACAGGTCGTCTGAGGATAAATCTGCGATCCTAGAAATTTGAAGGTACAAGGAATTCCATCTTGTTGTATTCACTTGCGGGATATTCTTCTGTGGAAACCTGGCTTCAAAAGCTTCCTGCATAAAATAATTCAACCACACATGTGTTAGCCACAACCATATACTTACTGAGACGGGAAAAATTAAAACAAACACAAACAATACAATAGCTCCATTCTGTAAATCAAACATTTGAACAGAAATCAATGTTTTTTTTATATTATTGTGCAATTGATAAATCAAACGGATTTTAATAAAAAAAATATCTTATCTGTGTTCAAATGTGTGATTTGCAGGACGTTATGTGATTAAACCCAAACCTGGCAGAATATGTTTTGGTATCTCACATATTCAATTTCATTGGCTTTCTACCGTGGTATGGGACCTTAAGGCATAACTTGTGATAAAAGGAATGAATGTATAGTCCAGCTTCATGAATTAAACTTCCTACCTGGAATTTTGAAGATTGATGGAGCTTTGATGATATTTTGCAGCATTTACCAATGAGTGCTGTCAGTCCTTTTTGTTTAGAATGCATCAATCCATCCTTGACCACCAGCTGGAGGCTGTGTGCAAAGCACCTCAGATGTGTATTTTCAGCGATCTCGAGTTCATCAAGGCTACCATCCCCTTCCCATTCCTCATCTGAGTCCTCCTCCTCTTTCTTCTCTTCCTCCTCCACTGCAGTATCATCGGGCACTGGAATCCGAACTGTAAAAGCCTTGAGCATGTTGGCTGCGTTGTCCGATATGATAAAACTGATTTTATCCAGTATGTCAAATTCAGTTAAGACATCAGTGATATTTGCGTTGATGTTGGATCCAGTATGTGGCCCTGCAACAACACAATAATAGAAATCATACGCCCATAATGTGGTTGAGGGCATTTACAAAACTCAAAAATAATCCTGGTAGATCAGGATTATGACACATAACATATCAATAGCTCAGCAACTTTTCCAAAACTTTTATGTATGACTCAAGACTTGCAGTAGAGCTTTGTTAATTGCCAGGGATGTTGTTAAATTATTAGTGTAGGTAATATTTAAGAGTTTAAGTCAGTTATACATCAAAAATTGCTTCACATAATATTCAGAATTAGAAGCTGTGTGTGATACACTCCTCATCAGATGTTCTGGGATAAGGTTTGCCATTAATTTAGGGTACATATCAGCTTGTGTGCCAATGGTGGAAATGCTATTTGGGTTACACCTTTAATTTTTACAAATGAAACCCTATCTGCAAAAGACACAGAGCCACTTAATAATATCCATCCAAATGAAATCTAACCTGTGAACCGCTGACAGCATAGCAGAGATGATTTGAGCTCACTGTCCATAATGTAATGTGCAGTAATGCCCAAGAACGATCGTAGTTTTCTATCTGTCCAGATGTCAACAGTCACTGATAGGCTACTGATCTTTTGCAGGCCTTGTGTCAGTTTTCCCAGAACTTGTCGATATTGCTTGTTAATGCCTTCCATGGTTTCATTTCCATGATAACAGCAGAAAAGTTCAATTTTATGTCATACAATCAATGCAGCATAAAGACGAGTGAATTTCTTCTAGCAATCTGGAACAAGTTTTGCCGCAAAATTAGGGGACAAGGATGAAATAGTTAAGCCGGCTTTAGCCTATAACGCAAGATCTAAATACATTGCCCATGCATTGATATCATGCCAGGCAAGTACTGATGATCAGTGATCAAAGTGTTTGTTTTGTTTATCCTAAACAGTGACAATGGTCCTATTCGCAACCAGATTCCCATATTTTTTATTAATGTGTGAATGAATTTGTTTTCAAAGAGTGTCATGACTAGAGGTCGTGAATACTGACTGTATATGCAAATCTTAGGCAAGTATTTAGGGGGTATGAACCTTTGAAAATGATTTATGTGAATACAATGTCCAGGACCTGGTCACAAATAGTGCTTATGAACTAACCTGCTTCCGTGTGAATATTTAGAGCCACAGCAGACATCAATTAGTTTTCGGAATGAAACCTCCTCAACGAGGGATATTGGCAAGGAACAGTCAATGATTAGCGATGTAATGGCCTTCCTTATTGCCTGCTGTTCTGAATCATTGCCTTATACTTATTAACAGGGGCGAAGAAAGATGTGAGTTTAGGCGTTGGTGTGGAAGATGAAGTTGTTTTCTTATCTAAATATTCATCATACTTTGCTTTCCTGAAATGGAATTTTCAATTACCTAGCGATTGTTGAGCCAATACATTTACTAATCTGTTTGGGGTACCCATACATGTATATGAAAATGAGTGACATTCCATGGTGAAGTTGTCAGTTTAATTTCCTAAGTTTCAAGATTCCAATTTCAAAGTTTTAGGCAGCTTTTCAAGTTCTAGGCAGCTTTTTTGAGTAGCAGAATCTGGTAGGGGGTAATGGGGGGACCATGTGCTTTCATGGGGTTAGCTGCAAGGCTAACACCTGGAGTGGTTTTACTCATAGACTAGGGGGTAAAAATTATAGAGACACAGTATATAAGCAAGCTATTTATTATTATTTATCATTGTAGATTTAAAGTGTCTCTAATTTATCATTTTATGTAAGCTTACGATTTACTATGATTAGAGCAATTAATATGACGGGACCAGTTTCCTGTTCCAGTAAGTCCATCCTTCACAACACCATCACATTGCAAGCAGGTGGCCTTCCTTCCAGTTTTTGTAACTTTATAATTCTTGAAACACGCTTGTATTATCTACAACCCAACATGGCAGGGCATAAGTTTTTCTTATGCCAAGGTCTCACAATGTAACATCTCACAATCAGCGTGCCTGAAGTTTCCTTGTTTAATGTTTTGAATACAAACACTGAGTGGAGCGGATTTGATTCAAAGGGCCATGGCATGGTGACAAGCTGAATCTAAGTATCCAAGAAAACAAACAACATATCAGATTAACTTCAGATATTCACAGTTACATTATATGACTAGGATTGAAATAAAATAAATCATAGACACAAAAACCCAAAAGGAACGTATCTTACATTTGGTATCTTCTGTTCTCTATTTGGCTTTTTGGGAATTCATGTGACTGTTGAGAATGAATCTTGAGAATGAAATCCTGAGGCCTGGATAGGTGACCTTGATCGTGATCGAGAGAGTTGACTAGATTCTAAAAAGAATAATGAAGCTATGCAATTGTTGTGCAGTAACACACATGGGATGAGAGTATTGTATATATGATTAACTTACAGAAATTTTTCATCACTATCAGAAGTGGCTTGAGACAGACATACCAGGTAGATCTAGATCATATGAATCTACGTTGGCATTGTCAGTAACTATGAATGAGTCTGTCGCGAGATCCTCGAACAATTCTTCAATAGAAAATATACTCAAATATACTACATAATGTGCAGGTACATTTCATTTAAGTGTAAAGTGTGCTCTTAAGGGAAATCCTGTTTTAAGTACAGTAATACTTCAACTTACGAGTGCTCCAACGTACGAGAAACTTGAGATACGAGCCAGCTTTTAAGCAGGTGTTAGCACTAACCTACGAGCCATGTTTGAGATACGAGCACGTGTGTCAGTTGTCAAGTATGCCGGAGGTGTTTTATGAGAACAGCATCACGCTGTATTTTTCAACTGCTCAGGTTATACTTTTAAACCGTGTTTTTTTGTGCGCGATTTTCAGTGCAGAACTATGTGAATTAAAAGTACCGTGCGTTGACCAAAAGTTTGCCGGTAAAATGTAAGATGATGCAAAGAAAAAGCGAATGATAACAGTTGATATTAAACGGAAAATTATTGATAAATATGCGAAATGTGTATGCGTGATTGAGCTAGCTCAGCAATTTGACAGAAATACATCCACAATTATCAAACAGAAGGATTATATTCAGGACGTTTAGTTCGCAAAAGGACTAACCATTGTTTATAAACGACACAGCGATCTTCACGACCGCTGATGGAGAGACTGCTCAGGCATTGGATAAAATATAATCAATTGGCCGGTGACAGCGTACTGAAATGATGTTATGTGAAACGGCCGGTGCTATCTATCAAAACTATAAAATTACACATTCGGACAAGTTGGCTAGTGGTCATGCATTAGCTTTTTGTGATGACACTTGTGTTCGTCCTAATTGCAACATGTTAAAAGGGCGACAAAGGCAAATGTCCTTAGATAGGTTTATCTTAAAGCGGCCAGCTGGTCGTGAAAGCGAAACAAAGGAAAAATTAGCTAACCAGCGAGAAACTTCAAACTATGAACACCGAAGAAATTTTAATTACGTTAAGTTGAAAATGAAAGTTTGTTTTTAGGTTTGCTTCTAAGTTTGTCTTTTAAGACATTGATAAAATCCAGATTTATCAAAGTCAACTGTCGTAATGACGGATAACTTATATCTCCCTTCCTGGCAAATGCTAGCGTTAGCTGCTGTTGTATGTATTTAATTCTACATTTAAATTAATCAAATTTCCTTGCATTATTTTTTATTTGTTGCTTTTTGAAAACATGTGATAAATTAGGACAATAACCAACATGTTCTTTATGTTACAATATCTTGTTTTGAGTGTTTTATTTGCATTTCTCAGAGTATGGAAACCAATCAATATATATTTAATTGTTCTATGTGACCTCTCGCGTGAAAATCGACCAAAAGTCGGCATTCACTATCATTAGTAATGTAGCTTCGAAGTTTGCATTAGGCTTATTGGGGAGCACATGGCTACTTTGTTTATTATTTTACCCTAGACCAATCAGAGTGTGAGGAATTCATTTCTGAAGTCAAAAAGTGATTTCATTGGCTCCTTATGCCGAAATTTTGCGATCGAAGTCGTTGCTATGCGATCGTGACGTCATCAAAATGGCGACTCGTGAAGATTCTAAAACTTCGAATTTTTTTTTAATCTGATGAATCTGAAGAAATTGGCACATTGCTCGATGATATTGATGCTGAAAATGGAGAAAAAATGTCTAGAGATACAGATTTTCATGTTACTGATGACCTGTAAGCTCGGATGCCCGAATTTATTAACGATGAAGAAGACGATGTTGAACCTACCGAAGGATTAACTGTTATTCACTCGTATAGTACTCCGGTTAATGACTCAGAATCACCTGCTGCCAGCTTACCAACTCATCCTATGGTGCCTGATGAACCTATTAGCTTCAGTTGCAAGTGTGACTGCATCAACAAATTTGATAGAACTCTGATTTTCAGTCAGCTGACTTACAATAAAGGAATTTCAAAAACAGAGTTAGATTTGATTATCATGGGCCGATTTTCTACTTGTGTGGATGATGGAAACACCACAAACACTTTCGAGCATAAGGAGAAGATCAGAAAAAAACCTAGATGCAACTTTAAATATCATGGTGAGTCTTATTGAATTTTTTCTGATCAACCCTGTTCATTTTTGGTAGTAATAGTATAGGTGTAGTAGTGATATGAAAGAATTCGTTATAAATTAGTTACCCGTAACTGAAATTAATCGATATTTAAAATTCTCTACATATCACAATATTTAACAGCTCGCTGAGCATGCGAGAGAAAGATAGCTGTTGGCTGTTATTATTATTATTACATAATATTATTAAGCAGATCTTAATAATATTACGGTGTGAATCTTATAGCTATTACATTGTGGGATGCGCGATTCAATATAAAAATGGCTTTGATTATGAAAATATGTTATAACTGTAATCTACCTTTTTATCAGTGATCGCCCACTGCAGACTGGTCACTCCTTCTTGGATGTCCACAGCCTGCCGTGACCAGGCACGGATTTTGATAGTAAAGATGCAGGACGATCACCGTCTCGTGGAAGCGGCCTTCACCGGTCGAGAGTCCATCCCAAAAAGAAAGAAGGATAGTTCGAATCTCCCGGTTAGATGTTGTATATGAAGACCAACGAGTGCAAGGACTGTGACAGGGGGAGGTTATCAGCACTGCCCCTATTAAGAGAAATAACTCACGCTATACCAATGTGACGTAGGCCAGCTACGCAATGTTATTGGTCGTACTAATCGTGCCAAATACACTATAGCGAATGCCAACGTGGATTACAAGATGGCGGATCCAAACCATAATGCAATTTCCTACGCAGTTCCGACTTAGATAATGCAAAGGTCGAATTTCCCAGCAATGAGGAGATAACTCCTTTTCGGTAAGCAGAAACTGACAAAACGAGATATAACATTCTCCCAGATATTAAGAATTCACAGTCCTCTGTGAAGATACACAGAACAGTGGGAGGAAAAATAGCATCCCCCTTTATTCAAGTGGTGACCCATGATGGAAATATGGTTAGGTGTTAATAGACCACAAAAGTTATTTTAAGACAATGGATAATGTCTATAGATGAAAAATGAAAACTTACCAATGGGTGGTTAAAGAAAAATTATACCACCTATTGTCTTTAGGTTTAAAAGGGCAACTCCAGTCGTGAGATAGAAGTATATATACCAATGACTAGAGTTCTCTATCTCCGGCTTCTCTCTTTGGCCTAACTATACCTGCTGATAGGAAGTAGCAGATGATTAAGTATGCTCTTAGGTTCGTATGTGATATACGGGACACACACATTGATTATTATGTCATACAGTAGTATACCTGTAAATACTTGTGAACACCGCAAATGTTACGTATAGGAGACATCACAATGCGAGTACACTCGCAGCATGACAAGGAGATTATAGCAGTGTCTCATTTAGTTTGTAGGTATACAGTTAATACCCATGGATTAGATAATAGGAACATGCAGATCAGCACGTAAGCCATAAAGAGAATATTTGAACGTAATAGTTCAATGTTAATAAAAAGTTTACAACGTAAGCACGTAAGCCATAAAGAGAATATTTGAACGTAATAGTTCAATGTTAATAAAAAGTTTACAACATAAGCACGTAAGCCATAAAGAGAATATTTGAACGTAATAGTTCAACGTTAATAAAAGTTTACAACGCTAAATAAGAAAAAATTTTTCTTTTTTTTTTTTTAAATTTTATTTAGGTATTTTTGGTTATGAACGAATGTAAGCATCTCTATGATATACATATATGTGTGAGTAAATTACTGACATCGACTGGACGATATAATCGACTGTCCGCAGTCGACAGGAAGAACATATAACAAGACTTAGGAAGTATATATAAAGTTTGGGTCCCTTTTCTTATTAGGGCGGCGACGTAGGGTATACCTATTATCGTCTCTTGACGCCGTAGAAGAGGAACTATGTGAACTGTTCGCTTTATTCGATTTTGCGACAGTAGCAAAGTGATCCGAAGCATTGTGGTCATTCCGTTTTGTATGGTCACTTGATTGTGCCTGTAAAGTACTGTGATATGAAGGTTGGTCGTCCGATGAGCTATCATCGAGATTGGAGTGATTTGTGTCATAACGACCACTTACAGATGGGGATTTATGAAAAGAAACCTCACTTTCATCTTCAGAAGTATCTTGTACATCAAATTCAACGTTTATATCACTGCTATCACCACGCACAAGAGGTCCACGATAAAGTTTGAGATTATTTATGTGTACCCGCATGGGAGAGTGATCTGGATCGTCGAATAGTTGGATGTCTGCATTTGTATCTGAAACCCATTTGATGATATAGACGCCGGTCCATCTCTGGATTAGCTTAGACGTTCGGTTTTTATATCCGCGTCTATTGTAGTATAGGACGGCATCGCCTACTTTTAGGTTAGATGGGTGGGTATTTCGGTCATAGTACTTTTTCTGTTTATGTTTTCCCTGGCTGATGTGTTCTCTAGCCAGATCCCATACTTGGTTCATTCGGTTGTGTAGCTCTTCAGCATATGAACCTTCAGTTTGTTCCTTTTGTATGCGAGGTTTAGTGAGGTCAAAAGGTAAACGCAGTTCTCTACACATCAGGAGAAGGCTTGGAGATGCGTTGATAACAGTGTGTCGGGAGCTATTGTGAGCTAGCTGACAAAAAGGAACAAACTTATCCCAATCACGATGGTTATCGGCTACAACATGGGATAGCATATTGGCTATACTACGGTTGTAAACCTCGACTTGCCCATTAGTTTGAGGGTGATAAGGTGATGTAAATCGGTGATCAACGTTCAACAAATCGTTGATTTGTTTAACTACATCACTAAGAAAGTTCTTAGCACGATCACTGATGAGGGTTTCACTACACCCGTAACGACAAAAGATTTTGTCTATATAACATTGTGCAACCGTAGCAGCCGTTTGATCTTTAGTGGGGATCATCTCGCACCACTTCGTGAAATGATCCGTAAACATAAGGATATGTTTCATGCCCGATTCGGACTCGACATATGGGCCTTGAAAATCCAAAGAGAGAACTTGGAAAGGATAGGTAGCCATTTGATTTTTCAAGGGAACTCTCATTGGAGTTTTAGGGTTCTTACGACGCTGGCAAGACCCACATTGTGCAATGTGTTCGGTGACTTCTTTAGTCATATGAGGAAACCAGTATTGATCTTTTAGTTTCAACAAGGTTTTCGTAACACCAGGGTGTAATGACATGAGAGATTCATGGGCAGAGTATAGCAGAGCTTTTCTCTGGCTACTTGGGATGGCAAGAAGTAACTTTGAGTTTTGATCTCTATAGAGAACACCGTTAACAATTCGGAAGTTTTCACTGTCTTTTCTTACTTGACTTTGGTTGCGTTTAGACATATCTGCTGGAAACTTTCCTTTCTCTAGGAATAACTTTATCGGACCTAGGTAGTAATCTCGACTTTGAGCTACACTCATCTCGCTCTCAACAGGGTCTGGAGAATCAGAGTGAATAGCAGCAACCATTTCAGCTCTGGAAAGAGCGTCAGCAACATGGTTATGTCTTCCAGGGGTGTGTACAATCTCGTAGTCATAGTCTGCAAGTTGTACGGCCCAACGAGCTAGCCTTGGAGACAGCTCTGATTTTCTTAGAACATACGTACACGCTTTGTTGTCAGTTCTAATGAGGAACTTTGTGTTTAGCAAATAATGTCTGAAATGCCTTACACAAGAGAGGATAGCAAATAATTCCTGTTCACACGAGTCCCATTTCCTTTCGGCTTTGTTTAAAGCTTTTGAGAAGAAAGCGATTGGATGGTCTTTGCCATCTTCTCGTATTTGAGATAGAACACCACCGACGGCAATAGCTGAAGCGTCAGTGGTAAGGATGAACTGACGAGAGAAATCAGGAAAGACTAGGACAGGAGCAGAGGTTATGTGGGACTTCAATTCAGCAGTGGCGCGTTGGCACTCTTCGTCCCAATGGAAAACAATGTCTTTATTAGTAAGTTTGATCAAAGGGGCAGCAATTTTGCTAAATCCCTTGATGAAACTCCTATAGAATCCGAACAGACCCAAGAGTCTGCGAACACCAGTCTTGTCCTTAGGGGCAGGGAAGTCCACAATTTTTTTGACATTATGTGGAGCTACGGCCATACCGTCTTGGGAGATTACATGTCCAAGATACAAAACCTCTTTCTGACAAAAGAAGCTCTTGGATAGACGATATTTCAATCCCGCAAACCTCAGACGAGTAAAGACCGTTCTCAATAATTGAAGGTGTGACGGAAAGTCCTTCGACGTCATCAACCAGTCGTCAAGATATACACAGCTACTACCATTACTGATGAGGTCGGCCATAATGGCAAGAGACAGACGGGCAAATGTGGAAGGAGAGCCCGAAGCACCTTGCGGCATGACTTTCCATTTGTAAGGACCCCAAGGGGTTATAAAACCAGATTTTTCCTGGGAAGACTCATGTAGAGCTACCTGAAAGAAACCGGAGCAAAGATCGATAGTACTGAAATATTTCTTACCATGCATTATTTCAGCAGCATTATCGATAGAAGAAAGAGCCATAGAGTGTTTTACAGTTACAGCGTTCAATTTGCGATAATCGACGCAGAAACGCCAGGTGTTATCTTTCTTTTTCACTAGAACAATGGGAGAAGACCACTCCCCAGTACCAACAGTGATTAACCCTTGCCTTTGCATTTCGTCAAGCTGAGCTTTGACCTCAGCACGGAGACCAACAGGGATGTTGTAAGGTCTACTCCTTATTGGGACAGTTCCAGGTACGGTCTCAATGACATGTTGTACAATTTTTGTTCTGCCCAATTCAGATATATTTTCACCGACAATATCTTTGAATTCATCAAGTAGATCAGATAGTTTAGCTTTTTGGTTGTCAGTCAGCATCGTATTACGTAGATCCACACGCTCACTAGGTTTAATACTCTTCACATTTACTGTATTCCCCTTTGTAGGAATCTTGATCTTAGTGGTCATAAGATTGTCATCCTCATCTAGAGGTTCGATAGTGCCAACAATCGAATTCACACTAATTTCTTGTATTTCTTTACTCACATTTATAATGGGTATACGAACTTTAGTACCAGAAACACGATCTACACATTTTCCAACCAACAAATGCTTAGAAACATGACGATTGTCACCTTCGAAAAGGCATTGATGACCGTCAAGACATGGAGTTGAAACATTAGCCACAACTGCGACTTCAGATAGAGGAGGGATCTGAACCGCGTTAAGGACTGAAACAGAATCAAATTGATTACGAGTGCCCATAGGCAGGACGGTACTATTGAATTTGAAAGTGCAATTGTTGAAGTTATAGGTCACATCACCTAACCTTTTTAAGAAATCGGTACCCAATATCACTTCTTGGGTGATATTAGAAGTCACGAACAATCTTTGATTGTAAGATTGTGAACCAACAGAGACCTTCACAGTGGTTTCACCGAGAATTTTTAAGGATTCACTGGTGACGCTAGTGGCATTCAATTTTGAAGCAGTAAGTTTCAAACGAAGCGCCTTAGCAATATCACTATGAAGTAAAGATACAGAAGCACCAGCATCAGCAAGGGAGATGCATTCTCGACCATTGATGATAACTGATATGAGGGCTTGACATTGGGTAGATTTCTGATGATTGCCAATCATATTGATCTTTGGTAAGGGATTAGGTGACTGACCGAATTGTCATTTGGTACTCTTCCTGTAGAAAGAAGGCCAATTGAATGGGCGCCAAGGAGCATCATTGGTCGGCTCATCACATCGTTCCAATTCAGCTTCGGCAAGGTTGGGGTAGATAGGTTGGTACGCAGGAGGACGGATGTACGTAGCCGTTGAAGTAGTTGGAAGAGTCCTGAGATGACATGTCTCAGATGTTGATGTTAAAGGGGGAAGGTAAGATTGACCAGTAGGGGCTGGACAATTGGGTTCCATTGGCACTATTTGTTGAGGGGTTAAAGGAGAGACAGCCGTCTCTGCGACTTCATCCTCAGAATCAGTGGAACAATCTGCATCATTACACTCAACGTCTACATTAGCTACAAGCTGTCCATTAACAAGACGAGGTATATTGACTCGAAAGTTCGGACAACAATGCTTTCTCAGTGTGTACAATATGAAACCTATGGCCACAATCGAAACAATGATATTACAGAAGAAAGACCATAATTCATAACCGGAAGCAACGTGTCCACCAAACAGAAAAGCAAATAAGGAATTACCAAGCAGGGATTCCTTTGACTCGATAACATTATGTTCTAAAGTATGATGTGGTGAACTTTGTACGCCCATAGCTTCCAGAACTTGTCTTTGGCGGTCTAAAGTTGCTAACAAGGTATTTAGACTTTGGTGGTTACTTAATTCATGCCAGTTTAAACGATGAGCAGTGCTATAAACAGTTTCATGGATTTTAATAGGCTGTATGCCTAATTGAATGTCAGGGAGACGAAGTCTAGAAACATTAATCAAAGCAGAAAGATCACCAGTTTGTGAATAACGTAACGTACTACCATTTAGTCTAAGGATCACTCTATCTATGTAGGAACAGTCAACAGTGTGGGTATCTTTGTGGACAACGTTTTCTATAGGATCTAGATATCCAATTCTCTTTGAACCGCCCATGCTTACTTCGATGGGAATAAATTGCGTACAATTGTTTTCCGACATTGGAAGAATGCGGTAAAGATCAGGAGGTAATTCGGTACAAGGATAAATTTCTAGAATACCAGGCCCACTTGAAGCTATTATGTATGGGTTTTGTAGCATGTACCTAGCACTGACTGTAGGGTGTTTCTCCATAAGCAAAGTGATTATCTTTAAAGTTTGTGAAAGAAGGTGGCATGTATAATAGTAACTGTCCCAGAACTGCTCTATCAGGTTATTATGCATTTCGCCTGCTAATCCTTGCAACATAGCATTCAAAAGTACTACATCATCACCCCAAGCAGTGTAATCAACTTTAATTTTCTGAGCTAACGTAGTAAAATTAACAGGATCAAGAAAAGATATCATGACTCCTTGATCAGAGAGACTAGTTTTGTTTCCCTTACAGTTAGTGAATGACAGATACCCGTATGTGTGGAAAGTTAGAGCCAAGTTGCGATCATTACTGACAAAGTGGTCTTCATACAATTTCCCTTTCATCGTGTACCATTTTTCGTATTCACAATAACTTTCCCTATTAGTTTCCCATACAAGTATTGATTGATCTGAGAGTAAACAGCTACCATGTTCATAACGACAATGCGAAACATCACCTGCGGGTGACTCAAAGACTTCTACATTGTGTTTCTTAAAGACAGAAGTTACAATGACACTACATTGATCAGCTTCAAAAGTATGTTCCTTACAACAGTATTGGTAGGATGCATTGGCAGAATTTTGAGTAACAAATACACCATTAGAACCAATTAAAGAACCAGCAGAACAAGTTTTGTGTGTTATCATCCTTTCACATTCCTCTCTGCTTACAGGTATGCGTTCAGTTGTAGCAGTACGGGATTTTATATCTGTAAAGAAAGAAATTTGGGTAGCTATTTTGTCCTTAAACTTTGCACACTGGTAGGCTTTTGATTGCCACTCTACTATGTTCTTTTGATATACTTGTATGTTCATGTTTTGAGGGACTGTATGATTATTGCTCGTTGCATTGGATGTGCAAGGGTATTCATGAGTTATGTTGTAAATGTGAGCAGCTTTTGGAGTAGAACCGCAAATCATCGGGTTATCCGGAAGGATGATCCGTGCAGATTCAGTACCAGAAAACAGAGCACAGACTGTAAGAAGGGTGAGCATGAAACTATTCTTAGGTGATAGTTTCGAACCAGTACCACGTGAGGATGGTTTCCTCAAAGGTGGATTTGAAACGACCTCAACAGCGTTGACTTTCAAATCGTCCATTTCTTGAGGTTGAGTAAGGAGAAACTCGGCATACTGTTGTGGTTCAAGTCCGTCAGCAGTAGCAGTGACAGCGTTTACATTTTTCTTAGGACACTCTCTCGACCAATGATTCCGTGAACCACATGTCCAGCAGCCATTGTTAGATTGATTGTTTTTAGATCTAAGTCTATCCGCCGATTGCGGCTGTTGTGGACGACCATAAGAAGGTCTTTGCGAGCGACCACGATTAGATATATTTCTGAAAGATTGCGATTGACTCTGCGAGTTGTAACTTTGGGTACGTGGTCGTGGTTGAAAGTTGTTTGAAAACTGTCGAGGTTTATTATTATCCTGTGGTCTACGGTGATTACTACCATAACTAGACTGATATGGTGGTTGAGGCTGGTGATTACGTTGAGCTACTGGGTTACCTGCCTGTTTTTCCACCAAGAGCTTCAAATCCTTGATTTGATTACACAAGGGAGCGAGAAGAGGTTCGACTGAGTTAACTTCGTTTACAGACATTATTTTAGCTGGGGTTTTATTTTGTAATTCTGCAAGCTCGACAACTTCAGCTTCATGCAGCGCTTGAGAAAGGGTCATTTTACCTTTAAACATAAGTCCTTTCTTAATAGACTCTCGAAGTCCTTGAATAAAAATGTCTACAACGAAAGTGTCACGATATGCTTCTGGTACGTTGCCGTACGCTGTATCAGCAAGCGAGGAGAGTTCGGCATAATATTCACCGACCGTTCGGCGACCTTGTTGGATAGAATATAAACCACGCCCCTGAAGATTAGTATGGACAGTGAAAAGTTTGTTTAATTCAGCTCTAAGCTGTACGTAGTCAATCATGAGTGAAGGGTTGGCCCTAACAACCCGTTTATATTTAGCATAAGCCGCACCAGTAAATCTATCTGGCAGAGTAAGTGCCAGTTGCTCGCTCGAGAAGCGATATGGTCTAATTTTTATTTCCCACCTTTCAATAAAACTATCCCAACTTTCTCCTGGACCATTGGAAAAATTGTCCATATCATGGAAATTAGGGAGTACTATTGGTGCCAAAGGTGGCTGTACAGGGACTACTGAAGGTGGCTGTGTGGCGAGTACTGAAGGTGGCTGTGTAGCGAATACTGAAGGTGGTTGCGTAGCGAGTACTGAAGATGGCTGTGTAGCGAGTACTGAAGATGGTTGTGTAGCGAGTACTGGAGATGGTTGTGTAGCGAGTACTGAAGGCGGCTGTGTAGGAAGTGCACTGGTTGGCAACTGTGTACTGGCCGTAGGAGGAACAGAAGAAATACTTGCTCTACTGCGGGTTATAAACGGATTGCTCGATGTTGGCGAAAGGGATTGCATTCTTGGTGTTCTAAATGCAGATGCTGCGCTTAGATTTGGTGCATCCGACCCTAGTTCATGGTTCATCACCTCTAATTTTAAATCCTCGGGAAGAGTTTTCCAGAACTCGAGCATCTCCTTTTTCATTTCAGCTCTTGTATCCTGCTTATGTGTACTTGATTTATCTTGAACATTTAATCTACTTCGTGAGTTTAGTGGATTTATATCTGCCATGGGGTCAAAGTTATCATCAAACCCTTCTGCCATAATGCAAGAATTAAAATTATTATCTCACTAAAAGAATGTATTAATGTATTACTATTAACAATATAATGCTTTTAATACATGTAATAGTGATTACTTCACTATAATAGTTCTAACAATATAATGCTTTTAATACGGTGTAGTAGTTTTTATTTCACTATAATAGTTCTCCCAAAATTTTTAAACAGTGAGCCCACGAACACCAGGCAACACTAACAAACCCTAATGAAAACAGCGCAACGCAAGAAGCGGCACTACAAACACAGCTGGAACGACGCCAGCAAAGGGGGAGCTCCGATACGCACAACACCAACGCGAGGTGATCAGCCACGCGATTGCAGGTGTGGGTAAGAAACTAGGGTTTACGGCAAGACTGCCACTAACGAGACCGATAATAATCAGTTCGAGAACATGCAAGCTGACAAGCAAGCAAACAACCAGTGAACCGGCACTGATTACAGGGAGGGAACACCGCGTGTAAGAAAGCGAAAGAACAAGGAACAATATTATAATAAGGAAAAAAAAAATTCCAATAAACCCACTAAAGAACGGGGCAAAATTATGTTTAATATCTGATTAGAAAACACATTACTAGTAAAACAAGTCAAACAGCGGTTAGCTGTAAAAGAACTTCACGATAAGTTCGAGACAATGAAGATTAAAGCCAGTAAGGTCAGCGAAGATACGAAAGCCTTCGTGTAGTAGACCAAGAATGGCACAAAAAGAAAATTAGTGAATTATTCCTATTAGTAAATTATTTCTTTATTTATATTCGTTATGAAACTTATTTTACCAACAGCCTTTTATTTATATTATAACCTGTACCGCGTTGAAGGAACAGGCATCTCCACCAAAATGATATGAAAGAATTCGTTATAAATTAGTTACCCGTAACTGAAATTAATCGATATTTAAAATTCTCTACATATCACAATATTTAACAGCTCGCTGAGCATGCGAGAGAAAGATAGCTGTTGGCTGTTATTATTATTATTACATAATATTATTAAGCAGATCTTAATAATATTACGGTGTGAATCTTATAGCTATTACATTGTGGGATGCGCGATTCAATATAAAAATGGCTTTGATTATGAAAATATGTTATAACTGTAATCTACCTTTTTATCAGTGATCGCCCACTGCAGACTGGTCACTCCTTCTTGGATGTCCACAGCCTGCCGTGACCAGGCACGGATTTTGATAGTAAAGATGCAGGACGATCACCGTCTCGTGGAAGCGGCCTTCACCGGTCGAGAGTCCATCCCAAAAAGAAAGAAGGATAGTTCGAATCTCCCGGTTAGATGTTGTATATGAAGACCAACGAGTGCAAGGACTGTGACAGGGGGAGGTTATCAGCACTGCCCCTATTAAGAGAAATAACTCACGCTATACCAATGTGACGTAGGCCAGCTACGCAATGTTATTGGTCGTACTAATCGTGCCAAATACACTATAGCGAATGCCAACGTGGATTACAAGATGGCGGATCCAAACCATAATGCAATTTCCTACGCAGTTCCGACTTAGATAATGCAAAGGTCGAATTTCCCAGCAATGAGGAGATAACTCCTTTTCGGTAAGCAGAAACTGACAAAACGAGATATAACAGTAGCCTACTAGTTGCTGGCCCAGTGTATGCCTCCCTGAGTCACATAAAATTACATCATACAATACATGACTCAGTGATCAGTCGTACTCACTGGCCTGAGGTGTGTTTTCATTCATAATTGATTGCCAGTTGCCACATGACTTATTCAATGGGTCAATGATTGTGTGTTTATTTTTTTGCCTGCTGACATTAATCCTATGGCATGAGCAACCAATCCCTTCGTCACACGATCACTAGGCCACTAAGTCGATTACTCGTAAAAGTGTCTCAGAGTCAGTGTCATCCATTGTCAATCACCTCATTAGCTCATTCTTTAGATTTTTTTCTAAATTAATTATGAATTAAAAAAAATTCTAAATTTAAGGAGTTTAATTTTAATTTAAAGGAATTTAAGGATTTAATTCTAAATTAAAAGAATTAAGAGCTTTCACAAGTTTTCTATCAGCCAAGCTTACCCCGATACGATGACAGGTTATTCTCATAGATTGTTGTGTGTACTGTTTGCTAACCATGCTACCAGGGTCACTTTAATGCACAGCCATGTTTTTGTTTTGTTTAGGAAAAGAAAAAGTTCAGACGTATCTAGACTTCCCTGCCATGAAGTAAGACTCGAAGTTATCAATGGACTGCCGAATGTGATAAAACCTGAAGGTTTAGACTATGACCGCCAAAAATACTTGCATACTAACATTCGAGAATTTTGCCGTCTTGGCACTGAGGGTTTAGTTTGCCTGAAGCCTTATGGTAAAAGACGTAGAACGTGACCATAGCATAAATTTTAGCCTTTTTCTGAGTCAGATGTGAGTAGGAATGTAATCGTGGTTTAGGGTCTGATACCCCTTGTTTTTTACACTCAGTGTTTTGGCAAAATAAACCTCAGTATGGATTTCAGATGTGATGTTAAATCCTGAAGCCTATCAGTTAGTGGTGAAATACCTAGGAGCTTCTCATCTTATTCCTATTGTGCGGTTAGTGTAAAGTATGGATGCTTAAAAATGACAAATCTTTTTCAATTTGAGAGCAGGGTTTACCAGTCTTCTGTTGTCCTGGCCTTAAAATGATGTGCACCAGCTGTTTCAGCATGCTTACTTACCCTATAGACCAAGTTTCACCTCAGTCAGTGAAATACAAATGGCCGTATCCAAGGAGAACCTAACGTAAACAACCTATTTATTTGTGTCGCGTCTTTATTCGCGATTTTCTCCATTTCAGATTTTGGGAGTTTTGGCTGACGTGCCTTCCAAAAATTCGCAATATCTCATGAACTACTTGAGCTAACTCAAAAATTCAAAATGCTTTAAATGCTCCACAAAATTTTGCATCTGGCTGTGTTACTAACTCAAAATCTGAAAATCCCTCATTTTGGTTGATTTTCACATGAGAGGTCACCTATATATAGATAAATTGCACCAACATGCGAGCAAACTAACATACGAGCTCAGTCTCGGAACGCATTAAGCTCGTAAGTCGAAGTATAACTGTATTATACTTCACTTAGTAAGTAAGTGACTGTGTATAAATTATTATTATGTATATTATTATACATATAATATAATTAATTATATAATAATAATGTATACATAAATGGTAATGCTCAAACTATGTGTATGTATGATTTATAATTATTACATGTATTATACTTACTTTGATATAATGTTATTGTTATGCTATTCATTATTAATTTAAAATAATAAAGTAAATCAAAATTTTATTCAACCTTTTCCACACCGTTCCCGTAAATCTTACGGGCTGAGAGCGCAGTCTCAGCGCACCAAACCCGTTATTGCCCGTCAGATCTGAGTCTTCGATAGGTATTTTTTAAATTTATTCATTTATTTTAAAAACGGCACTAAAATTTTAAATTAATATTTTGAGGAGTTTTAAAAGATATCATACTACTGTTTTGAGGCTATAATTCCTCCCTTCTACGCATGTGCAAAAAGAACACTTTGTTAGAATTTGAACGTTCTTTATGGAAAGCTGATCATCATGAACGGATGTGATATTTGAAGCGCTGCTAAAAAGATTCGTTTACAGGAAGATAACGACTGATTTAAAAGTGAAGAAAAGGATTTTAGACCAGAAAAATGTGAGGAAGACGCTGAAAGTAAAAAAGAAAATCTACAGAATAAATTGGATTGCGAAAGTAAGACTGAAACGGCCGGCGTTGAAACGGCGAATAACGACGGATGTCAAAGAGTAGCTGATTTAAAACCAAAAGAATTACATTTTGCTGACAGCCTGGCAGGAGTATAAGTTTGAGTTTTTAAACAGGTAGGTGTTTTTTATTATTCAAAGCTTTTTAAACATCGGCCATTATAAATATTATATCTAACGAAACAAATAAATATGGCCTTCAAAAACATTGCGATGCTTCGGAGCCTGTTGATGATAAAAATTTGGCGAGTGGTTTGTTTAGTTTTGCATGTAGGTATTCTCAAAAAGCCTACTCTGTTGCCTTACTGGTCCACATTCCTTTATATCTACGCTGATTTTTAATCAATTTAAAAATTGAAAGAAAATTAGAAGCAAGTTTACACTATCACTTAAATCACATCGCATTCATCAATATCCCACTCGCTGCTCTTCCTTAAATCTAAAGCTACCTCCCTCTAAATCTGCTTCGGGTCATCACAAAATGTCATACCAGCAGTCAGCACAATAGAACGCTCTGCCTGATTAACTGCGTAGGGTTGTGAGTATGCCCACTTTTAGACGTGCCCTCAAGCTGTACCTGTTGAGCGGTGAATAAATAGTTTCTGGCTGATTGCTGTTAACTTGTGGCCCAGCGCCTTGACTAGCAATGCTACTGCGCAGTTTGTGCCTCATCATTATTTCTTTTCTTTTTCTTTTTTTCTGTTTTCATACTTTTTGATGAAATAAAACAAACAAGCAAACAAACTTTATTGAAAATTTTGAAGACCCTGCTTGCAATAAATCTTTCAAGCTAGAAAATGTTTTTGCCATGACATGCGACTGGTTCTATCTTATTTTTCTCTCTGATAAATTTATATATGTAGATGAAAGCTTGCTGGCATGAAAAGGATGACTCAACTTCAGACAGTATATTCCATCTAACAGATCTAAATTTGAAATTAAGTTATTTGCTTTCCGTTGCTGTCTCTGGCTATGTGCACCAGTTGTCTGTATACATCGTCGATGAGCAAGCTGAATGCACTGGCAGCAGAGTTACTTGTGAAATATATTTGTGCAAATCATGTTTTGATTCTTACCATGCTAACTAAATCTATTTACAGATGGTATTTTGTTTAGTTTCTGCAAATGCTTCACTGCTTTGTATTGCTAGCACTTGTACATACATTTGCTAATATATTGTATTAGTTGTGCATTGATGTGCTGTATTTGTTGCACACTGCCATTTTCAGAGCAGCAGTCTAATCAAAGAGTTCTGTTCTCATATTGCTTTGCAATCTAGCAGTCCATGATTTGCTGTTTCTGCTCATAATAAATGTTGCTTCCTGTCTTTTGCTGCTTCACCAAATGTGTGAATATAGGCTCACAACTTAATTCTTCTTGCACACAACCAGTTAATCTTTGCTGCCGCACACATGAACCTGTGCAATGACTTTCATATGCAAATTTTTTACAAAAATCTATAGTCTCAAGAAATGCATAAAAACCCAGAGTAAAAAATCGTAACTGCATATATATATATATATATATATATATATATATATATATATATATATATATAAATATATGTATATATATATATATATATATATATATATATATATATATATAGATGTCTAGCTGCAAAGTTTTTGCAAGCTGTGTGGAGGAAAAAATTTCATTGTGCAGGAAAATGTCTCAGCTTCCAGATGCGTATTTATTTGCAGTTTTGTGCCAATGTGCACGAAAGTTGGAGCAACCTTGCCGGGTGACTGTCTTGCGCTGCTTATGGACATGGCGTCTCGAGCATTTCCAGTGGCGCTCCCGCTATACATCGAAGCTCATAACTCCGCTTTTAATGCTCTTGGACGACTAATTCTTTTTGCAAACTTTTGTGAACATTTAAATCCATGCAAGAATTATTTATGCAACATTGCCAATTGCTTTTAGTAAATATAAAATACAATTGAAAATGACGTACAAAAATAAAAGAAACTCGTAGCTTCAACGAATTGAAACTTTTTGCAAGAAAGCAGATGCAAGCTAGCCACATAAAAAAGGTATCAGCTTGTAGAAAAATTTCTCGGCATTCCTATGCATAGTAATTTATGTATCTACTTTAATTTTGATAAAGGTTGATGCAGTTTTTACGCAGTGGTATCGAAGGCTAAAATTGCCATGGTAAATGTTCTGGCGCCGGGGAATTTCCAGCCGTAAGCCTGCAGTCGCTAAAGGGTTAATATTATTCTAATGAATTTGATATAACAAATAAAATTTTAATTTATTTTATTAATTAAATTTTACCCAGTTATAATACGATGCATATTTATAATCATGAACATTGTCATTACTGTGAATATTTAATTTGTTCGCGGCATAGAATAGTATTGTATAGAATATTATATATTATAATACTCTATTCATTCATTCATGCCGTAGGCACAGCACAAGTAATTTTTATCTTTATTAGTGGCTGTGAGGTTAGAATGGGATAGTCACAACCCATTTTTAGCAATCAAGTAATTGACATCAAAGTATTCAATGCCATCACCACAACTACAAACATGTTTTTTCCACAACTTACCAGAGCTGCTAACGTTGATTTCTTCTACACACACGACACGCGGTCCATTTCTTTTTTCTGCAGATGGACATGCGGGCGATTGCTTAGCCTCGGTATCGATGGTGCGCATTTCTTGCCAAAGTTCGGGCTAACTTCGCAAACGTCGTAAAAATGTTTTGATCGGTTGCAAAAGACAAGGCTATCGATAGCGATGTGATTTGACTTATTCTTCAAATCAGGTGTTCAAATCAGCCCGAAACTTCAAATCGAATCAAGTTACTTCCAAAATTTTTGAAGTCGAATCAAATCAAATCACCATTTGTGTCAAATCAGTACAATATGATTTGTTTCAAATATTCGAATATTCGAATCACCATGTTTTGAGAGCAGCTCTGTTAAAAATCTTGGCACTAGTGGTCATACCTCTGAGCTCTGCACTCAAGGGTGCTAACAACAGCATGTAGGTTGTAGCAATTCAGGTAAAGCTGCAAAGCGCTAACAATTTTAAGCACTAGACATTCGTTTGTTCACTTGGAGACAGTGTCATTCTAAACCTATTCAGAAAATGAATAGATTACAATCATGAACTCATCAAAATGATCTCTCACAAAAGACGGGCTAACAAATCAGCGCACAAATCAGTGTCTTGGCTACCTGCCTTGTGTAATCAGTGGCAAGTTTGAGCTAGGGGTGTTTTGTTTCTTTTGTAAGCATCAGTCGCCAATCAACACTGGTAGCTAGCACCTGTCTGGTGTGTCAAGTGTTTCATACATTCTTGGTGAACGCAGCCTTTTTTAAGCCTATTATAATTATTCTATGTAGTGAGCACTTATTTATTCACCCAAAAG
This sequence comes from Watersipora subatra, assembly GCF_963576615.1. NCBI lineage: Eukaryota > Metazoa > Bryozoa > Gymnolaemata > Cheilostomatida > Watersiporidae > Watersipora > Watersipora subatra. The sequence goes on from NC_088710.1 coordinate 24,480,118, forward strand.
TTTTTGTGGCGATGACTGAGAGGAAGCATAATTATGTTCAAATTTTTAAATATATTTTGATCTTTGGTAACAAATATAACTTAAATTGTCACTATATAATTATGACTAGGTATACAAATGCAGATGCTTCTAACAAGCAAGCATATTAAAAATGCAGTGTTTTTTATGAATGATAATAAATGCTTTTTTTAACTTAATTTCAGTTATGGTTGACTAGATCGTTTTCACTTAGCAGAAGTGTTAAGAATTTAAACACATTAGCTTTCGATTTTCTAAAAGTAGTTTAAAAGTGATTATAAATAAAACCTATTTTGAAAAAATTGATTATTATGTATTTACAATCTACTGATACTGTGCTTGCCATTTAACTAAAGCATTTTTCATGAAAATTAAATGTTTGCCACATTGCTATTTTAAGTAAAAGTCAATGAATAGTTTAAACAGTTAAGAAGTTGTTTGTTGATACAGGAACGGAAGTAATAAATACAAGCTAAACTAAACTTTAAACAATGAGAAGCATCATGATTTTTTATTATCTGGGAAAATTTGAAAAGATGACGTGGCTAAAAATGACTTTTCAACTAATTCCGTTATAGTACCCAAATTAAAAATCGCTTTAGGGTTAAAAATACTCATGCTATTTTTAGCGACTAAAACATAGCTGTCAATTAAAAACTATTTGTTCTAGTTACCTTACATAATAGTTTCCTTTCTATTACTCGGATATTGTAGAAACTATTGTTTTCATTATATTGGTTGGCACCAAATTATTTATTGTTTTAGCGAAAAACTTTGAGTCAGTTTAGACAGAGTCCTTTCATCCATTGTTTTGTGCATTTTGGGATTTTATGCAAAACATTTATCTACCTCCAACTTTTCTATATACTGCCATAGTAAAATTTAAAACAACCAAGGTAAACCACAAAAGCTTTATTAATGTTAAATCATAATTTGGAAGCATTGAGGTCTTTATTCTCAATTGTTTGCTGACAATATCATAGCCATAGGATGTAGCAAAGTGTAATAAATATGTGCACAAATACTTAGCATTTCTGCAAGGTGGTCAAATGACCTATTAATGGAATGCTTTACAGATAATTTAATAATTTGAGTGCGATTGCGCTGCAGTGATTATTTTCCTAACACATTAGCATGGCACTCAAAAAACATACACAACTCCTATTATACTGAATATTTTAAATCCACTTTTATTTTAACTCATTATGACTTGAAAATCAAACTTGCTTTCACACTGTTAGCCAAACACCCTACCATTTTTAAAAGCACTCTATAACCGTATTAAACAAGCCTCATGTAATTTGAGTTTCATGTTTTCTGTCCGATTAAATAAGCTCATCAAGCTGGATAAACTATTTACCAGTAAAATAATTGGGATAATTTAAACTTTACTTACTCTATGTAAGATTTATTGGTATTGAAGTGTATATAAAGCAATCATCCTGAAGCATTTCTTTGCATTTTCACCTCCTCATTGAGTAAAATAGCAATAACTTGAACTATTTCAGAAATTGTCGTAGCCCTTTTAACATGAAAGGACCACTGAAAAGTTTTCTCCAATCAGATTTACCGGTGAGTGTGTGAGGGAACATTTGAGGAGGAAGTATGATGCCTGTTTAATTTACTGCAAGCAAATTCTGTGCATAACTTTAGAACTCAGCATAAATTAATATGCGTGTTTTAAACATTCATGGAATATGTTAAAGATAATATAAAGCTACTTCATTCTAATGCTAAGTATGCACAACAAAGATTGCATAAAAATTTATTTCTTTTTAAATTCAAGGTTTATTTACAAAAAGTTTTCAAGTTAAGTCCAATGACCCTAAAACGTTTTTTGTTTTTAAAAATTTTTTAACCTGAAATTTAAATTATACTTTTATTTGACCTTCTGGCTGGGTTTATGCCCCGCCATAGCAACTGAAACTCATCAAATTTGATTTTGAAAATTAAATAAAATCGGTATCTTTTGAATATGCATAACTTAAACTGAAATTTTTTCCAACACCAATTTTTTTTGTACATCAGAATTCATTTACATACATAGGCCTACTTCTCCAAAACAAGCTACGGCTATGCACAGTTTTTTTGTGTATGAAATGCTGTTGTAGAACCATTCTTTTTGGCAAAGCCCAGCGCCGCAGCGTAGCCAACGTCAATAGCAGCTAGCGTCAACCTTTGAGCTACCATAACCATCACTTTTTTCTGTATATTCACCCCCTTCAAAATTTACATCACTTCTATCATATGAATTATTATCATACTGGTCAAAAAAAATCACTGACGATGACATAAGCAAAAAAAATTAATATCTTTTTGTTTTGAACATCGACTCTTTTTTTGACTGGTTTTCCCACTTTCATGTCGTCAAAAGAGCTGCAAATTATTTGGCTTTAACACAATGCAACGCCTTTCAAATAGTCGTTTTATATTGTAATTCATCAACTAATATCTTGTTGATAATATTTATAACTTACTAGAGTTTATATCATTTGTTTATTGTTATTAGGCAACAGCTTTAAAATGTCTACAAGAAGCGACAGCAAGTTTGCTTCCTCATGCACCCGATAAATGATATTTTGGTTGTTTCCCAGGCCAAGAAGTTAACAGTAATGATTGTTTACTTGAAATTTACGTTTGGAAACAACCTTCAGCATATTCAGTTAAGTAGTAGAGTTTAAAAACACTCTTGGTTAATGGTATCTTGCCAGTTGGTTTTGCAAACTTAACTTGCATACTATCATGAGCGTGTTATTTTTATTTTGGTCGTTGGAATATGGCCTGCTTCTGTACTCAGCCATCAGCTGAAAGAGGAGCATATCCTGCCTCTTTTGCAACTTGTTAGCAGTACAGCCACAAGTTCTAGCAACTGATAGTTACCTTTTTCTACGTTATTGGCTAATGTGAGATCCATGGTTGGTATGTGTTTAGTTTGATTCACAAAATCTGGCAAAGTATAACTCAAACATCTTGGCTATGAAACATTGCTTCTTGAGCCTTTTGTATCTGCTTTGAAAATCTCAAGAGAAAGCATAGGCTTAAATCAATAGTGGTAGCAACGATGGATTCTGTGACTTTGGGAATGCCAGAGCATCATGCCACCTAATAAAATAGTTTATGGGCAACTAAATGTATCAAAAGCCAGTATTGATGCTATTACTAGGCTACTACCTTTAAATGCTTATATTTGCTCGTTCTTCTGTGTAAATTAATGCTATGATGTAAATTTGCATAATTAAACTCCGAACACATTACATACACTCCCTAATAAAGGCCTAACACAAAATTCATATTAAATGTTATAATTATTATTTAATATAATGATTTAGTAAATATATCGCATTGGTTATTAAGTTATTCGCTATTAAATTGTATAATATTAGCAAACTTTAAGATTAACTGCCAAGATGCGCAGAAGCTATTACAAATTATGTCAGCTTAAATGAATTCGATCAGCATTGCAGCGATAGTTTCATATCCAACATTAAATTTGTTTATTCTGCCTTCAGGCTACCGACAACCTACATACCATTAATTAGCTGGTCAAAAACCACAATATTATAAATACATGTACAATTATATATGTTAGTACAAAGTGTAGTGTTTTTTACTCAAAGTTATTTTTTCACGCCCGTCTTTGGTAGAAAAAAGATAATAACCTAAATCAAACTACCTGTTTCAAAAGCTGGATATGATAACATGTGGATATATTAGCTTGATAATTTTAGCTGTTATCATGATGGACCATTACATATTGATAATCAAAGTCTATTGTTTGTTAATTGGTGGCTCACAAATCAATTTTAGGTAAGCTTCACATGGTATGTAACCTCACAGATAAATTGAGCATTGTACCACTCTACCAGAAGATGTGTGGGTTACTATCTGCAACACAACAATGCGGTCTCTCACAAAAGACAGGGTTGACATGTTGATTTCTTGAATCCGTATTCAGGAATCATGTTTTATGTAATCAAAAAATGTTTTAACATAGCTTGGTGTTTGTTGTTTCTTTTGCAATCATTGTTTTCAAGTGATTCCAACAACTATCACCTACCTGGTGTGTCAACTGCATTATGAACACTGCGCATTGTTATCACTGCAACGATGACACAAGTTTGCAGCTAAGCAGATCTGTTTGTAGAATGGTTATTTTGAAATGAATTCGTTGTAATCTTGCTAAATCATCTACACCTTTTGCATGCCAAAATTAATATTTGGTTAGATTTTTACTGAATACTTCAGAAAGTTGTCATCGGAAGATGAAATGTGCATTAAATAAGTACTAAAATGAATAATCAATGCAAATATTTGATTCGCTTGCTGCTCAGTGAAGATTTTAGCAAGAGTTAATATACAGATTTTTGAGCATGCATAAAATATATTTGAGAGAATGTAAAGCTCTTTTGTTTTGATGTTGAGTCTGCACCATTAAATTGAGAATTGAATTAGTTATTCAGAGTAAAACAACGCACGGATCAAAACTTACGTATTTAAACTCAGAACCTATTTCAGCCACTCCTTACCAAAAGGTCAACACTTGAAGTTCGTGCAAAAGTTTTTATATCGGGTTTTTATCGAATAATTTGATCAATGGTTAGTAATATGACCTAGTAAATTTATTGCCTCTGTTATCAAGTGATGTGTTACTGAATTTGACAATATTAGTACTAATTAAACTTGTCTGCTCAGATACGCAGGAGCTAAAATAGGTTATGATAAGCAATTTTAAAATATATCAGTTTTGATAGTTTCCATTAGTATTATTTTTATACCGACAATTATTTTAGCTCATCATGCATTCAGCCCATTCTTAAGCTGGTCTAATTTTATATTATTATTTATATGAATGTATGCAATGTATTGTATGTTAGTGAGAAAATGAGAGGTTTTTTAATTCAAAGTTTGTTTGGACATTCCAAGCTTCACAAAACGAATAAACTATAGCTAATTGGCTCTTTCGATAATATTGTCATTAGACTCATTGCAGTTTAAAAGAAGGCAAACAACAATGCTAACATGATAACTTTAGTTCTTATTGAGAGCAACCATCAGTTATTGTCGTTCCAAGTATAATGAATGTTTTGTAGTAGCTAACAGAACTATTTTAGGGTAGCCATATATAATTTTGGTGTCAATACTTAGTCATACAAATAATTTTATGCAATAATAAAAGAAAAAACACAAAAACGAAAAAATAATTTACTTGTAATGATGACATACTCAAGAATGGTTTTAAAAAGTCAGACTAACTTGCGTGAAAAACTGTAAACATGAGGATTGATGATGTAAAATTCAGAACTTATTTGAGCTCATGCACAAACCGTGCACCCTCAAGAAATTTCTGTTCCAGTTGGGGAATGCAAGATGAAAAAATGAAATATATGATTAAATAAACCATACTATTTCTATCATGCAAACATCACACGGTAAAAATTGTCGAAATTTTATATAATTGCTGTACATATTAAAAACTAGTAATAGATAATATGTTATTATTTGTAACTATAGGTACCTAACGTAACATTGTTATATTTAGGGAATTTGCTGGTTATGATCAGGGTTAAAATGTAACGTTGCTATGTATATAATCAGTAGTGCACACCATGGTAACTGATTACATTCAAGATAGATGTACACACACGCACGCACATGCGGGCACACATACTTAGAGGTGAGTTATATAGTATGTAGTTTCAACTATTTTACTGAATTTCAACTTTTTATCACTATGTTTTAGCATATGTCAGTTTCAGTCTTTGCTTTTACTAAAAAAATTAGCAGACCAGCTTAAAACTTTGCGAGCCTAAATCAGTAAGTAAGCTCGAACAATGCGGTTTTCATAATGAAGTGGACTTTTGTTAGCAGGTTAAGAGAAGTTGTCTGACCATGGGGACCTTCAGTAAAAAGGAGTTGCAACTCCAACTTTTGTAATATTTTTAAAGTGTACTCAATAATGGCTAAATTGAGAAAATTGGTAATGGTGAAATCAATTTCAGCGAGCAGCATTTTTTTGTCGTTGATATTGTGGTGCACGTAAAAAGCACACTGATTGTCAAGTATGAGATAGATCACAAAAATCTTTTGAATTTGTATGTTGAAATAAGATTTGAATAATGAGATAAAAAATAATGTTCCACTTTGAAAAAGGTAAAAAATCGTACATCAGGGTAATTGTATCCTGAGGATGAGCTGAATATTGCAGTCTCAGGCTGGAATATTTACTCGAAACTCACAATTGGACTAGGTATATTGGACACAGCTGTATATGTAGGTTCTAGCAAAGCAGGTAAAGACACTGAGCGCTTACTAATCTCAGCCCTAAATGCCTATATATGCGTTTGGACTCAGTATCATTCTATGCCTATTTAGAATAGGAACAGTTTATTATCATGAATACATCAATATGGTCTTCACAAAAGACTTACTAACATATCAGTAGCATGAATCAGTATCTGGGTGATCTTACTTTATTTAATTGCAATCCAGTTTGAGCGGAACCAGTTGTGTTATGTTCCTTTTCTTAGCATTAGTTTTTAATTGACTCTGGCAACCAGCACCTGCCTGCCAGGTCTAGTGTCTCATGCATGGATGATGAATGTAGAATACGTTAAGCTCTGTCACACCAATGCTAGGTAGTGAGTACTTAATTTTTAAACACAAAAAATATTGGTGGTAAGGTTATGACCAAGCAAACACATAAAATACAAATTCTCAAATACATTTTCATATTTAGTCTGTAATGGTATTTAGAATATATGAAATAAACAATTGCAAACTTGCACATGACTCTAACAAACACATACTGTGCTTTTATGCATCATGAGAAAGGCCTGCTTTAGTTTATTTCTAGCTCCGCATGCCCATAATGTTTCAGCTAACAGAAGAAATGTTAGAAACTTGAACACATTTGCTTTTGTTTGTCTGTCAAATAGTTTAGAAGTGATTATATAAGAAACTTCTTTAAGAAGGTTTGATTATTATACATGTACAATTTACTGATTCTGTGACTGCCATCTGAATAAGGATTTTTTTATATCACGAAGCACAAACTTTCTGACACAATTCTATTGATGATTAAAGAACAAAGAACTCCTCCAAGCAGTTAAAAAGCTGGACTTGAAGCTAAAAACCATGAATTCTTAGTTACAAAAAGTTTCCGAGGATGCAAAGCTTTATGTTCTTTTATTATCAGGAGAGTTTTAAAAGATTACTACTATTGAAAATGACTTTTTACTTGCTTTAATTTAAGTACTCGAGTTATGGATATTTTTAGACTAAAAGTGATTCTGTCATTTTAGTCTCTAAATTATGTACAATTTATGCAAATTAATTTTTTTCGGTAGCTTATATAATGTCTTAAAATTCATAACTAGAATAATATTGTTAAGATTGTTGTATTATCTTTGTTGGCAATATATCAATTAAAGTTTTTAGAATTATTTCTGGGTCAAATTACAAATTTTAGCTTCATGAACTATTTTTGTTCATTGCGAGGTTTTGCTTGACTTTTTTATACGCCCTACTTTTGCTCGAGTAGTTTCTATCATAGTTGAATTTGCATGAGAAAATTAAATCATTTAATTTTTAATAAGGTTAAATGGCAGTTCTTAATCATTTAGCTTTTACAGTTACTAACGTGCAGGCATTCCTGGTGCAGTGAGGAATTGTAATATCCAACAATTATCTGCATAAATAAGCTGCTTTTTTATTATTTATCCTTTTCATTGTTGGTTATTCTGCATAATTATAGTACCAGACTTGTCATACATATAGTACCAGCTTGCTTAGTATTCTGAATGTTTGAGATTGTTACATGCACAGTCATTGTTTATCTAACACTTTTAGCACAATATCAGATGAGCACTACTCTTACTATAGTAAATATTTATAACTGACTTTTTTTCAGATTCCCAGGAATGAAAAAATTCTCATCTAATTCTTTCAATATCATAATGTAAGCCAAAAATGCAAACATTTTTTGAAAGCATTCGGAGCTCTGATTAAATAATTTTCACAAATTTTAAGTGTAATTTTTCTGTCATGAAACCAGCTATTTCAACTAGATAAACTTTTTTCTTGTGAGGTAATATAGACATTTTGCCTTAATTTTTTTTCATAGATATAAGATGGATAGATACATCATAGATACAACACGAGATTACAAAGTAGTGTCTACAGCAATTCCCAAAATGTGTTTTCGTGAACTTTTACTAACAGATTGAAAATGCAATTTAACATTTACATGTACATGAATAATTCAAATGTTTTTATAGTCAACAAAAACATATAAACGCGGTTGACAAATTTGTTAAAGGTTTCTTGGCTTACTATAAGCAGATGCTGTGCAAGTTTTTACCTCGAGGTTACATCAACAACAGATCTATGTCTCTTGGCTAAACACGCCAGAGTCTCTTCAAACAGGGACATTAAGGCCTGGAAACACATCCAGTTGGAGATAGGACTTTCAATGGTTGGGTAACATTCTTGTCACACCTGTGGCATCTTTGGTAACCAAACCCAAATCTGTTTTTTATGTGGCAACATTCTGTACCAATTTGCACGACAATGAATGTCATAATCATAGCAAGTTGGGCTATTATTGCAATTCAATGGATCTTTTCAAACTTCTTGAAAAGAAGAAGCTCTATTTTCAGCTTTACAGATAGCTGTAGATAATGGCTGAGGTATCTATTTTCAAAACTGGCAAAAGTGTAAACTCCTTGATGTTTAGTAAAACAGAATGATGCTGCAGAACACTGGAACTGATGCAAGTTTTTATCACAACCAAAAATCTAGCAAAGTAGTGTTCTGACATGTTGCTACGATAATAATTGGTGATGCATGAGTCGTATTCATTTAATCGTGATAATCATTTGTGATGATGAGTAATGACTTCCTCTGAGTTTATGCTGTTGATACGGCTATAGTTACTCATGGCTAGTTATTACACTGAATTGTGATATAAGAAGAGCTATATAAATGATTCACAAACTAATGTATAGTAGACATATTTGTTATTGTTGTGTGCATGTACCCAATAAGTACATACTTTCACACAGCGTACATTGTTGTATATATTGTTTGTTCATACAATCATTACACAATCATATCTCCTATAATTACTTCACAAATCATACTTATGAGGTACGTATAAATACTTTCTGTACATAATCATTGATTTCACTTGACCTTTCATATTATTAACTTCCTGTGCATACTTATACATATGATACATGTACATGATACATGTACATGATATATATATATATATATATATATATATACTCATGCTACAGACAGTACTGTTTCGGCTATTGAAGCCTCATCAGTGCAGCTTAGAGCTTAGGCAAGGGACACAAATCCCATTACCCATGAGAGTTGACTTCCTGCCAAGAAACTACTAAGTTGCTTCGCAGACTTTAAGAAAGTCAATGTGCTGGCACCAGAGTGCTCAAATCACAAAAGTGATAAGCTTTGCACAAAGGCTAATAGTGCCGCACCTCTCACAGAGCGCTCAACCAAACCGAAGTGAGGGAGCATATACTCATGCTACAGACAGTACTGTTTCGGCTATTGAAGCCTCATCAGTGCAGCTCAGAGCTTAGGCATGGGACACAAATCCCATTACCCATGAGAGTTGACTACCCGCCATGAAACAACTAAGTTGCTTCGCAGACTTTATATATATATATAAAGTTAAAGACTTTATACATATATATATATATATATACATATATATATATATATATATATATATATATATATATATATATATATATATATACCTAACCTAACGGCCAATACAGAGTCGCTAATCATGGCAGCCCAGGAGCAAGTGCTCCCAACAAGGCAACTTCAAACGAAAATCTATCACACTAGAGACGATCCAAGATGCAGACTGTGCAAAGATGCACCTGAGACCATCCAACACATCATCAGTGGATGCAGACAGCTAGCAGGGAACGCATACACTGAGCGGCATAATCAAGTCGCAGGTATTGTGTATAGAAGTCTATGTGATGAGTATGGCCTTAATAAACCACAACACTGGTGGGAAGCTCTTGGTAAGGTCAATGAAAATGACCGCGCTAAGATACTCTGGGACTTCTACATCCAAACTGACAAGCATGTCCTAGCAAACCAACCAGATATAGTGGTGGTAGACAAGGAGAACAAGAGGGCTATTATAATAGATATAGCAGTACCCAATGACTACAATATAGCCAGCAAAGAAAAAGAAAAGGTAGAAAAATATTTCCCTCTTGGAGAAGAAATTGAAAAATGCTGGAATGTAAGAACAACTGTAATCCCAGTAGTCATTGGGGCACTGGGCGCAATAACACCGGCGCATAAAATGCGGCTTGCCCAAATACCAACAACAATCAACTCAGGTGAGTTGCAGAAAAGTGCGCTATTGGGAACAGCTAAGATCTTGAGACGAGTGCTCAAACTCCCAGGTCTCTGGTAGGAGACCCGAGTTAGAGCAGAATTTACCACCCATACGGGGTATCCGGGGTGAGGAAACAATTTTTTTTTATATATATATATATATATATATATGTTAATACACGTAAATATTTCATGTGACTGCTAACCATAATTGAGTTGAGTGTACATGCAGACATGTACACTGACATATGTACACATGTAGACATGTACACTGACACTAATATGTACACTGACATACACAAATGTACCTACACTCTGGGTGTAAATAATACACATAGTGAAACACATGACTGAAATATGTTGCTGGAAAGGCGTTAGTGGCATAGACAAGGTAATTTCCAACTGCAAAAACATGCACTTTTTTGCACATGCATTGTTAGAATGCAGTAGAATGCGTGTACAAACATTTAGTACTAGAACATAGTGTGCAAAGAGCTAAATGGTGCAGACAAGATATGCAGTGTAAACTGATTGATGACATTTATCAATTTTGCTTTATTAGCTTTTTCCTTTAAGCCATATCTTTATTAAATTACCAAAACATGATTGTTGGTGAATAATTAATACTAGCTTTTAAATGGTTGGAAAACACTTGGCAGCAGCCAGCAGCGTTTTAGGAAAGATTACACTGGCACCAACCAACATATTAATTAATCAGACATAATTTTTAAGACTAGGTTGCATGTAACTAGAATTCACTTTAGTTTAAAGTTTAATTATATATGCAACTGCAATTATTAAAATGTGTTATGTTAGGCCAAAGGTTTACAATCAATTATTAACCATTGATCTTTCACCTCTTAATCGTTTTAACAGCACTTCTTCTACCCATACACTAACTTTAAGACGAAACTTAACCTAGAAAAGCTTTTCTGAAAGAAGGAAAATGGACAAAGATTTTGGTAGGAAAAGTAGAGCTTCGGGTTGCAAGGTTGATGCCCCCAATGAAAAAGGGACAAAGAGTAATTACTATGAGGAGCATGTGGATTTCTGGAAACCTGGTGAGTAGACTAATTGCTTTTTAGTGTTTTTTAAAGAAATGAAAACAGAAACCTAGGGTATGTGTTTATCATTTAATACATTGGAAAGTTAAATCAAATGACTGACATACTAATATGAAACTACTCAGACTTAAATACTGCTAGAATTACCAGAAGAGTTAAATGGTCAAATACACCCCCAGTTGGTTATTTTATCAATAAGTATTTGGTAAATGGATGTCTATTGTTAGTATATAGATGGTTTCTCTTTTATGAAAGCTAGGCTAGATTTTCATAATTTGATCAAGTTAGCTCAACTCAATTTTCACCTCATCTTATAAAAATATAAAGTGCTCCTTCAGGATACGATTACCTGATTTACAACTTTTTCACCTTTCAAAATGAAACATGATGATTTTTTCACCTTGCCATACAAATCTTGTTTCATCATACAAATGCAACTGGAAATTTGCGTTCAATTTTGGCAGTCGGTGCACTTATCATGTACATCAAAATGTCAAATTCACAGAAATGCCGTTCGACATAAATATTTTCACAATGCTTGAAAGAGACACGAAGACCGATTTATCCCAGTTCAGCAATTATCATGTGTTAAACAGTAATATTTTCTCTTCAAAACCAGTAGCAAATTTGAGTTTGCGTATCTCTTCATAGAGGTCAGTGATGGGGCAACCTCTTTTAATGTTCTAACAAAAATCAACTTCATTATGAAAACAGCATCAAGTGGGTGGGTGTGTGTGTTTAGTAAGCAACATTTATTTGAAGTGAATTCGAAGTTTATCTTATACGTGAGTCTGTCTTGAAGGCAGGAACTCTCTATGGTGCATTATAATGTTACATTTTATTGCAGGTCATAACTGCTACATAGACAAAATACAATGAAGTTACTGGAGCTAGCTATAGTTACTAAGATTAACATACTAGTTTATTACTAATTTTTAATATATACAGCACATATATAAAATTTTAATGATTTTACAAGAGGATGTTTGCATTATATAATTACTATGGTTTCTATACTCCTACATATGATTTTTCATCATATGGTACCTACCCTGGAATGGACCATAATCGCATCCTGCGGGTGCACCGCACTGTCTATCAAAAAATTTTCCTAAAATATTGTATAAAAATAGAAAAAGCATAATTCTATTAGGCTTTATTATTTGTTTTGAGGTGTTGACTGATGTTCTAAAAAAATAATCAAGCATATTGACCCACCAGAAGCTGAGATATAGCCAGCCAAACACAGTTCAAAAAATCGATTTTCACCAGGATGTTTGCATTATTTAAGTATTATGGTTTTAATACTCCTACATATGATCTTTCACCATACATGTATGATACCAACTATGGAATGAATCAAAATCGCATCCTGTGGGTACACTGCACTGTCCTTCAAAATGTTTCCTAAAAATATTGTTAAGCGATAATAACATAGTAGAGTGACTTCTAATTGAATTGCGCTTATTTATGAAATACGTTCAAGGATTGAGCTCATTTGCCAATTAACTCTCTAAATTCAAATTTTTCCAAGTAAATTGACAAGTTAGAAATTCATCCGTTTTCATCTGAAAAGAAACCACTTACAAACAGAAAAATACAACAGAAAACCATGTTTTAACTGTTCTTATTCACCACCAGCGCTCACATACTAACAATTATCTATCTAGCTGATATGATCTGCAATGATATGTTGCATTATTATGAACTGTAATGTAGTGAGTTCTTATCTTCAAGACACTATGTGAGAGTAGCATGACGGCAACCCATTCTGTACAATACCCTTTTGTGACACTACATAACATACTTTTATTATTATCTAAACTAACTTACTTTACTCAAAATTTAGTTCTAAGTTTGTTTACTTTTTTAATTTTTCAGTTTTCTTTTTCTGGCTGCGTAATTTGAAACTTTAAAATTTTTTTGAATCGTTTGTCGAAAAAGACCAACTGATGCGTCTTTCTGTAAACAAGCTCTTGAATACTTGGCTATATAGATGCCTCATCAATAATCATCTTACATGCCGGCATCTCAAATCTGCACTGTATATCAAAGGTCAAAGTCTGCTGAAAATTAGTATATTGGTCAAACCTTTTAATCATTTTACAAATTAACTGAATTTAAACACTGGATGTAAAATGTGAAACGGGCGGTTTTTAGGTACCTTAAAGAGCATGGTATTTCAAATATTTAAAAGCTTTTTGCAACTAACAATTGCAAAAAGTGAAATAATGTAATAAAATAAAGCTTTCTCTGAAAAGTAAAATACACTGCAGCAAAAAATTTGTGAATACAATAAATGGGCATCAAGTGGACAAGTTAACAGTATTATGATATTACCAACTGCTGTATAGGACTGAATGTAAAGATCGTGTGACTTATTGATAAAGATTTAGTCAAAACACTTTTAAAGAGGTAGTTGCACCATACTTTAGTTGATTCCATCAGAAAGTATAGGTATCATTTACAATTGTTTTTGATCTTTGAGGTGGTCTGACTGCTAAGATGTTTCAAGATTAGCATCAGAAAAATCGATTGTGGTTAAAAAGCTCAGAGGAATATGATGTGCCGAGACTTGCCCAAAATGTATATAGCCAAAATGTACATCGCCATGAGACTGCATGTCTCTCGTTCTAACTTACACCGGCTATTGCTATCAAAGTCGAGTGCTATGTGGCTCTATTGTATATATTTTAAGTTGTATTTGCTCATATTTGTCTGAATAAAGTTTTTAATTTAGCTTCATATATATTGTTATATGTGTCTCAAACATCTTGAATAAAGTAATTAAAAGTTTGTCCCATTCTTGCCTCTAAATGCTGTGAAAACATGATTCCTTACTATCATTCTGCAAGTCCCCTGTTCCTTTGGGTCTTCGTCTCAGCAAATTTTCTTGTTGCCCTTACTAGAAAGTAGTTACAATATACAAATAAGCAAGCAGCATTTAAAAAAAAATTGAAATATATGGTAAAACCAACCACATTCTTAAAAAGCCATGTAGGCCTATAGTCAATAATAGCTAGTCATTGTTAGTATTTATTAGTCAACAATCTTTTTTTGGTTATGTTGGAATTGTTGAATAAGGTATAAAACAATTTTTTTAGTTGCCCAAAATAGTGAACGTACAACAAAGCCAATTTCTTTTAAATCATTAAACCCACCGATTCTAGCAAAGAGTTAATAAAGCCCTTTCTGATCCTGGTTTGTGGTATGGACTCTCTTTTTTTTACTTAGTAGAGTTGAGCATAGAATTGTTTGACTAGATCCTAATATGTGGTTCATTGAAACTGAATCGAGCTATGCAAAAGTACCTGTTATTACAGCCCTGATTATACATCATAAACTCATCTATCAGAAAATGTTTTTGCACAGGTAGAAATGGTGCTAAGAGGTATTTAATGTTCTGAAAACCAAATTTTCGCATTATCTTTTACATGATTGTTCTATTATAGAATTTTCACTAGTCACTTTCGCCTGTACTTGAAGCACTGTAAAAATTATGTTGTTTGTCAATATAGCGTGTCGGTTCAGTGTGCATGATTCAGTAAATTGGTACATTTGCTAATGATAAAAATCTTCGAAATCATCGACAGCGAGTTTGCTAGCAGTAACATTTATTAAGACCTATATAAAATCTTTGTGCTGATTATTGGCTAAAAAATATCGTATATTTAAATGACTTTAATGGTGCAATCACATCGTTAAACATATTTTGTTTATAATTGATTTTTTATCATTTTCAGCAACTAAACTGGGCTACAAACACTCTGGAGAGCCAGAATGGAATGGTGAGCTTGAAGATCTTGCATGTAAACGTAGATATGATGAGCAGGAGATTAAAACAGAGATTGGAGAGCATCATATAACTCACCTAACAATTGATGGAGATTGCCACCTGTCAATTGCTGACATTGCCCCGCACATGACCCATTTACGTTTGAGAAACAATTCTGCAGTAAAAAGGTAGGATAATGGAGATGTGAAATAAAAGGCTTTTTGGCTTTTTTGTATAGCTTATGTTCACAGTGTTTTCACCGATTTAAATGGCTGTTTGGAATGTATTTTAGTCTGAAAACATTAACCAGTCTCAAAAAGTTGGAACTTTGCCTGATTGACCTCTCACTAGAATGGCCAAGCTTGCCTGCAAACTCTCTTGAAGAGCTTCGTGTGATTGACTGCAAGATGAAAACTGTTCCCAGCTGGTAATTCAGTAAATTTGTTTGGTACAATTCCACTATGATACATTAGATACAGATTAACGGTAAACTTTGCATTATTATATAGTAAGAATATTATTCACTAAAGGTTTGACATTAGTAATATGCTACTAGATGGTAGTGAAAGATGTGAGTTTACTTTATCATGGTTAATATTTACTTTAATAATAACTGTATCTGTCAGTTTGTCCGGATCCACACTCTGAGTGTTAGAGAAAGTGTTGCCCCGAACTTGATATGAAATCTGAGTTTTTTATTCACAGCCAACTCGCTACCATCAGTGCCACTCAGCAACTTTTCTACATCTAATAATACTTGAGCACAGACTTATTACACATGTAGACCACTCGTGGTGCGCAGGACTGTCAGAGTATTGGTATATAGCACTTAATAATTGATAGACTTTCAACATCTAATAATATCTGATTGCATACTTATTACACCTGTAGACCTCTCATTGTACACATGACTATCAGAATAATGGTATATATAACATTTAATAATTGATAGCCTTTCAACATCTAATAATAATTGAGTACATACTTATTACACATGTATACCTCTCATGGTACACAGGACTGTCAGAGTATTGGTATATATAGCATTTAATAATTGATAGCCTTCCAACATCTAATAATAATTGAGTACATACTTATTACACATGTAGACCTCTCACGGTACACAGGACTGTCAGAGTATTGGTATATATAGCATTTAATAATTGATAGCCTTTCAACATCTAATAATAATTGAGTACATACTTATTACACATGTATACCTCTCACGGTACACAGGACTGTCAGAGTATTGGTATATATAGCATTTAATAATTGATAGCCTTTCAACATCTAATAATAATTGAGTACATACTTATTACACATGTAGACCTCTCACGGTACACAGGACTGTCAGAGTATTGGTATATATAGCATTTAACAATTGAGAGCCTTTCAACGTCTATTAATAATTGAGTACATACTTATTACACCTGTAGACCTCTCATAGTACACATGACTATCAGAGTATTGGTATATATATCATATAATAATTGATAGCCTTTCAACATCTAATAATAATTGAGCGCATACTTATTAGACATGTAGACCTCTCATGGTGCACAGGACTGTCAGAGTATTGGTATATAGATAGCATATAATAATCGATAGCCTTTCAACATCTAATAATAATTGAGTACATACTTATTACACCTGTAGACCTCTCATTGTACACATGACTATCAGAATATTGGTATATATAACATTTATTAATTGATAGCCTTTCAACATCTAATAATAATTGAGTACATACTTATTACACATGTATACCTCTCATGGTACACAGGACTGTCAGAGTATTGGTATATATAGCCTTTAATAATTGATAGCCTTTCAACATCTATTAATAATTGAGTACATACTTATTACACCTGTAGACCTCTCATAGTACACATGACTATCAGAGTATTGGTATATATATCATATAATAATTGATAGCCTTTCAACATCTAATAATAATTGAGCACATACTTATTAGACATGTAGACCTCTCATGGTGCACAGGACTGTCAGAGTATTGGTATATATATAGCATATAATAATTGATAGCCTTTCAACATCTAATAATAATTGAGTACATACTTATTACACCTGTAGACCTCTCATTGTACACATGACTATCAGAATATTGGTATATATAACATTTAATAATTGATAGCCTTTCAACATCTAATAATAATTGAGTACATACTTATTACACATGTATACCTCTCATGGTACACAGGACTGTCAGAGTATTGGTATATATAGCATTTAATAATTGATAGCCTTTCAACATCTAATAATAATTGAGTACATACTTATTACACATGTAGACCTCTCACGGTACACAGGACTGTCAGAGTATTGGTATATATAGCATTTAATAATTGATAGCCTTTCAACATCTAATAATAATTGAGTACATACTTATTACACATGTAGACCTCTCACGGTACACAGGACTGTCAGAATATTGGTATATATAGCATTTAATAATTGATAGCCTTTCAACATCTAATAATAATTGAGTACATACTTATTACACATGTAGACCTCTCACGGTACACAGGACTGTCAGAGTATTAGTATATATAGCATTTAATAATTGATAGCCTTTCAACATCTAATAATAATTGAGTACTGTATTGGATCCTGCGACCAACACGTAGAGGCGACTAGGTCGGCTTACTCTACCGGTCTGCATTCACTCTTCACAGGGGCTGTGTAAGGGTTGCCCGTGACCAACACGCGGAGGCGACTATGTCGACTTACACCACCGGTCCACATCAACCACCTTACAACAGGAATTACTCCTTGAGTGGTACTATACTAGTTTGACAAGGTCGACCTTAGGTCGACGGGGTCAACAGTGTTTCTGTGGCTTTGCTCCCAAAGTACAGTCCATAGACTGAGTCTTGGAGTAAAGTAAGTGCTCAGTGTGGTTCTGTTATTGCGCAAAGTAACAGAAGAGTGTGGGTTCAAATGCAAGGCATGTATTGAACAACGTAAATGAGCCGAGGCTCTGCCTTAAATACAGCTGAATATGTAAATAAGGTAGCAAAGGCCAGCCTCCTTTAGGAGCGTGGTTACATAAATGAAAAAGAGAATACAACTCCAAATGATATACAGAAAAAGGGGATGGCAACATACGTTTCCATCACAGTACATACTTATTACACATGTATACCTCTCATAGTACACATGACTATCAGAGTATTGGTATATATATCATATAATAATTGATAGCCTTTCAACATCTAATAATAATTGAGCACATACTTATTAGACATGTAGACCTCTCATGGTGCACAGGACTGTCAGAGTATTGGTATATATATAGCATATAATAATTGATAGCCTTTCAACTTCTAATAATAATTGAGTACATACTTATTACACCTGTAGACCTCTCATTGTACACATGACTATCAGAATATTGGTATATATAACATTTAATAATTGATAGCCTTTCAACATCTAATAATAATTGAGTACATACTTATTACACATGTATACCTCTCATGGTACACAGGACTGTCAGAGTATTGGTATATATAGCATTTAATAATTGATAGCTTTCCAACATCAAATAATAATTGAGTACATACTTATTACACATGTAGACCTCTCACGGTACACAGGACTGTCAGAGTATTGGTATATATAGCATTTAATAATTGATAGCCTTTCAACATCTAATAATAATTGAGTACATACTTATTACACATGTAGACCTCTCACGGTACACAGGACTGTCAGAGTATTGGTATATATAGCATTTAACAATTGATAGCCTTTCAACGTCTATTAATAATTGAGTACATACTTATTACACCTGTAGACCTCTCATAGTACACATGACTATCAGAGTATTGGTATATATATCATATAATAATTGATAGCCTTTCAACATCTAATAATAATTGAGCGCATACTTATTAGACATGTAGACCTCTCATGGTGCACAGGACTGTCAGAGCATTGGTATATAGATAGCATATAATAATCGATAGCCTTTCAACATCTAATAATAATTGAGTACATACTTATTACACCTGTAGACCTCTCATTGTACACATGACTATCAGAATATTGGTATATATAACATTTAATAATTGATAGCCTTTCAACATCTAATAATAATTGAGTACAAACTTATTACACATGTAGACCTCTCACGGTACACAGGACTGTCAGAGTATTGGTATATATAGCATTTAATAATTGATAGCCTTTCAACATCTAATAATAATTGAGTACTGTATTGGATCATGCGACCAACACGTAGAGGCGACTAGGTTGGCTTACTCTACCGGTCTGCATTCACTCTTCACAGGGGCTGTGTAAGGGTTGCCCGTGACCAACACGCGGAGGCGACTATGTCGACTTACACCACCGGTCCACATCAACCACCTTACAACAGGACTTGCTCCTTGAGTGGTACTATACTAGTTCGACAAGGTCGACCTGAGGTCGACGGGGTCAACAGTGTTTCTGTGGCTTTGCTCCCAAAGTACAGTCCATAGACTGAGTCTTGGAGTAAAGTAAGTGCTCAGTGTGGTTCTGTTATTGCGCAAAGTAACAGAAGAGTGTGGGTTCAAATGCAAGGCATGTATTGAACAACGTAAATGAGCCGAGGCTCTGCCTTAAATACAGCTGAATATGTAAATAAGGTAGCAAAGGCCAGCCTCCTTTAGGAGCGTGGTTACATAAATGAAAAATAGAATACAACTCCAAATGATATACAGAAAAAGGGGATGGCAACATACGTTTCCATCACACACGCCGCCCCTATAGACGACCATCGGCTATGTAAAACAACCCAAAAAGAAAAGAAAAATAAAATAATATGAGAGAACACCAACTAACTAAAACATACCAAGAAAAATAGGGATATCAATGTCTTTCGGTCGCACCTTCTATGGAGTCGACATTCGGTTCGCCAGGTCTTCTAGACGGCGAGCCGTCCGTCTGAGATTGGAGGCCTCTTCCCGCAGGACGTCCACCGTGACTCGGGGTCGAATATTCCCCAGTCGGTTCTGGACGCTTCCGACCGTGGTTAGTTTCCTGGGAGCTGGGATCGGCCGTTCTACCTTGAGCGGACTATACCACTTTTTCTTCGGGGAAGAGGGAAAGGGCGCTTGGGGCCTTCTTCGTGCAGGCGGCTTTGCTTTAACTGGTCCGTAGGGTGTGGGCTTTTCGAATGCCGGGGGGTTAGTCAGTTGGACCTTCTGGCTCCATGCGGGGTAACTAGTGCGGTCGACTTCATAAATAGTGATGCCCTTTCCGCCGTGAGCTTTTCGTGTCTCCGCATCTTTAATCCGTGACTGATGCTTCGAAATAGTGTCTCTGGACGTGGAATTTATCCCACATTTACAGAAAAATCGGGTGAAATTTTGAGCTATATGTATCCTGCGCCGTTGAGGGGTAGACAATAGCTGTTGACATAGTGGGCAGTTAACACCCTTTTCCCGGCATAATCTTGAGATTTTCTTGGCCGTCTCCTCAGAGATCCATTTCGTCGGCAGTGGGGAGTGTGGAGAGGAATTCTCCTTCAATTAGTCTGACTCCATGTCGTCCAGGGTCTCGTCAGGAGCTGGGTGGAGCTCCAGTGGAATGGTCACTTCGGATAATAAAGGCAAGGCTCCGATGATTGGCGAAGCCTTCTTTACTGTCTCTTTCGTAATTTCCATGTTTAGAGGAGATGTAGATGTGTGCGCTTCGAGTTGACAGCAAGCAATGAGCGCGCTCTTTCTGGGCCCAAGATGGCCGCCTTCTGACCTTGACTTCTGATGGCTTCTCCTGATTGGACGGCGCTGGTATCATAGTCGGCCAAATACGCGGGAGGCCTTCTTATTCGTTGGGGCCGTGATGCATTCCCAGCCCCGGTGTTACTAGCCTGGGCTCCTATATTTCCCGTGGTTCTTTCCTCCGCGGTTGTCAATTCACCGCCAGGGTCGGGGTCAGCCATCGAGTTAGGGTTGCGTTCCCCTGGAGAGACCAAGGAATCTTCGCCGGGAAACCGAAGTGCTTCCAATCTTCCCGGCGACTGGGGTATTGGTAACTCCGTTAGTCGGCTAGGCAGGAGTGGTTCTAGAATAACGGCATCCGGATTATGGTTTCCTCGTGAGACTCGTCTTCGGGGTTGACCTCTCATGTTAGGACGTCGGGCAGGCTCGACTTCAACTGGGGCTTGTCCTTGTTGCACCGGACTAGGGCGACAGAGTCTTAACATTCCTTCAGCTTGAATGGATCGCTGTCCATACCTTTCTATTTCGTAAGTATGATTTTCGTGACTCCTTAGTACGCGATATGGTCCCACATACTTGGCCGCTAGTTTCGGATTTTCCCCTCTTCTCCGCCGCTTGCTTAGTAACCACACGAGGTCACCCTCATTGAATAGCGGAGGCTCTCTCACATCGGTTGACACAATTTCCTTCTGTCTATCTCGGAGGAGAGTGTGGGCTTGCATCAACCGGTCGTGAACAGTCTGGACATACTCGTGTATGCTTGTAAATGATTCCAGCCTGTTTCCATACAGCAACTGGTCAGGAAGACGAAGCTCTCGACCCAACATCAGGTAATTGGGTGTTTCCTTAGTGGCGGAGTGCGGTAAACCTCGCAGCGTCCGCATGATTTGTGGCAGTAACTGATCCCAATCTTCCTGTCCTCTGCCCAGTAAGAGGGCTCGTAGGGAGTCACCCAATACACGATTATTTCTTTCAACCACACCATTCCCTTCGGGGTGGTACGGAGTGGTCCTAGATTTATCGACTCCCCACAAGTCACATAGCTCTTGGAATAAAGAGGACTCGAATTGGCTCCCCTGGTCGGTGTGGATAATTTCGGGCAGACCGAAGTAGCTAAATATTCTCTCGTCCAGGACCTGAGCTACCGTCGGGGCTGTAGCGTCGGGGATGGCCAAAGCATCTGACCACCGAGTGAAATGGTCAGTGAGCACCAACACCCAGCTATTTCCTCGAGGGGTCTGAGGTAGGGGTCCCACCAAGTCTACGGCTAGGCGTTGCCATGGCCTCCCGGCGTACAGCCGTTGTCTGTTCCCGGAGGTCCGGCCTTTTCCTGTTTTGGCCCTCTGGCAAACTTCACAAGAGAGAACTGCCCTCCAGCCATGCCCGGCCAGTACCAGCCCAATTGGACGCGTTTCAAGGTCCTCTCCACACCGCAGTGCGTTTGCTCGTGGGCTTTCCACAGGATTTCCTGTCTCAGCGTTTGCGGGCATACCACCACCACCCTTTCTCGCCCATTCTGAGTGAGATGAAGGGTCAATACACCTGACTCGTCGAGCTGGAGCTGGTGGAGCATCCGGGCCAATCGCTGCAGATCGGGGCTGCCTACTTGCAGCACGGCCTCTTCTATTCTCCTCCGGTTCCTGACGGCCTGGTAAATGATCCCTAGGTCGGTAGCGGCTCTCTGTTGTAATGCCCGTACTTCATCCAGCGAAGTCTGCACCACTGTCAACCGTTCTGGAACCTTTGGGACCGTGCTTTCACCAGCTTCCTCAACGACTTCGGTTTCACCTGCCATCTTGATGGCCCGTAACCGAGGGTCTTGAAGCCTTCTGGGAGGGTCGTCCAACACTCCTGGTGACCCTGCACCGCCTGGCAGCCGTACTGGGACTGGACTGGCTGGTGTGGGAATCGGGAGGCCGGGCCCTGAGGCATGTCCGCTGCTGGGTAGTCGAGGCCATTCATCTTCATCCAGCTGGCGGATGTTGGGACTGGGTGTTCCTGTACCTCTTGGTGGCTGTACCAGAACCTGGTCCACTGGCACAGCAGTTTCCCAATTTGTCCCTGGGGTTACTAGAGAGTCACACACTTGTGACCTCGTTGGCCCCTGATCCCGCTTCTCAATGGCAGCACACTGCCGGCAGTCGACGCACTGTCGTCGACTTAATCCATCGGCGTTACCGTGCTTATCGCCTTTTCGATGGATAATTCGGTACTTGTGCTCGGCCAGGCTCTCCAGCCACCGGGCCACCTGGCAAGAGGGTTCCTTCCTCCGGTGCAACCAAACCAAGGAGGCATGATCGGTCCGGATTGTAAATTCTCTGCCATATAGGTAGGGCCGGAAATGCCGGACAGCCAGCACAACTGCCAGCAACTCTCTTCTAGTTACGCAGTAATTGCGTTCGGCGGAGGAGAGGGTCTTGCTGTAGTAGGTTATGGGTCGCTCCTTGCCTTGCTGGACCTGGGATAACACAGCCCCGGTCCCTACGTTACTAGCGTCGGTATCTAGCACGTAGGGTAAGGAGGGATCGGGATATGCCAGTACTGGAGCGTGTGTCAGTGACCATTTAAGCCTAAGGAAAGCTTCCTGTTCCTCTTCCTCCCACTTCCAGGGGACCCCTTCGCTTGTCAACAAGGTGAGAGGTTTGGCGATTGAGGCGTAGTCAGGTACGTATCGGTGGTAGTACCCAGTGGTACCCAAGTATAACCTTAACTGCGTCACATCCTGGGGTGCTGCCCATCCACTGATGGCCTGAATCTTCTCAGGGTCGGTAGCCACTCCCGTGTCGCTGACTATGTGGCCCAGGTACTTGACTTGGGTCTGGAACAGACTGCATTTAGAGGGCTTTAGTTTCAGCCCCGCCTGTCTCAATCGCTCCAACACCTCTGCCAGCCTAGTGACATGACTGGAGAAGTCTGCTGACATGACGATGATGTCGTCCAGGTACAGCAGCAAGGTTTTCCAGTGTAGCCCTTGGAGGACGCGCTCCATTAGCCGCTGGAAGGTAGCCGGGGCGGAGGTCAGTCCAAAGGGGAGCACCTTCCACCTCCATAACCCACTGCGTGTGGCGAATGCTGACCGTTCCTGGGCCTCGGCGGAGAGGGGTACCTGCCAGTATCCGCTCATCATGTCCAAGGTACTG
The DNA here is from genome assembly GCF_963576615.1 of Watersipora subatra. Taxonomy (NCBI): domain Eukaryota; kingdom Metazoa; phylum Bryozoa; class Gymnolaemata; order Cheilostomatida; family Watersiporidae; genus Watersipora; species Watersipora subatra. Next base: position 24,504,236 of record NC_088710.1, read on the forward strand.
AAAAAACCTGCTGCCGGACAAGGCGTCCAAACTCTCGTCAATCCGGGGGAGGGGGTAGGCGTCCTGGCGAGTGACACTATTAAGTTTTCTATAGTCTACACACAATCGCCACCCCCCGTCCTTCTTCCTCACCAAGACCACCGGAGAGCTCCAGGCCCCGTGAGCGGGCTCAATCATGCCTTGTTTCTCCAGGGCCGAAACCTGTCGTTCGATTTCGGCTTCCTTCTCGTGTCCTACTCGATATGGGTGTTGACGGATGGGTTGTGCCTCTGGGAGGAGGGGGATCTCGTGTTGTACCAGAGTGGTACGCCCCACGTCCTCGCTTCCTTGGCTGAATACATCCGCATAACGGACCAACAGGTCTTCCATCCTTCGGCGCTCGGTAGGGGACGAGCAATGTGGTGCCGCCTGTTGGAGTGTGGAGAGGAATTCTCCTTCAATGAGTCCAACTCCATGTCGTCCAGGGTCTCGTCAGGAGCTGGGTGGAGCTCCAGTGGAATGGTCACTTCGGATAATAAAGGCAAGGCTCCGATGATTGGCGAAGCCTTCTTTACTGTCTCTTTCGTAATTTCCATGTTTAGAGGAGATGTAGATGTGTGCGCTTCGAGTTGACAGCAAGCAATGAGCGCTCTCTTTCTGGGGCCCAAGATGGCCGCCTTCTTACCTTGACTTCTGATGGCTTCTCCTGATTGGACGGCGCTGGTATCATAGTCGGCCAAATACACGGGAGGCCTTCTTATTCGTTGGGGCCGTGATGCATTCCTAGCCCCGGTGTTACTAGCCTGGGCTCCTATATTTCCCGTGGTTCTTTCCTCCTCGGTTGTCAATTCGCCGCCAGGGTCGGGGTCAGCCGTCGAGTTAGGGCCAGCCATCACTTCCCCCTACTGCTGTGGATGGTAATCGTTTCCCGACCTCGTGGCTTGAGGTGGTTGTCCTTGGGAGGCTTGAGGGCACCGGCGTTGGATGTGCCCTGTCTGGCCGCAACCCCAACAATTTGGTCCCCTTTTCTCCACTCCCCGTTGTCCCAACAGATTTCCTTCCTTTAGTCCATCCGCTAATCCTTTTATAGCCATCAGGACGTCATTCAGGGTGGCTGATGGGGGATCCGAGTGGACGGGGGCGACTGTAGCAGGGGTAGTCTCCTCCTCCTCCACTGTCATTATTATGGGTCGGGCACCAGGCCGAGGAAGAGTGGGCTGGATTTGCAGGAACTCATTCCCTGCCTGCACTGCTTCCTCCAAGCTCTGGGCCTTCATTGCTAAAAGATGGCGTTGGAGGGGCATGTTTCCCAGGGTCAGGGAAAACGCATCCATGGCCATACTGGACTGGTATGAGTCTGGAAGGTCAGCCTACGCGATCTTCACCAGACGCTCCATTTCTGTGGCATGTTCTTGAAGGCTCGTCTTTGGTTCCCTTTTGAGGTGGAGCCTACTCTTAGCCTCTCTCGGGGAGAGCCCGTACTTTGTGCGTAAAGCCGCAAAGATGGAGGCAGGTGAGTCCCCTCGACTACAGCTTCTGGCTCCCTCCTTCAGTGTCTCACGCAGGTGGAGGAGAGTGGCCTTCTCACTCCACTCATTAGCTTCCGCAACCTCTTCGAACTGGGAGATGAACAACTCTACATCTTCACTCCCATCGAACTTTGGTGGCTTGAAGCTAGCTTCCTTCTTGGGTATTTGTAAGGCTCTAGTAATAGCCTCTGTTAGTTGACCAATCTGGTCGACCTGATGTAACTCTGCCTCAGCCAGATCTCTGGTAGCACTCCATCGGCTGCTTGGCAT